>NC_057830.1:366000-717000 GCF_910594005.1 Cervus elaphus
GGAGACGTCAGATCCTGTCTACCTGGTTATAGGCTCCAGTCAGTGGGTGCAGATCACTCGGGACTATTTTTGCACACACCTTTCTCGGAAGGAAATCTGGTTTGTAAACGGCTGTGTTTGAAATGCCAGAATCTGCCGGCTTTCCCTCCTTCCTTCCCACGTGACTCGGGCAGGACTTGACAGTGGGTACAGCTAAGCTCGCAGGAGGAAGCGGCTGAGTCGAGAGCCAGTCACTGCGGACATCACCCCTGTCTTGAGAGACTGTGTCCTGCGAAGCGGTCAGTTAGGAAACAGCACACATGCCCAGGAAGGGTCAGCGGGGACGAAAGTCAGAGGCAGAGGAGCATGTGAAGAGCAGATGCTTCAGAGGAGCTTTCTTCACTCTGAGCAGAAACACGTGGAAAGTGGACGTGAGCTCCGAGCCCCCGTGGACGCGGCCTGACCTGCCAGCTAGGAGGTTCACCTGGGTGAGCTCTGGACTGGATAAACCCGGGGCACGGCACGAATCCCCGGGCACCGTGGGGATGACTGTGACTTCAGGTGGGGAGTGTCCTGAGTTGCAGAATGCATACCTTTGGTAGAACACTTCCTTATATTTATACACAATATTTTAAAAAATAAGGTAAGAGAAGTTTTGTGAAAGTTTCCCTCAAGCAATCCATGCAAGTCCTCATACTTTACCAGGGAGAGTGCTTCCTGCAGGTGTGGACTCTGACCCTGTTGAGCTGGTGATCACAGAGGAGGAGGAAGCCCCGCCACCACCAGAGCCCACGGGTGGGCCTTGTCCTCTAGGCGCCGGGGCTGGACACGTGCGTGCGTGTCCTCACCCAGGGAGAGGGCAGCTGTGACATGCCGGGTCCCTCCTCACTCATCCCGAGGGGCGTGCCAGCCACCGAGGGCCAGTCCCCAGGTGGAGGGCCGTCCCTAGGAGCAGAGGAGGCGGTGCGGCAGTCAGCTGTATGCACCGGCGGGTCTGGAACCCCAGCTTCCTTGTCTGTGAGGCAGGGAGGCCACCCCTCACGTGGACGCGGGTCTGCCGTGTGGACAGGGGTCAGCCATGTGGACACGGGTCAGCCGTCTGGAGTGGGTCTGCTGTGTGGACGGGGGTCAGCAGTGTGGACGGGGGTCAGTGTGTGGACGGGGGTCAGCCGTCTGGAGTGGGTCTGCCGTGTGGACGGGGGTCAGCAGTGTGGACGGGGGTCAGTGTGTGGACAGGGGCAGCCGTCTGGAGTGGGTCTACCGTGTGGACGGGGGTCAGCAGTGTGGACGGGGGTCTGCTGTATGGATGGGGTCTGCCATGTGGATGGGGGTCAGCTGTATGGACGGGGTCTGCCATGTGGATGGGGGTTAGCTGTGTGGACGTTGGACGCGGGTCGGCCTGTGGACGCAGGCCTGATGTGTGCAGGACGACAGTGGTGACTTTTCCTCTTTTCCAGCAATACTCGTGGGATGATCCTTTCAGTCAGGCCAAAAACTGTCATAAAGAAATTTTAAGGTATACTCAGAGTCTAAACTACCACTTATATTTTAGTAATTTAAGTTGATCTATTTTGAATCTGAAATTAGATCAGTATGAAAGCTGCCCCTCCTAGAGGGGGTGGTGCTTTATGCCCTAGTAGCTATGGGGGCAGATGACAACCCAGGGAGGCTTGCCGTGACCCTGGGCCCGTGGGGAGATGTTCACTGGAGGCTTGGCCACAGTGCACCCCATCTCGGGGGCTGACAAGGGCCCCGTGTCTGGGTCCCCACACAGCCTTGAGGGGAGAGGAGTTTCGGATCTGATGTGTGATTTCCAGGACCCCGAAGCCGAAGCAAAGAGAAAGAAAATGTGCTACTGTTTGGAGTGGCTTGTAGGGGCACATTTCTGGATTGAGGGGCTGCTCTAGAGCCGTTTGAGGGTCGTCAGCCGGGGAAGGCCACGCGGTCTGGAAGCGCCAGCTGGACGGGCTCTCTGGAGAGAACGCTTCTCTCCCCCGAGCGAGCACGGAGGGTGGGGGCGCCCGTCTCCCACCAGCAGTCCCCCCTGCGCCCCCGCCCCGCCCCTGCCTCTGCGCTGGGCTCTCCCAGGCCCTCTGCTGACTGGCCCAGCCCGCTACCTCACACGTGGGCTCCCAGGATTCCGTCCTCGGGGTTCGCAGGAAGGACATGTGAGCAGTTTCTAGAGGCGCATCCGTGCATCTCTCGGCTCCAGGGCTGCGCTGAGCTGTCTGGGTGAAGGGCAGCCAGACACTGCTTGAGCAGGTGCCAAGCTCTGGTCCTTAACTGTCCTGGGCCATAAGCAGCAACCTTTGAGGACAGAAGCCCTATGAGCTAAGAAACACCTGAAAATCTTCCCGTCCGTTCCTTTTGAACCAGGGTTTTTTGAGTCACTGGGGTAAGCAGAGTTTTCGGTGGGGCTGGGGGCGGACTGTGGCCTGGACCCAGAGTCCGCGCACTGTGGGTGGTCCTTCGCTAGGGGAGTCTGGCTGCCTGTGCAACCTCAGATCGGGAAGGCAGGGCCAGTTTATTTCAAAAATATGTGGAGACTTACGTGAAGGATCCCTGGAGAAGGGAATGGCAACCCACCCCAGTATTCCTGCCTGGAGAATCTCATGGACAGAGGAGCCTGGCGGGCCACAGTCCACAGGGTCACAAAGAGTAGGACATGACTGAGCGACTAACACACATGTGAAGGGTAGCGTCCTTGTTTCTAGCCCCTGAATTTCCCACTGCCCCCATTTGTCTATTATATCAACCATTTCCCCCTACATCTCAGAGCCGGAGGAAGAGTTCCAAGTCGGGTATTCAGAGCAGCGAGCAGGTGAGCCCGGGAGCGGCAGTGAGGCGACGGCTCCGCCTGGAGGGAGGCACGCCCTGCGGAAGCAGCTTTGCTTTCTTCCTCCCTGGCGTCTGCAGGCTGGCCATGGGGGCTCCTGTTCCCTGAGCCTGTCAGCTTGGCCCCTTGTTCCTGGCACAAGACGGGAAACGGCGTGAACTGACCCTGCATCCGAGGGAGGTGCTGACCGGCTGTTGTCCTTGTCTGCAGAGCTCCAGACCTCCCAGGGCTGCACTAATAACTAGACTCCATGAAGATAAATGTGAAAACTGGTCTCTGGTTCCCAGCTCTGGCTTAAGGCCTAGAGTCTGTTCCTTATGCCCCATGACTGTCGTGAGCAGCTGGATCAAGGGGGCACTCTTGGAGTGCCAGGCCGACTGGCAAAGATTCCTGCCAGGCCTCCATCGGCTTCTCTTCTATCTTGCAACACACAGCTCAAGTCTCTGGATGTTCCAAGTTTCATGGTTTGTAGACCCAGGGCCCAGAAGCCAGAAATCTTGTTTCCCACACCCTTGGACTGACTCCCACTGAACCTGGAGCTCTAACTATGCCAGGTCACAGGCAACGATTCTGTGGCTCAGAACTGATGGTGTCTTTAGCTACCCATCCTCGCCAGCTCCACCCTGACGTTGTTTTAGGAGGTCCCATGAGCACATTGTTGTACTGTTAAGTTTTTATCTCTCATGACTGAAAAGGCAAACCATATCTGTTTGTTTTTATTCAATTTTCCAAGTTTTATATAGAGTTCCTATAAATAAAATATCGTGCCTTGAGAATGTGAGGGCTTGGAAACGAATGCAGTTTAACCAGCAGCAGTACCTAATATTCTAGTCTCCTGGGTGATTTCTTAGGGATCCCGAATTTTGTATTAGAAAATGATTCTCAGGCTCCAAAATGGCACTAAACTGAAATTTTCATTTTTTAAAAAAATTTATACATGAAGTGTTAAAAATATCTGTGTGTAAAATCTTGCTCCATACCATCATTAATCAGAGCATGGGAGCTCCTACGAGAACTGATAACTGTGAGCTTAGCTTAGTGACTTCTCATAGGCCCTGGCAGTTTGTGTTCAGGTTTTTGATTCAGCTGTTTGATGAAAGTGAGCTTGAAAGTTAATGTTTATCATCAATGACATGTATCAATGATGGCGAACCTGTGAGGTGTACATACAAGTTCTTTATATTTAGAACATTTATTAGCTAATGACCAATGATGTTTTTAATGGGGCGTTTCATTCTCTGCTAGAGCAGCCTCAGGGTAGCCATATGCATACAAACAGTTGACCTTGGACTGTGTGGGTCCACTTACACTTGGATGTTTCCCAAAAGTAACACTATGGGACCACACAGTCCTTGGGTGCTGGCCCTCTGATGTGGAGGAAACACGGATACAGAGACCAGCTATAAATGACACTCAGATTAACCCCGTCTTGTTCAAGGGTCAGCTGCATGGGTTTTCCATGCATTCTGATGTTTAGCCCCATTAAGTTTTCACAGAGACGTTTTAAGTCCCTACCTATATGTCAACTGGAAAATAGTATTCAAAAATAGACATGGGTGAGACTTTTTGGCTGCCCAAATAAAGTACTCTAACTGATAGATTATTGAAGATCTCTCTTTTTTAAAAGAAGGGAAAAGGTCAAGAATGGGTAAATACATTAAAGAAAACATCAGCCTCTTTAAAATAAAAGTTCAGGTGGATAATTGGGGTCATCTAAGAAATCATGTCATTACTTGAATATGGACACAGATCTTTGAAGTTGAACAAACTCAAATGAAATCATATACTGAATAAAATTTAGCAAAAGTGTTTTTGTTTGTTTTTAGCCAGAAATGGTCTTAACAGATTTTCTACAGATATATAACATGGAAAGAGTATCAGGCAAAGAAGTATTCAGACTGACTCAGAGATGAAACAGTTATGGGAAGTACAGTTAGAAGTCAGTTAATTAAATGGTAGTTAACGAGGTGGTGTATTAGCTGGCTTTTGGCTGTGTAATAAAATCTTGGCGGTTAAAGCAATGGCTGTTTATTCAGCTCATGGTTCTGTGGGGTCGCTGGTGTCCTTACGGCTTGAGGTGCTTTGACTGGTCTGAAAGCCCCTCATCACTTGTGCACACCTGACAGGGGTAAGTGATTTTCCGCTAAGATTCTTAAACTGTTCTCCATGTGATTTTTCATTTTTCAGGGTAGCTTAGCCTCATTAAGCATGACAGTCTTGCAATTTTGTTAAGTGTAAATGGGTCAAATATTCCAATTAAAATGCAGAGATTATCTAAATAGACTAAATAGAAAATAAGACATATGCTGCCTACAAGAGGCTTTAAATATAGAAAATAGGTTGAAAGTAAAAGGACAGGAGAAGACTGACGTGCCATGAGTGTAAGAAGGTTGCTGTGCTGCCTTTATACCAAAACCAGGTGTAGACCAAGTCAGAACCTGTTACCGAAGGCACAGGGTAACACTTTGCAAATATAAAACAGTCAGTTTTTCAGGAAGACATAATAATCATTAATGTGGATGTGTCTAAGTGTAAACCTCAAGTCATTTCTTTTTATAAGAAAACTGAGAATGAGAAAGATAGACAAACCCAAAGTTATAGTCGAAGACTTTTAACATCCTGTCCTTGGTAATTAATAGAATAGCTAGAAAAGACGAGCATATGGACATTTGAAACAATTATCAACTACCTTGGCTTATTTTCCTTTTACAGAACATGCCATACAACAGCTAGAGCGCGCAAGTGCTGTCCAAGCGCAGCTGGAGCGCTCCCGGCAGTCCACGTGCTGGGCCGTAAAACAAGCGTCAGTCACTTTTGAGAGCTTGAAGTCTTGCAGTTTCTGTTCTCTGATCAGAACAGAATCAAAGGAAAGAGCAACTACAGCAAAAGCTAGAAAAGCCCCCAAGTACTTGGAATTTAAACAGCACACTTGTAAATAACCTATTGACAAAGGATGAAAGCACTAGAAAAATCAGAAAATATTTGACCTTTATGAAAATAAACACAGTAATAATAACAGCATTTAGAGGGAAATTTGCAGTTTTAATGCCAATATTAGAAAAGACCAGTTGTTGAAACTTGTTCTATGTGTCTGCATAAGAAACTAGATAAAGTAATGTACATTAAATTGTATAGTGAAATCAAATAAATAGATGACATAAGTAAAACAGAGAAAAGCAAACAATAATGACAAAAGTGCTTTAAGGTGGTTCTTTGAAAACAATGGTGAACTGATTAATCTCTAGTGAGATGAATGAAAACACAAGTTAAGGGGAAATCACCTCAATTTCTACATAATTTTAGAAAGATCATAAGAAAGTATTATAGGCAAAGTTATTTTAATAAATTTGATAACATAGATGAAATGAACAGTCTTTGACAAAGAGAGTTTACCAAAATTGACACAAAAATAAATTGAAAATCTGAATAGCCATGTATCTAAAGAAAAATTTGAGCATTTGTATTGAAGTTTATCAGACAGCCTTAGTACAAAGACAGTAGTGAGCCCAGATGAATTCTGGAATAATGGGAGAAGTAATGGAAATTTACACAAACTCTTACAGAAAGTAGGGGAAACAGGAATATGCCAAACACTTGTGTTTGTGGTTTTGAATCCACACCACCCTGACACCAAAATATGACAAAGACATAAACATATGCATGTATATACATATGTATATAAGTACATATATACACAAATATTCCTCATGAACATAACCATAAAAATATTCAACAAAATATTGGAAATAAAAAGATAATATAACATTACCAAGTGAGATATATCCCGGGAATTCAAGATTGATTGAACTCTTGAAAAACCATTAATTTGTCTACATATTAACAAAATAAAGAGGAAAAATCGTGTCATTTCAAGAAATGCAGAAAAATATTTGACAACATTAAAAACTTATTCAAGATAGATAGCAAATGCAAGCAAAGAATAAAAAGTAATTCCCTCAAACTGATAAAAGGGCATCTATGAAAAACCTGCAGATCAGTGAATGGTGAAATGTTGAAGGCTTGCCCCCAAATTAGGAGCGAGGAAGGAAGACATTTCTGACCCCTTCAGTTCAGCTCTGCACAGGAGTACCTGGCCAGTGCATTCAAGCAAGAAAAGAGAAAGCCACACAGATCAGGAAAGAGAAAACAAAACCTTTAAATTTGCATGTGGCATGATTGTTTATGCAGAAAATTCTAAGGAATTTACAAATAGCTACTGGAAATAATAAGTGAATTTAGTCTGGCCATGAGACACAAATAACCATCAATTTTATTGCTATATACTAGCATAAATCAAGTGAAAAATAAAACAAAAGTTTACTTAAACAGAATAAAAAAAGAATATAAAATATTCAAGAGCATATTTCATAAAAAAGGGCAAGAAATGTAACTTGGAATTAAGAAGGACCTACATAAGTGGAGAGCAGCACTTTCACTAAATGTTAAGAGTTTAAAACCCGCAAGTTAATGCAACACAGCACCAGCCAGAACGCTGGTTTTCTAAACACGTATAAATTCATTTTAACATTTATGTGGGAAAGACCTGGAACAGCCCAAATACTTCTGATGAGAAAGAACAAAGAACTCCTAATTCCAAGTCTCACCCTGAAGACAGTCAGCACATACACAGAGGCAGTTTCATCAACGCAGGAAGCAGTTCAGAACAGACACTTGTGTAGACTGTAAATTGATTTTTGACAAAAATTCTAAAGAAATTAAATGGAGAAAGGTGTTTTTTTTTTTAATGATGCTGGGACAGCAGAATAAATGTGTGGAAAGAACAACCTCATGCATCCACTGTGGTTTTACACCAAACAGGGGGTTTGACTGCATTTTACTAATATTAAAATCCAACCCAGTGTGCGGGAATTGGGAAGCAGCTGAAAGTCTCAACCACTTTGCAGAAGTTTGGCGACTTCTGACACGGTAAAGACGCTGCTAATGGTTCACTGATACCACTCTGGTGTTCACCCAAAAGGTAGGAAAAAATCTGCACAGAAGGCTTGTTCAAAGGTGTCAGCACTGGCTTTGCTGTGAGCAATTCAAATCCCCATCAGCAGGAAAATAGATTTTAACATTACCATATAACTGGGCTTCCTGGTGGCTCAGATGGTAAAGAGTTCAGTTCAGTCGCTCAGTCGTGTCCGACTCTGCGACGCTATGGACTGCATCACGCCAGGCCTCCCTGTCTATCATCAACTCCCAGAGCTTGCTCAAACTCATGTCCATCGAGTTGCTGATGCCATCCAACCATCTCATCCTCTGTTGTCCCCTTCTCCTCCTGCCCTCAATCTTTCTCAGAATCGGGGTGTTATACAATGAGTCCATTCTTCCCATCAGGTGGCCAAAGTATTGGAGCTTCAGCTTCAGCATCAGTCCTTCCAATGAATATTCAGGACTGATTTCCTTTAGGATGGACTGGTTTGATTTCCTTGCAGTCCAAGGGACTCTCAAGAGTCCAACACCACAGTTCAAAAGCATCAATTTTTCGGAGCTCAGCTTTCTTTATGGTCCAACTCTCACATCCATACATGACTACTGGAAAAACCATAGCTTTGACTAGACGGACGTTTGTTGGCAAAGTAATGTCTATGCTTTTTAATGTGCTGTCTGGGTTGATCAAAGCCTTTCTTCCAAGGAGCAAGTGTCTTTTAATTTAATGGCTGTAGGCACCATTTGCAGTGATTTTGGAGCCCCCCCCCAAAAAATAAAGTCAGACACTGTTTCCACTGTTTCCCCATCTATTTTCCATGAAGTGATGGGACCAGATGCCATGATCTTTGTTTACTGAATGTTGAGTTTTAAGCCAACTTTTTGATTCTTCTCTTTCACTTTCATCAAGAAGGTCTTCAGCTTCCTGCTTCAGGGTGGCATCATCTGCGTATCTGAGGTTACTGATATTTCTCCCGGCAATCTTGATTCCAGCTTGTGCTTCATCCAGGCTGGCACTTTGCATGGTGCACTCTGCATATAAGTTAAATAAGCAGGGTGACAATATGCAGCTTTGACACACTCCTTTGCCAATTTCGAACCAGTCTGTTGTTCCATGTCGAGTTCTAACTGTTGCTTTTCACCTGCATACAGATTTCTCAGGAGACAGGTCAGGTGATCTGGTATTCCCATCTCTTTAAGAATTTTCCACAGTTTGTTGTGATCCACACAGTCAAAGGCTTTGGAATAGTCAATAAAAACTAGATATTTTTCTAGAACTCTCTTGCTTTTTTGATGATCCAACGGATGTTGGCAATTTGATCTCTGGTTCATCTGCATTTTCTAAATCCAGCTTGAACATCTGGAAGTTCACAGTTCACGTATTGTTGAAGCCTACCTTGGAGAATTTTGAGCATTACTTTGCTAGTGTGTGAGATGAGTGCAATTGTGTGGTAGTTTGAGCATTCTTTGGCATTGCTTTTCTTTGGGATTGGAATGAAAACTGACCTTTTCTAGTCCTGTGGCCACTGTTTTTTCCAAATTTGCTGGCATATTGAATGCAGCACTTTAACAGCATCATCTTTTGGACACAGAGTATCTTTTCTTGGCGGAATCCAACATTCTCCTGTCGATGGTTGTCCAGCTGTGAGTTGTAATTTTGGAGTTCTCGCAGAAGATGAGTGCACAGTCCTACTCCGCATCTTGATGATGTCTAGGTGGTAAAGAATCCACCTGCATTGTGAGAGAACTGAATTCGATCCCTGAGCTGGGAAGATCTTCTGGAGGAGGGCATGGCAACTGACTCCAGTGTTCTTGCCTGGAGAGTCCCCGTGGACAGAGGAGCCTGGCGGGCTACAGTCCATGGGGTCGCACAGATTCGGATGCGACTGAGCGACTGAGCACGGCAACACATCCAACCGTAGGATGGATGTTACTCAGCAATGAAGAGGCAAGGACTGAGGCGTACACAGCATGTGTGGGTGCAGGAGGTGCTGCGGCCTGTGTCCTCTCTGGCATGAGCAAGGTGGGGCTCTGGGGATGACGGAGCCCTTCCTGCATCCTGACTGGTATGGTGGCCTCCAGGGACACCCGGATCCTAGTTCTCAGACCTGTGGAACTACTTTATGAGGAAGAGGGACTTTTGCTGATGCAATTTTGGACCTTGAGATGGGGAAATCATCCTGGATGATTTAAAAGCAGGGAGGCACAGGAGGTGGGAAGACAGCTGGGAAGAGATGTGACCGGGGGACCAGGGGGAGTAAAGGTTGAGGACACATCGTCCTGAGGACAACGTCCAGGGGCCGAACAAGGCCAGGACTCAGCTTCTGCCCTGAAGCTTCAGAGGGAGGGCCTTGCCAGCACCCTGACCATGGCCGCCAAACAGTAAGAAAATAAATGCATGCTGGTTTAGCACTGCCCGCCACCCTACCTTGTAGTCATTTATTCTGCAACCCCTGGAAATATAGCTGGCATGCTGGTGGAAAATTCAAGAGATGGGAATACCAGACCACCTGACCTGCCTCCTGAGAAATCTGTATGCAGGCCAAGAAGCAACAGTTAGAGCTGGAACAACAGTTCAGTTCAGTCGCTCAGTCGTGTCCGACTCTTTGCGACCCCATGAATCGCAGCACGCCAGGCCTCCCTGTCCATCACCAACTCCCAGAGTTTACTCAAACTCATGCCCATCGAGTCAGTGATGCCATCCAGCCATCTCATCCTCTGTCGCCCCCTTCTCCTCCTGCCCCCAATCCCTCCCAGCATCAGGGTCTTTTCCAATGAGTCAACTCTTCGCATGAGGTGAAGTGGAACAACAGACTTGTTCCAAATTGGGAAATGAGTACGTCAAGGCTGTATACTGTCACCCTGCTTATTTAACTTATATGCAGAGTAAGTACATCATGCAAAATGCTAGGCTGGATGAAGCACAAACTGGAATCAAGATTGCTGGGAGAAATATCAGTAACCTCAGATATGCAGATGGGGTTATGCAGACACCACCCTTAGGGTAGAAAGTGAAGAGGAACTAAAGAGCCTCTTGATGAAAGTGAAAGAGGAGAGTGAAAAAGCTGGCTTAAAACTCAACATTCAAAAAACGAAGATCATGGCATCCAGTCTCATCTCTTCATGGCAAATAGATGGGGAAACAATGGAAACAGTGAGAGACTTTATTTTCTTGGGCTCTAAAATCACTGCATGAAATTAAGACACTTGCTCCTTGGAAGAAAAGGATATTAAAAAGCAGAGACACTACTTTGCCAACAAAGTTCTGTCTAGTCAAAGCTGTAGTTTTTCTAGTAGTCATGTATGGATGCGAGAGTTGGACTATAAAGAAAGCTGAGCACCGAAGAAATGATGCTTTTGAACTGTGGTGTTGGAGAAGACTCTTGAGAGTCCCTTGGACTGCAAGGAGAACCAACCAGTCCATCCTAAAGGAAATCAGTCCTGAATATTCATTGGAAGGACTGATGCTGAAGCTGAAGCTCCAATACTTTGGTCACCTGATGGGAAGAACTGACTCATTAGAAAAGATTCTGATGCTGGGAAAGGTTGAAGGCAGGAGGAGAAGGGGACAACAGAGGAAGAGATGGTTGGATGGCATCAGCAACTCGATGGACATGAATTTGAGCAAGCTCTGGGAGTTGGTGGTGGACAGGGAGGCCTAGTGTGCTGCAGTCCATGGGGTCGCAAAGAGTCAGACATGACTGAGTGAACTGAGCTGATGCTGGTTTTATGACTATAGGCCTTTCTCAAAATGTCAGAGTGTACCCTTACCAGAGCTATGGGGACAATAAAATGGTCAATGGTTGCCTGGGGTTGGGGGCAGGGAGGGAAGAGTGGGGGGGCGCACAGAGGATGTTCAGGGCAGTGGAATGCCCCGTATGTCACTGTAACGGTGGACACACATCATTACACATCTGCCCAGACCCACAGACCATACAGCCTAAGTCTGAACCCTGATGTAAATACTGGGCCATGGGCAGTGATGACGTGCCAGTGTGGGGTCTTTCTTGGTGATGAATGCCCCCTGGCAGGAAGTGGGGGGATGTTGGTAACTGGGATGTGACGTACATGTGGTGCGGGTGGGGTGTGTGAGAAATCTCCACAATTCCCTCCCAATTTTGTTGTGGATCTAAAAAAAATAATTCTTTTAAAAATGTATCCTTGAGATCTGTATATTTGTATGAAAAATTTGCTTCAAAACACCCACTCAAAAATAGCAGAAAAAGAAATAAAAACATATATTCTACACTTAGACACAAAAATATGTACATAAACAAAATGGGAGTCCATGATCTCTGACATGCTCTTCTGGAGGAAATGCAAACATGGTATTTTTTAAATGCCTTTTTAAAGTTTATTTTAAATTGGAGAATAATTACTTTACAGTGTTGTGTTGGCGTCTGCCTTCCATCAGCATGAATCAGTCATAAGTACATATGTGTCCCCTCCTCTGGACGCACCCTCGCCCCGACACCATCCCATCCCCTGGATGTCACAGAGCACCATGGTGAGCTCCCTGTGTTACACGGCAACTCCCCACGAGCTATCAGTCTATAAGCGGTAATATCTATGATTCAATGCCACTCTCTCAATTTGTCTCACTCTCTCCTTCCCCCGCTGTGTCCAAAGTCTGTTTTCTATGTCTGCATTTCTATTCCTGCCCTGCAAGTGGGTTCATCAGTACCATTCTATATATACGTGTTAATACATGATATTTGTTTTTCTCTTTCTGACTTACTTCACTCTGTATTACAGGCTCTAGATTCATCCACTTCACTAGAGCTGACTGAAATGTATTCCTTTTTATGACTAAACAGACATTTCTCCAAAGAAGACATACAGATGGCCAACAAACACATGCAAAGATGCTCAGCATCGCTCATTATTAGAGAAATGCAAATCAAAACTATAATGAGGTATTACCTCACATAGATCAGAAGGCCATCATCAAAAAATCTACAAACAGTAAATGCTGGAAAGAGTGAGGAGAAAACAGAACCCGCCTAGACTGTTGGGAATGCAAACTGACACAGCCACGGTGGAGACCAGTATGGAGACTCCTTAAAGAGCTAGGAATGAAACTACCATATGACCCAACAATCCTACTCTTGGGCATCTACCCTGAGAACACCATAATCAAAAAAGACACATGTACCCCAATGCTCGCAGGAGCACTGTTTACAATAGCCAGGACATGGAAGCAATCTAGATGTTCACTGCCACATGAATGGATGAAGTTGTGGTGCGTATGTAGACTGGGATATTACACGTGGCATTTTCTGTGTGGTTCTTATTCTCAGTGGTTCTCAACCTGTCACATCTCAGTTCCTTTAAATCACAGCAGCAGAGTCGGGCCTTCACATTTACACTGACTTTTCCAGACTCTTCCTCCGTGCCGTCTGACCCACCTCCCTCCACTGGGCGCCCCGGGTCTGCAGCTGCTGGGCCCCATCTGCTCAGGAGAGTCCGGCCAGCGCAGCGGGTGCAACGTGCCTGCCTCGGCCGACCCGCGGAGGGGGTCTGGGGGCTTGAGTTCCTTCATGGACCGGGCCGCAGGGCGAGGCTGGACAGGAGACTGGGGGGAAGGAGGCTGCGCCGGAGCGGGGTGATCTCAGAGGACGAGTCCGGGGGGACAGGGAGTGGGCGAGGGCCGCCGCCCTGGACAGCGGGCAGTGACTGCGGGGGAGCGTGGCCGCCAGCAGATGACCCTGCAGACACGGGGGTGAAAGCTGGCGCACCCCCTCAGGTAGAGTGAGGTGTGAGCCCTGGGCCCCCGCCAGGGATGCGCTGGTGTGGCCGGAAGTCCAGGGCGGGGCGCCGGGCGGAGGTCACCGCGGGGCGGCCCTGCCTGACTCGGGGGCGTCGCTCCTGGGTCGGCCCTCAGGCTGCCGGCCTGTGGGGGCCCCTTTCTGTCTCATTCACAATTTACAGTGTGTGCTTGTCTGCAGTTCAGAGTGTAATAAAGAAAAGGTTTAAAATAGTCTCCGAACAGTGCAAAGCAGAAAGGACTGTAAAAGGTTAAAAATAACTTTGAACATGTTTAAAAATGTGCTCGCTTTGCACACACCGTCTGCAGCTCGCAGCTGGCTGTGCCAACTGCAGCGCTTGTGTGCTTGAGGCTGAGGGTGTGGGGCTCGCCTGGACTCTGCACCAGGCGGGCACACTCCGGCCACCCCGGCCGGAGGCCCCGGGGCACAGAACTTGCTGCGTGGTGTTGTAGGGTGTTCTCCCGGACTGAGGTTCCAGTCTTTGTGTGCACATATGATTTTATATAAAATTAGGCATTTTCTTATATATATATTTTTTTCCTTTGAAGCAGATTAGGCACCTGCATCTTTCCCTTTGGTGGCCACTCTCTGCAGGAGCTGGTCAGGTATGTTGCGGAGGGGAGCTGCCGGGCAGGTCCCAGAGGACACGGGACTGCGGGACAAGTCTGGACTTGGCTCCCTGAAGGGGCCCACCGTACTGGGGACGTTCGCCCTCACACTGCCTCCTAGCTTGCCTTTTTCCTTCTTTAGAAGGGGAGCTGCTCAGGGACTGCAGACCCTTGGACCCACCAGTGGCAGTGTTCACTAGCAGGGAGGCCTGGGGGGTGGGGGCCTTTCTCCCTCCCAGGGAGGAAGGTGGGCAGTGACAGCCGGCTGACCCAGGCCTAGGGGATCCCAGAAGGGTGCAGCTTTCCTAGAGCTCAGGGTCCCCCACTGCTTCATCCCCAGGGGGCTGGGACGCTGCAGGCGGGACTCGGGACACAGAGCGCGGGTTCCTTGCTCAGGACTCCTCTCCTAACCATGAAAGGGCCTCGGTGATTACCAGGCACACCAGGAAACTTTCTAGCAGGAAAGACAACAACAAGCCAATCCACAGTTTGAAGAGTGCGAGCAGAAGAGAGTAGAAAGCAATTAATAGCATCTTCAGGGAGATTAGAGATGGTATGAAATGAGAAAAGGTGTTATCAGGCAGAGATACTCAGAGGACAACAGTGAACACAGACATTAAAAACACATGGAAGCGAAAGTGAAATCACTCAGTAGTGTCCGACTCTGTCACTATGGACTATACAGTCCATGGGATTCTGTAGGCCAGAATACTGGAGTGGGTAGCCTATCTGTTCTCCAGGGGATCTTTCCGACCCAGGAATCAAACTGGGGTCTCCTGCATTGCAGGCAGATTCTTTACCAGCTGAACTCTCATGGAAGCCCAAGGTAAAACAGTGAAAGAGTTGGAAACTACTGTTGAGGAAATCTTTTGGAAACTAGTGCTGAAAGAGGCAGGCAGGGCGCTGGGAAAGCGAAGCTTGGACAGCTAGTCCTGCAGCCTTCGTCCTAAATCAGTGACCCAGGGTCAGAGGCATCTGAGGGAAGGTGACCCCTGAAATAATCAAAGAACAAACCTCCAGAGCCAGATGACACCGCTTTCCAAACTGAAAGGAAACACCGACGGCCCAGTACAGGGATGAAGATCAAGCCAAAGCAAAGCATGATGCCAGGACACTTCAGGGCAGAAGGGAAGCTGAGCCCCTGAGACAGAGCACGAAGACCAGCCATTCACATGCAGCACAGAATCAGGGGCAGCCCATGTTCTTGTGAACCTCGTGCACCAAATCCGGCCAAACTATCAACAAGAATTTGAGGTGGAATGTAGAGGTCTTCAGACATGAAAGGTGTCTGCCTCCTGATTGCCCTCCTGGGGAAGCCCTGGGACGTGTGCTTCGTTGCGACCCGGGAGACGAGGCAGGGAAACAGGAGCCAGGGAAGCCGCCGAGGAGAAGCCTCCCGGGGCGGAGGGTGGCTGGCCCTGAGCAGCTTGTGCAGCCGGTTTAAAGGACGCCCAGTGGAGACAGCTTCTTCTCAAAGAAGACGGGACTGGGGGGAAACTGGATGATGTGTCTGAAAGCCTAGAGAGGAGATTTGGCATTGTGTAACTTGAGTAACAACCAGATAGAAAACAAGGCGGTTCTAACTCCAGAGAAGGGGGAATCTACTGTAAAACACACACTCACAGTTCATTACGTGTCCTTGTCAATTACATTTGTAATGACAAAACTGAATGCAGGTATTGATCTAAACCTAATTGTAAGGTGGCTGTTGAAGGAGATGGGAGCTCACGCAGAGCCTGCAGGGGAGGGAAGGGCCAGTCCTGACGGCGCAGGGTGGGACAACAGGGCTGGCCGCGCTGGAGGCTGAGCGTGGGACACGGACGGGAGGACATTGTACAAAATCACTGAGGCTGCCTCTGTGCACGAGTAACCTCCAAAAAGTAGAGAGAAAAGCTGAGAGTGAGCGAGGGCAAAACGCACTTGTTCACGGCAAAGTCGCAAATATGACTCGGCCATTAAAAAGAATGCTTTCGAATCAGTTCTAATGAGATGAATGAAACTGGAGCCCATTATACAGAGTGAGGTAAGCCAGAAAGAGGAACACCAACACAGTATACTGACACATACATATGGAATTTAGAAAGAGGTAATGATTACGCTGTATGTGAGACAGCAAGAGAGACACAGGTGTACTGAACAGTCTTTTGGACTCTGTGGGAGAGGGCGAGGGTGGGATGATATGGTAGAATGGCATTGAAACATGTAAATGATCAAATGTGAAACGAATCACCAGTCCAGGTTCGATGCATGATACAGGTGCTCGGGGCTGGTGCACTGGGATGACCCAGAGGGATGGGATGGGGAGGGAGGTGGGAGGGGGGTTCAGGATGGGGAACACATGTACACCCATGGCGGAGTCAAGTCAATGTATGGCAAAACCAATACAGTGTTGTAAAGTAAAATAAATAAATAAATAAATTAATTAAAAAAGAAAAAAAGAAAAAGAACTTGTAAACCAGGGTTGTTTCACCAGGGACTTGGCCTTCTTGTGCTTGGAGCACTAGCCAAGACTTCAGCACTATGCCCAGGGCCAATTTAAAGCAAAAATCACCCCAAACACGCACAAGAATGCAAAAATGTGGCCCTAAATATGCTGCCACGGCATGCCTGTTCACTGTTTACAGGTGAGACCTGAGACAGGAAGGCAGAGGGCAGCCTTGGGCGACCCTAGTTGGGAACATGGTCCTTGGGTGACTCAAAATTCCATCGCTCTGATTATGCCTGCAAATAGCCCCGAAAGCAAGTGCTGCAGGTATTGACTTTGTAACAAATTCTAGCAAGGAGGTGAATTTGCTTTAAGGTTTGAAACTAGAAGTGTGAGTCTTCCTATTTTTTTTTTGTTTGTTTGCTTCAAAATTGTTTTGACTATTTGGGGACTCCTCATATTTCCATATGAATTTGAAAATCAGCTTTTTCTGCAAAAAAAAAAAAAAAAAAAGGCTGAGATTGTCTTCAGTGTGAAGACAACTTTGGGGAGTATTGCCATATTAACAATATTGAATCTTCCAGTTTATAATAGTGGGATGTCTTTCCATTTATTTAGGTCTTTGATTTACTTCAACAATCTCTTGTGGTTTCAGTGTATAAAGCTTTTACTTTCTTGGATAAATTTCTTTGTAGATATTTTACTATTTTGAATGCTATTGTAAATTTAGTTTTAATTTCCTTTCAGATTATTTACTGCTACTGTAGTGAAACACAGCTGATTATTTTTGTTGTTGCTGATCTCATACCCTGCAGCTTTGCTTTATTAGCACGGATAGTTTATTCTGGCCACGGATGAATTCTATAAATTTTCTATGTACAGAATCGTGTCATGTGCAAATAGAGTCACCTTTACTTCAACTTAAATGACTTGTTCCGTTTTCCTTCCCAACTGCTCTGGCTGGGACCTGCAGTACTACGTGGCATTAGACGTCCTTGTCTTGTTCTTGATCTTGGCGGGGGGTGGGGGGGCACATTTCAGTCTTTCATTATTAAGTGTGATCTTAGCCGTAGTTTTCCCCGTGTCCTGTGTCATGCTAAAAACGTTCTCTTGTACTCCTAGTTTGCTGAGTTTGTTTCTTAAATCAGCAAAATGTGTTGAATTTTGTCAAATGTTTTCTTTGCATCTATTTACATGATCATGTGCATGTGTTCTTCATTCTGTTAATATGGTGTATTGCATTAACTGATTTTCTTACATTGAACTCCACTTACATTCCCAGGATGAATCCTACTGTGGAGAGTCTTTTAATGTTCTGTTGGATTCAGCATGCCAGAAGGGGATATTAATCTCTAAAAATGTTCATATCAGCGTTATGGTGTTATGTAACTTATATTGAGTTTTATTTGATGAGTCCAGGTCAAGACCCAAAGCTGAAGCTACCTGGTTAATGTTGGTTATACCTTTGCTAGTTGGATGCTTCATAGAGTGGAAATAAAGCATATTGAGATCAACATATGGAAACTCTTTCTGTTTCTGGGCATTTCAGTTCCATACTACATTATTTAATATACCTGATCAACAAGTCTGTAATGCTGCAATGAATCCATATTGAATTTATTTGTGCTAATCATGCTAAGTCACTTCAGTTGTGTCTGACTCTGTGACGCTATGGACTGTAGTCCGCCAGGCTCCTCTCTCCATGGAATTCTCTAGGCGAGAATATTGGAGTGGGTTGCCATCTCCTCCTCCAAAAGATCTTCCCGATCCAGGGATCGAACCTGCATCTCCTATGTCTCCTGCATTGGCAGGTAGGTTCTTCACCAGCTGAGGCACAGGTTCAAAAAAAATTGATAAAACATTTATCATTGCTATCTAGCCTCAAACACAGACATATGAACACATGAAATCTGATTTAATTCAAGCTCAGAGTCTGTTTTTCTCTTTTTACTAATAGTGACTTGTAATCAAATTTAGCTTTGAAATCCTTTCTCTAGTTAAATATGTCTTAAACAATTTTATCTTTCTTTTTGATATGTATCATTGACTTGCTTTTTTTCGGTAGTATTGCCTCCAGCTATAGAGCTAATTTCCCTTATGGTGTTAGTTTCTATTTTTCATTTGGATTGCAAAAGTAATGATTTCCTTTGTTAGTAATATATAGAGTTTTTAATAAAAAATTATATTATCCTTTAGTTATGTTTTCACAGGAGGCTCTCTAAATAATTGTGGTACATGTGTGTGAATTTATATTCATTTTCTTAAATTCATCTCTCTTCTTTCCTCGTATGCTTTTGAAGATATTAAAGGATAAAATTCTTATATTACATTTTAAAAAGTTGTCTCTTCCCCAAAAAATGAAAATTCAAGACAGTTTAAAATTTCCTTTCATTTGCGATAGTTACTTATAACATTTGATTCATCATAGTATACAATTTTTGCTATTAAAATAATTTAAATCGACATTAAATGTATGTACTTAAAATCTGTTTTCATTCACCCTATTTTTCATGATCACTTTGTCATTCCTTCTGGCGTGAGCTGCACTGATTCAGGGCTAAGCCTCACTCATCTGATGTTCAGCTCCTCAGGAAGCGGGGTCTGTGTCGGTGCTTCCCTTCCTCCTTCATGTTCTTTCTTTTCTTGCTCCCTGTTTCTTCATTTCTCCTATTCTTTCCCCATCTCTCTTCCTTGCTTCCATGTTTATTGAATGAAAAGTCCTATAACCTTTCAGTTCAGGTCAGTTCAGTCACTCAGTCATGTCTGACTTTTTGTGACCCCATGGACTGCCGCACACCAGGCCTCCCTGTCCATCACCAACTCCTGGAGTTTACTCAAACTCATGTCCATTCAGTCAGTGATGCTATCCAATCATCTCATCCTCTGTCATCCCCTTCTCCTCCTGCCCTCAATCTTTCCCAGCATCAGGGTCTTTTCCAATGAGTCAGCTCTTTGCATCAGGTGGCCGAAGTACTGGAGTTTCAGCTTCAGCATCAGTCCTTCCAACGAACACACAGGACTGATCTCCTTTAGGATGGACTGGCTGTATCTCCTTGCAGTCCAAGGGACTGTCAAGAGTCTTCTCCAACACCACAGTTCAAAAGCATCAATTCTTTGGCACTCAGCTTTCTTTACAGTCCAACTATCACATCCATACATGACTACTAGAAAAACCATAGCTTTGACGAGACAGACCTTTGTTGGCAAAGTAATGTGTCTGCTTTTTAGTATGCTGTCTTGGTTGGTCATAACTTTTCTTCCAAGGAGTAAGTGTCTTTTAATTTCATGGCTGCAATCACCATCTGCAGTGATTTTGGAGCCCCAAAAAATAAAGTCAGCCACTGTTCCCCATCCATGTGCCATGAAGTGATGGGACCAGATGCCATAATCTTAGTAGCCTATAGTAGTGACTTTATACCTCCTTAATCTCGGTAACCTAAAGTCAAGTCTGCCTTTGAGCATGACAGGGTTAGCCTGCTGGATCCAATTGGATAAAAGACTTGAAGGCAGAACACTGCAGGCATTTCCAACACTGTATGAAATGCTTTCTTCTTTACAGTCTCTGTGTACTCTCCCTGAGGTATTTTGCAAAGAGAAAAATAGAATAACTGCGAACATGGTGAATGCACCTCGGTGATCCTGGCTTACTGCCAGCAGGTTTCATAGCTGCTTTCATTTCTGGCTGTGCCGTTCTCAGGTTGCATCTTACTTGTTTGGACCCTGAGGACCTTGGCTCGGTGTGAAGTCGGGAAAACGAGAGGGCTGTCGCGAGGGAGCAGGCTCTCTCTGCAGAACCCACCTCCAAGGAGCCTGGAGCTTTTCCAGGCTGAGTCCAGTCCAGCAGCAGCGTTTTAGGGAGGTCGGTTCCTCCAGCCCCTGGGACTGCCTTCAGGAGCTCCTCAGAGTCTGGAGAACCCACAGTCACTCTTCTCAGAACAAGGGGGTCACCGCATGAGCGAGTGCAGCCGTCAGGGCTGGGGTCGGCCTGAGGTCAGAGGTGATGGCTATTAGACCATCCTGCTCCTGCCTCAGTTCTGCTTGCTTCCTCTAAGGATGCAGGCTTCGCACCCCATTATTTTGTCAGGTGCCGTTTCCAACCCTGTGAAAAAACCCACACCACCCACATGGCTTTTGGAACAGGCTTGAATTCTTTCATGAAAACACACTCTGCAAAATGGGATCTGTATTTTTGGAAAGAAGTGTCCAGATTCTGTCTCTCATATCTAAGCAGGAAAGACTCTTTTTCTAAGCCTGGCTGAAGAAGAGAAATTATCTGACTAATCAAGAATACAATACTTTAAAAAAAAAAAAGGAATGTAACTTTATTTGAATTCTGACAGGACAGTGGAGGTTGGAGCCAGGAAGAAGCACAGATGGAAGACCAGAGGCTGAAGCCACCAGCTAGCCCTCCTCACTGGTCAGTTTCTAAAGAACCCAAATGTATTAAGATGCAGAGAACACAAATTATAGTGCACACAGTTTAATCTTATTTGGTGACTCTGAGACAATTCAGATTCTTGCTTCAGGGTTAGCATTACGAATATCAGATGACATTGCATCGTCTTACACTTGAGAGGAATCTGGTTTATCAGCATTGAGTGAATAATATAGCCCAGAAGATACAGCTATATGTAAAGTCCTAATATCGGCTTCCTCACTTAAAAGTTAATCCTTCAGTGTCAAAGGTACCAACTTCCAGCTACAAAATAAGTCCTGAGCATGTGATGGGGACTATAGTTAGCAAATTATGCTGCATGTTTGAAAACTGCCAAGAGGGCAGATCTGAAAAGTTCTCATCACAGGAAAATATTTGTAACTATGTGAGGTGATGGAAGTTAATCAGACAGCTTGTGGTGATCATTCTGCAGTATATACAAATATCAAATTATTATGCTATACACTTGAAGCTAAAATAGTGATATATGTCAATCCCACCTCACTTTAAAAAGCAAATTAAATAATTTTAGTAATTCCTTTGTCTGTTATGCTTAGTTCATGTTACTTATTGGAAGAAACAATGTTCACCAGATAAGAATGCTTATGTGTTTCTTGGGTCTATTTTCAGTGTATAATTTTTGTATATTAGTTGCTGTAACATTATAATACTTTTATAGTTATTAAATCTTTAAACTACACTTTAATATCACTTGTACAAGTATCATCTTCAGTTTAGTTCAGTTGCTCAGTCATATCTGTCTCTTTGTGACCCCATGGACTGCAGCACACCAGGCTTCCCTGTCCATCACCAACTCCTAGAGTGTGCTCAAACTCATGTCCATCGAGTTGGTGATGCCAACCAGCCATTTCATCCTCTGTCGTCCCCTTCTCCTGCCTTCAATCCTTCCCAGCATCAGGGTCTTTTCCAATGAGTCAGTTCTTTGCATTAGGTGGCCAAAGTATTGGAGCTTCAGCTTCAGCATCAGTCCTTCCAATAAATATTCAGGACTGATTTCCTTTAGGATGGACTGGTTGGATCTCCTTGCAGTCCAAGGGACTCTCAAGAGTCTTCTCCCGCGCCACAGCTCAAAAGCATCAGTTCTTTGATGCTCAGCTTTCTTTATGGTCCAACTCTCACATCCATACATGACTACTGGAAAAACCATCGCTTTGACTATACGGGCCTTTGTTGACAAAGTATCACCTTATTGTACTTCAAATAAAGTTTTAAAGTTAGTTTTTTATTTATTTGTTTCTGTAAGGAAATTTAGATTTGTCCAATTAGATTACGCAAGGAGAAATAATATCTATAATGTTTTCTTTTTAGAGTTTTTCTCTTTAGCAGATGACAGGTTTTGGTGATACAAGTCCTCCAAATCTGTGGGTGTGCATTCCTAGGTATTTTATATTACTTATTGCTATTACAAGTACATCTTTTTCATTGTACTGTATAATATTAACACAGTGATTTTTCACATTATTTGTGTCTGAGCACCATATTGCATTACTGATTTTCAATAGACACTTCTGAATTGCATGCAAGTAGTCATACGACCTACAAACAACAATGATTTGGCCCCTACTTCCCCAGTTTTGCCTTGTATTTCTTCTGTTTGTCTAATTTCATTACATAGAACATCCAGAACAAGGATGTCAGTGGCAAATGATCAAAAGGAATGTGTTGGATTCAGAAAGACCTGGTTCTATCCCAGCCTTGCAGGAGGTTCTCCCCAAACCTCTCTCCATTGTGTCTTCATTAAACTGGGAAATAATTTTGCCTCCTGGGTTGATGTAAATATTAGAGATAATTTTCGTCATTTTTTTGGCTAATATGCCAGGCATTGTATGTGTACACTGTATTATATTTACTTTTATATTAAAATTTTGTGATGCTATTGGGCATTCTTGCTTGTTTTTGATGATAAGAATAATCATCTTTGGTTATTCTTTTTTAAATATGAGTTTCTAATATGAGTCTGACATTAAAATTTTTCATAATGGCTTTAATTAATTTGTTTTAGATCCAACTTAGTATACATAGATTTTGGAGTTTTTACAAGATATTTTTATGATATAAAAAATGATAGTTTTTTTTTTTTAACCAAAGGATGTGATGAATATCTGGTGGCTCAGACAGCAATGAGTCTGCCTGCAATGCAGGAGAACCAGTTGCAATGCCTAGGTCAAAAAGATCTGTTGGAGAAGGGAATGGCAACCCACTCCAGTATTCTTGCCTGGAAAATCCCATGGACAGAGGAGCCTGGTGGGCTACAGTCCATGGGGTAACGTTGAATCGGACATGCCTGAGTAACACACACACACACATACACACACACACACACACACACACACACACACACACATTAATATTAAACCATCCTTGAAGTTTGATATAAATGCTAAAGGTCAAAATGCATAAGTATGTTAAAGTACTTGTTATTAACTTATTAAATACATTATATGTATATCTCTAAAATAGAAAATATCCTTTTCCATAACTATATTTTAATGTTGTGATTTTATATATTATTTTCTTGATACTCATAATTATTTTATTGCTTATTTGTAAAGGATTAGCATTTAAATTGTATTACTTATATTATTTTTTGTATTCTAATTCCTTATTTTTTGTTTTTATTATTTTTCTGACCATTATCTTTATTTTTATTAATTGCATGCTTACTTTATTTTTATTTTTTAAAATTAATAACAAAACATTGTTGGCCAGTGTTTTGGACACTACTTATTGGCTGTATAATTTATTAACTGATTATTTTCATTAAAATTACTTTAGCCCATGTTCCTCAAACTGTCAAATTAAATTTCCTGATTTTCCATCACTTTAAATAGGAGTCATTTTATGGTGCATTCTGTCAGTCTGCTCAGGCCCCATAACAAAATACCACAGACTTGGTGCTTAAACATCAGGAACATTTCCTCTCACTTCTGGGGCCAAAAGTCCCAGACTCAGTGCCAGCAGGTGGGTTTGACAGGACCTCCCCCTGGTCTGCGGGTGGCTACTGCTGTGTCCACGTGGGCTTCCCTCTGCGGGCATCCTGGTGCTTCTGACTCTTTCAGGGGAAACCAGTCATATGGGATTAAGGTCACACTCTATGGTATTATTCAACCTAATTACCCTCAGAGATATGTATGCAGGTCAAGAAGCAACAGTTAGAATCGGACATGGAACAACAGCTGGTTCCAAATTGGGAAAGGAGTACATCAAGGCTGCATATTGTCACCCTGCTTATTTAACTTATATGCAGAGTACATCATGAGAAACTCTGGGCTGGAGGAAGCACAAGCTGGAATCAAGACTGCCGGGAGAAATATCAATAACCTCAGATATGCAGATGACTCCACCCTTATGGCAGAAAGTGAAGAACTAAAGAGCCTCTTGATGAAAGTGAAAGAGGAGCGTGAGAAAGCTGGTTTAAAACTCAGTTTTAAAAAAACCAAGATCATAGTATCCTGTCCTGTCACTTCATGGAAAATAGAAGGGAAAAAAGTGGAAGCAGTGACAGACTTTATTTTCCTGGGCTCCAAAATCACTGCAGATGGTGATTGCAGCCGTGAAATTAAAAGATGCTAGCTCCTTGGAAGGAAAGTTATAACAAACCTAGACAGCATATTAAAAAGCAGAGACATCATTTTGCCAGCAAAAGTCTGTCTAGTCAAATCTATGGTTTTTCCAGTAGTCATGTATGGATGTGATAGTTGGACCATAAAGAAAACTGAGTGCTGAAGAATTGATACCTTTGAACTATGATGTTGGAGAAGACTCTTGAGAGTCCCTTGGACTGCAAGGAAATCAAACCAGTCATCCTAAAGGAAATCAGTCCTGAATATTCATTGGAAGGACTGATGCTGAAGCTGAAACTCCAATACTTTGGCCACCTGATGGAAAGAGCTGACTCATCTGAAGGGACCCTGACGCTGGGAAAGATTGAAGGCAGGAGGAGAAGGGGACGACAAAGGATGAGATGGTTGGATGGCATCACTGATTCAGTGGACATGAATTTGAGCAAACTTCAGGAGATAGTGAAGGACAGGAAAGCCAGGTGACTGCAGTCCATGGGGTCACAAGGAGTCAGACATGACTTAGTGACTGAACAACAACCCCTGGAAAGGCTTGTCTGAAAGGCTTGTCTCCAGATGTGGTCATGTTGGTTGTTGGGACTCCAGCCTATGGATCTCTGTATGTGTGAGTGCTCAATCGTGTCTGACTCTTGCAACCCCAGGGACTATAGCCCTCCAGGCTTCTCTGTCTATGGAATTTTTCAGGCAATATTACTGGAGTGGATTGCCATCTCATACTCTTGGTTCAGTTCAGTTCAGTCACTCAGTCATGTCCACCTCTTTGCGACTGCATGAACTGCAGCATGTCAGGCCTCCCTGTCCATCACCAACTCCTGGAGTCTACCCAAACTCATGTCCATTGAGCCAGTGATGCCATGAAACCATCTCATCCTCTGTTGCCCCCTTCTCCTCCTGCCCTCAATTTTTCCCAGCATCAGGGTCTTTTCAAATGAGTCAGCTCTTTGTATCAGGTGGCCAAAGTATTGGAGTTTCAGCTTCAGCATCAGTCCTTCCAGTGAACATCCAGGACTGATTTCCTTTAGAATGGACTGGTTGGATCTCCTTGCAATCCAAGGGACTCTCAAGAGTCTTCTCCAACACCATAGTTCAAAAGCATCAATTCTTCGGCGTTCAGCTTTCTTCACAGTCCACCTCTCACATCCATACATGACCACTGCAGAAACCATAGCTTTAACTAGATGGACCTTTGTTGGCAAAGTGATGTCTCTGCTTTTTAATATGCTGTCTAGGTTGGTCATAGCTTTTCTTCCAAGAAGTAAGCATCTTTTAATTTCATGGCTGCAATCACCATCTGCAGTGATTTTGGAGCCCAAGAAAATAAAGTCTGTCACTATTTCCATTGTTTCCCCATCTATGTGCCATGAAGTGATGGGACTGGATGCCATGATCTTCATTTTTTTAATGTTGTGTTTTAAGCCAGCTTTTTCATTCTCCTCTTTCACTTTTATCAAGAGACTCTTCAGTTCCTCTTCACTTTCTTCCATAAGAGTGGTGCTGTCTACATATCTGAGGTTATTGATATTTCATACACTAGGGAATCTTCCTGACCCAGGGATCGAACCTGCATCTCTTGTGTCTCCTGCATTGGCAGGTAGGTTCTTTACCACTAATGCCGCCTAGGAAGCCCTGAACTGGAAATGGGAGGGGACACAATTCCACCCCTAACATAGACCACTCTTCTAGGTCTGTGACTAAAAAATCTTTTTGATGTCCAAGTCTGTTTTGTGAGCAGGTTTATGTTCAGGTGGTTTCAGTACTTGCTGGTAATCTCTTTATATCTCAGTTTTCTGTTCCTGGACTCGTCACTTGGTTGGAGTCCCTCCTTGAGGAGGGGTCCTTGAGGGGAACCACTTTGAACTCTGCTATTCTGCTTATTAGATGAAATGCACCTTGATCATTAAAAAAACATGAAAAATATGTTCTCCCTCAGGTTTCATGAGCCTTATTCCATTATGCTTTGACATTTCATGTTTAAGAGAAAATGATATTTTGGTTGCTGAGGATGCAAATTACCACTTGCCCTGTTGCTAATAGGATTTAGTTTTTTTCTTTCTTCTTGTCCACACAACTGTATTCATTGCCACTGTTTGTTTATTCAGGAAACGGAATGACTGCATATCCTACCTTTCAGCTCAGGAAAGTTGTCTCACATCATTTTCACCTAGTGCTTTTCTGTGTTTCTGGCAGCTTTCTTTGTATCGTTAATAATCCTCATAAAGACCCTCCATTTTCTGTTCTCCACAAGCACCCGTTTCGTTCTCACAGGTTTCTCTTGTTATTGTAAGTTCTGGAGTGGCCTCAGTCTCCCCTTCCCGTCTCTGCATTTCTGATGACTATTCGAGTCCCGCTGGCAGGCCCTCTGTGCACCAGGACGAGGCCTCTTCTCCGCCTCGTTACAGAGCTTCCCCGAGACCGTGCCTC
Source organism: Cervus elaphus (assembly GCF_910594005.1). NCBI lineage: Eukaryota > Metazoa > Chordata > Mammalia > Artiodactyla > Cervidae > Cervus > Cervus elaphus. The sequence goes on from NC_057830.1 coordinate 393,007, forward strand.
ATCACCCCCGCCCTCCAGCCTGAAGAGCTGATTCCCCTCCTGTGGTTCTTCTGAAGAGTCCAAAGGCCCGAGGGCAGGAAGCAGGCGGCTCCACAAATGTGGCAGAATGGCGCTTCTCTGGAGGGTGCCTCATCTGATCCTGGATTCAGGGGGACCCTGTGACAGCATCTGGGTTTCTTTCCTCTCCCTAGGAGAGGGCTCCCTTGGTCATGTGACCCCAAGCCTGGGCGCGCTGTCTTCACTCTGGTCCTCCAGTGTGGAGGGGGTGGTCAGGCAGTCTTCTCCCTTCACCCCCGGCTCTGTGGGCAGAAGGGAGGAGCAGAGGGGTGGCCGGAGAGGGACCAAGGCTGCATTTAGGTCACCCCTCAGAATTCCAATCCTGCCTTTCCTCACTGTGTCTGTCCACCACCTTCCTAACTTGCCTGGGAAACTTGGAGGAGGAAAGAATAATTAGATTCTGTCAAGTTTTTATTTACATTTAGGACTACACATTGGTGGTGATTATTTCCCAAATGTCAGTTCATATGATTGAGCTTAAGTCCTTCAGGTATTTTAGTAGACAGAGATTTTAGTATGTAAGAACTGTGACTTTTTTAATTTCTAAAGGATGAAGGAAAGACTTCCATTAAATTTCACTGAAATTTTAGAAGTATAAGATTTGGGGCTTATTTTACAATCTAGAAAGATCACATGAATTTCCAGGTCATGTGGGTAATTTTGGCTGGCTGTGTGACATTTGGCAAATATGCTGACCTCTCTGATTAGATCTCAGATGCAGGCTGGTGCAGTTGACTTAGTTCATCTTCCTGGGAGATCGGTTCTGGAGCCATTTCAGCCGGCAGTCTGCAAGGGTGAATGGTCTTACTGCTCCTGTGGAATGTATGGTGCTCACGTCTGTGGTCTGTTAGGGTGAGCTGGGGGCTTCTTTCCCATCCCGTGGGCCCTGTGGCTTTTCCACGCACACTGGGGATTTCTGCCCATGGGCAATTCCCCGTCCCCTTGTGGTTATTCCATGGGTCCTTTGGGTACTGCGGTTGTTCCCCCTCCCTCCGCCTCAGGGACCATTTGGCACCAACTGGGGACATTCTGGTTGTCTCACCTGGCGGAGGACATTGTCGCCCGACGGAGAGAGCGGGAATGCTGCTCTGCCGGGACGCACAGAGCGGCCGCGCAGTCCAGACGCGTTCCGTCCAAAGCCGACAATGCCGAGTCGAGACAATGTGACGCGTGCTGATGAACTGTGGTGTGGTTCTTTCTGCCTTTCATGATTCTAGTGTCTGTTATTTTCCTGAACAACCGATGTCTTTGAATTTATCCTTGATGTAGCTACAAAGCTTCAATAAGCCTGGAGACCTTTTCAATTTTTTTAAGTACATATATTTTTTGGTCTACAAATGCTCAAAGTACATATAATAAAAGCACTTTTGTTGTTCAAAAAATAATGCTGTATTTGTTCCAAAATCCAAATACTGCACTTGAGAGAGACTTGAAATCCATATGGTCCACATGGAAAGGGGAAAAAAAAAATGCTCTTTCATGAATATTTGTGAGCTTGGGACATTACCAATATCATATTTCAAATGACACTATTCCCAAGAATTTTAAAGAATAGCATAATTAGATTCATAGAAATTTTGAGTTGGAGTGAGTTTCAGGGATCATCCAGAATGTTGAGAGGCTCAGCCAGGCTGTCTCCAAATGCTTTGGCTGTGACGCTGGGGTCTGAAGAGGTGAGCTGTGAGCATCCTTGGAGCAGGCGGCCCAGGCTGGTTGGCGGTCACCTGCGTCTACGTGGAGCTTCTGCACTTGTTCTGCTGTGAGAACATTCTTACCTCTTCCAGAAACAATCCACATTATCTTTTTACTGAGCTACGTGCTAAGTCACTTCAGTTGTGTCCGACTCTCTGTGACCCCATGGACTGTAGCCCACCAGTCTCCTCTGTCCATGGGATTCTCCAGGCAAGAATGCTGGAGTGGGTTCCCAATGCCCTTCTCCAGGGGATCTTCCCAACCCAGGAAGCGAACCTGGGTCTCCTTCATTGCAGGCACATTCTTTATTGTCTGAGCCACCAGGGAAGCCCACATCACAGCTAAAGTGATGTGTTGAGATTGTTGAGAAAACAGAATTCCATGCTGGACACAGGTTGCCACGTGGCTGCTGCTGTGAGGGTTTGCATCCTTCGCCCACCCCTGACGCTGCCTTCCCTAGCGCCGGGCGGTGTCACCGTCTCTGGGTGCTGGGCTCCGGCTGGTGGGAGTGCCCGCGACAGAACCCCTGACCTCGTGAACCAGCGCCAGGGGCTCAGTGCCCCAGGACTGACTGCGCTCACGCCCTTCCCCGCGGGGTTTCCTGGCCCCTCTCTGAATCCTGGGACTATCGGCGGCTCCCCGGCGGCGTGGCGCCGGTGCACCCGGGAGCAGACGGTCACTCCGGAGGGGGATGCCGGTACATGGACACGGAGGCGGGGGGAGGGGGGGCGGTGTGAGGCAGAGTTCACTCTCTGAGGACAATGGGGGCCGGGGGCAGGGGAGTGAGGGGCGGAGGGGGTCCTCCCGGGGAAGCCGCAGGGTCGGGGCGAGTCCAACGGAGCTGCTGCGAGCAGCGAGGGGTCCTCTGACGTCGGAGCACACAGTCAGCCTCCTACAGGCGCTCTGTGCGGAGCGGGCTGACCGGGGTACGCAGAAGCACGGCTTCGGGGGCGCTGGTCTGGTTCAGACTCCCCTCTGTGACCGACCGCCAGCCAGCCCGTCCGGCATGGATCTCTCCAGAGAAGGGGGGTCCTTCCCTCGGTGTCCAGGGCCCTCCGCCCCAGCAGCTGTGGTCTTCACTCAGTGTCACCTTCTTCATCAGCCTTGGTCCCTGTTCTTTAAAGTGCAACCCTCCATTACTGCAGAAGAGGGTACTTAGAATAAGAGGGTACTCTTTCTAAATTTGCTTTTCACAGCATACGTATTACCTAAAATTCTACACATTTCCTTTATTAATTTTCTCCTTAACTAGAATTAATCTTCATGAAATTAGGATTTTCATTTGCCATTTTCACTGATAAGTCCAGTGTTTGGAAAGGTAGACCATCTACCTTTCTATAAAAGAATAATACACAGAAGAACTATACAAAAAAGATATTCATGACCCAGATAACCATGATGATGTGATCACTCACCTAGAGCCAGACACCCTGGATACAAAGTTAAGTGGGCCTTAGGAAGCATCACTACGAACAAAGCTCGTGGAGGTGATAGAATTCCAGTTGAGCTATTTCAAATCCTAAAGGACGATGCTGTGAAAGTGCTGCACTCAGTATGCCAGCAAATTTGGAAAACTCAACAGTGGCTACAGGACTGGAAAAGGTCAGTCTTCATTCCAATCCCAAAGAAAGCCAATGCCAAGGAATGTTCAAACTACCGCACACTTGCACTCATCTCACACACTAGCAAAGTAATGCTCAAAATTCTCCAAGCCAGGCTTCAACAGTACGTGAACCGTGAACTTCCACATACACAAGCTGGACTTAGAAAAGGCAGAGGAACCAGAGAGCAAATTGCCAACATCTGATGGATCATCAAAAAAGCAAGAGTTCCAGAAAAACATCTACTTTTGCTTTATTGACTATGTCAAAGCCTTTGACTGTGTGGATCACAAAAAAAAGGTGGAAAATTCTTAAAAAGATGGGAATACCAGACCACCTGACCTGCCTCCTGAGAAACCTGTATGCAAGTCAAGATGCAACAGTTAGAACTGGACATGGAACAATAGACTGGTTCCAAATAAGGAAAGGAGTACATCAAGGCTACATATTGTCACCCTGCTTATTTAACTTATATGCAGAGTACATCATGAGAAATGCCAGGCTGCATGAAGCACAAGCTGGAATCAAGATTGCCAGCAGAAATATCAATAACCTCAGATATGCAGATGACAACACCCTTATGGCAGAAAGTGAAGAAGAACTAAAGAGCCACTTGATGAAAGTGAAAGAGGAGTGAAAAAGTTGGCTTAAAACTCAACATTCATAAAAATAAGATCATGGCATCCAGTCCCATCACTTCATGGCAAATAGATGAGGAAACAATGGAAACAGTGACAGACTTTATTTTTGGGGGCTCGAAAATCACTGTAGATAGTGACTGCAGTCATGAAATTAAAAGACACTTGCTCCTTGGAAGAAAAGCTATGACCAACCTAGACAGCATATTAAAAAGCAGAGACATTACTTTGCTGACAAAGGTCCATCTAGTCAAAGCTATGGTTTTTGCAGTAGTCATGTATAGATGTGAGAGTTGGACTATAAAGAAAGCTGAGTGCTGAAGAATTGATGCTTTTGAACTGTGGTGTTGAAGAAGACTCTTGAGAGTTCCTCGGACTGCACGGAGATCCAACCAGTCAATCCTAAAGGAAATTAGATATTCATTGGAAGAATTGATGCTGGAAATCCAATACTTTGGCTACCTGATGGGAAGAACCAACTCATTGTAAAAGACCCTGATGCTGAGAAAGATTGAGGGCAGGAGGAGAAGAGGATGACAGAGGATGAGATGGTTGGATGGCATCACCCACACGATAGACATGAGTTTCAGCACACTCTGGGAGTTGGTGATGGACAGGGATGCCTGGCGTGCTGCAGTCCATGGGGATGCAAAGAGTCGGACATGATTGGGTGACTGAACTGGACTGAAAAGAATAAATTTCACAGGGCTCTTATGAGCCTTAAAGATAATGCAAAAAACTCTTCTATCAGGCATAGAGAAAGTATGCCAAAAAATGAAAATCTTTTTATTTTAATATAAAAATTAGTGTTTGAATGAAAAATATTAGTAATGCTTCCTTTGGAAATAATCTTTTTTCGTAAGGAGCTTCTGGACAGTCTTTTGAACAAATTATGTTAAGAAAATTGCATATCCACATGCAAAGAAAATGAAGTAAGACCCTTACATTACACCATATGTAAAAATTAAGTCAAGATGGATCAAAGACCTTAATGTAACAGCCTAAATTACAAAACTCTTAGAAAAAAACATAAGGACAAATCTTTATGAAATTGGATTTGTCAATGATTTCTTGGCTATGGCACCAAAAACAGAGGCAGGGAAAGAAAATAGATAAGTTAAACTTCACAAAAACTGAAAGCTTTGTGCATCAAAACACCATCAATGGAGCATAAAAAACCCCAGTTCTCACAATAGGAGGAAATGTTTGTGAATCATATACCTAACAAGAGGGTAGTGTCCAGAATATGTAAAGAACTTCTTAGCAACAATGATAAAACCAAATCAACTTATTTAAAAATGGGCAAAGGACTTGAGTTGATGTTTATCCAAAGAAGACGTACAGATGGCCAATACCCCTGAAAAAATGCCCATCATTACTATTAGGGAAATCCCCATCAAAGCTACAGTGAGAAATATCTAGACTCCTGGTAAGATGGCTCCTACCAAACAAGCAGAAAATATTAACTGTCAAGGAAGTAGAGAGTTGGAGTCCTTATCACTATTGGTGGGAATGAAAAATAATGTAACTGCTGTGGGGAACAGCATGGAGGCTCCTCAAAAACTGAGACCCAGAGTTACTGTATGATCCAGTCATTCTGCTTCTCGGGGTGCCCCCAGGGGGCCTGGAGGCAGAGACCTGACAGGTATTTGCACACATATTCGTAGCAGCATCATTCACAGCAGTCAGAATGTCTGCCAGTGGGTAAACAGATAAACATCGTGATACATAGGTACGTTGACGTACCTTCAGCTTTGGGAAGGAAGGAAATCCTGTGATATGACAACGTGGAAGAACCATAAGGACCTTATGCTAAATGTAAAAAATCAGACACAAGATGGCTAAATTGTGTGGTTCCATTTATTTGAAGTACATTGAGGGGTCAAACCCAGAGACAGAAAATCGAATGGTAGTTGTAAAACAATGGGGTCTGCAGGAGGAAGGATGGGGAGTTATGGTTTCACGGGGCGGAGTCTCAGTTTGAGAAGACGAGGAAGTTCTAGGAAGTGCGGTGGTGATGGGGCCATGAAAATGTGGCTGTGACCGAAAAATGGTCAGAGTGGTGAATTTGTGTTGTGTGTGTTTATCACGGTAAAAATGAAGACTCTTGACAGATGTTATCAACAGTTTTAAAAACACCTCAGCATTGCACCACACATAAGGTTCATATTTTAAAAGTCATGATATAATGTGATATCAGAATTTTGGGCACTTTCCCCTGCATTTGCCTCTTGTATTTTCTCCTATAATATATTGACAAATGCAAAGCTTTAGAAAGTTTGCCATTTGGAGAAAATCCACTTCGCAAGTCCTAACACAAACTATTTGCTACATTAAAGGGAAAATCAAATATGATGAAGGGAGTGGGGGAGTAGCGGTGTTGCCATGTTCAGGTTGTTGAATTTTCACGCCTCCCTCCTATGTGACCAATTCTATTTGGCCAAAAGGTAGAGAACCAGAGACCAAGAAGGATGAAAAGATGGCCCAAGGTAGAGACACCTGGACACAGTGAGGATTTTCTGCTTTTTCTAACTTTTAGGGTGTTATATTTTATAATCTCCAAATACAGACCTCGAAGCCCCTTCATCCTTGACCCATTCTTCTTTACTGACTTAGCTATTTAAGTAAAGTTTACTCACTGCCTTCGGCGTGCCAGGCACCGGGCAACGCGGCACGAACTGTCCCAGTTTCACCGCATGTGGAGCTGGGACAAGAGTTTGTAAAGCTGAGAACTGAGAGGCTGGTTCCCACTAACCAATGTGATGCCGCTGGATGCCTGCTACTTCAGCCCTTCTAAACGAAGACAGAAGCCAGAAAGCAATGGTGTCTCTGGACATCGGTGAAGTAATGGCAGTTGTTTTTAATGGCACAAGATACTGACCTCAGATTCCAACAATCGTTATCTTGAAATGTATTAGTCCAGGGTTGATTTAGCAAATCAATTCCTAATTTGTTGGCAATTCTGGTCTTAAGATTTCCTTTGGTTTTTTTTTTTTTCCTTAAGGGAGTGAGGAAAGAAATTTTCATCATGATTGGGCTGTTAAGCGCTTTCTATCTATCATTTCATTCTGCCACCATCTCCCGTCCAAGGTTTAAAAATGCTATTTTTCAAGTATGAATGGAGAGAACATTTGAGATTAGAGAGAGTGACTGACATGCTGTTTTTTCAAATTTATTTATTATTATTTTATTTTCTTCCATTTATTTTTATTAGTTGGAGGCTAATTACTTTACAATAGTGTAGTGGTTTTTATCATACATTGACATGAATCAGCCATGGATTTACATGTATTCCCCATCCCGATCCCCCCTCCCGCCTCCCTCTCCACCCGCTTCCTCTGGGTCTGAACGGTGAGAATATTAGCAATGACATCTTAGAACACTGGCCTCGAAACTGACGGGAAACGTAAAGAAGACATCACAGGTGCAGGAAGGGCTCGCGGCTGCAAGGCTGCCTCCAAGCTGGTCCTAGAGGCGTGGAGGAAACTGGGGGCAGAATGCCCAGCTCACGTCAGATCAGACCTTGATGAACACAGGAGGTCCACAGTGGTATCAGAGGGTGAACACACCTTAGCAAGAAACACGGGAATCAAGGTGTGGCTATGTGGCTGGCCTGAAAGATGCCATCAGCACCAGTGTGTTGATTTTGATTCCATTGTTTCCTTTCATATTTTGGAGCCATTGTTTTCACCTTAATTGTGCATGGCTCCTGGGACCCCCATGCCCGAAGTGACAGGGAAGGAAATGAACTGGTCTGAAGAAGAGGTTGGGTTTTCTGCAGGGTCCCGCGGTGAGTGTCGTGCGGGACCTGGACATGGTGTGTCAGCCCCTCTGGACATGGCTGGGACTCAGAGGGCTATTTGACATTTATGAGCTCCATCAATACCTTAGACATTGTAGCAAACATCATTCTGTGCCTGAATCAATGCGATTACAATCTTAATTAAGGATGAGTCACGCCACAAATAGAAAGGGAGGCTGGTTGGCCGACGGCAGAGAGGGGGCCCAGCCTGACTCTCCGCTGGCCTTCTAGGCCCGAAGGAGCCTGGAAAAGATGTGGGGTCGCGAGTCCCTGGGGGGTCCCTTGGGGCCTGGGGCCCCGGGGCCACTTCAGTCCTACATGGGGCTCATTATATTGTTGCCAGTTCACTTCTGAAACAGGAGATGCTGGTCAGGACCTCAGGCAGAGGCTGAGCTGCTGGGAGCCCGACCCTGTGGGGAGAGCAGAGTCCCCAGAGCATGCCTCCTGTATCCAGAACTACAGTTTGAACTTGGATGGGTCCCTGAGAACAAGGAAGCTTTCCCCTAGACTTTTCTGTTGGGTACAGATAAAACTCAGGCTCTGGAAACCGTGTCTCCTCTGCTGAGTGTGAACGGACACCCAGTCAGCAAAGGAGCTTTTTGATGAGATGATGCTAGGAGTGAGCCGAATCCAGGTCTGAGGACGCACTGTGAGTGCCCAGGCCCCAGAGCAATGCCTATTTGAAATGCTACATTTTATTTTATAATGTGTATGGATGTATCATTTGTTTCAGACTGTTTCAATTTTAAAAAAATACAAAACTGATACTTCATGCCTCCTATCACTGAGTAAAAGTGAGATTCTGGGAAGACGTGACAAGCAGGCCTGAGATTTGGGTACCTGGCTGGCTCTCACAACCTGGCCCTGACTGTGCAGGGTAGGGGGTGCACATGCTGCAACGTCCAGGAGGACGTTACCTTTCAGCCCTGCTTCGTTCCCTCCCTTGCTGCGCACAGGCCTTCAGCAGCCAGCAAAGGCCCAAGCACATCGTAAAGGTGTGATTTGGCTAATACACCGGGCATCCCTGCAAGAGGAGGAGATGGCGGATAGAGCTGGGGGCAGACAGATGCCAGCATTGTTTTCTGATTCATTTTCCCTTGCGAAATTCTACGGGCACGAGGCACTTGGCTGCCTATAATTTCCACAGATCCGATTTGCTAAGAATTCTTCCCACATATCATTTCATCCAAGGGAAAAGACAAGAGGACACAACCTAGGCCAGCTTCTGCCCAGACTTACACTAACACAGAGAAGATTGCCTGAGGCTTCCTCGTGGGCTAGCCCAGGTCACAGCAGGAGGAAATATTCTAACAGCTGGGTGTTTAGCCCCCAGCTTGTAACAGGGCACGTTTGCTCCGCGCCTCCTTTCTGCCTGTTCCCCTGCAGAAATCTGCAAATATTAATATTAATTTTGTTTATTCCCCTCTTCCATTCTCCTCCTGTTTCTTCCTGCAGGTTAAATGCTGGTGCAGCATACGGCTACAAAATAGGAGTAACCTCATGAATCGTGAGGAGGAGAAAGACGCGTCCATGGTAACGGAGGTCCGCAGTGACGTCACTGCCGGCGCTCCGGCTGCTTCCCGGCTCAGCCACGTGCAGGTCTCCACGGGCAGAGGGGCTGGAGCTCCCAGGTCACAGCTGCCCGTCAGGCCTGGTGGTGCCTGAGGGCACAGACCTGGCTCACAGACACATTTTGCTTGGTTTCACGTCAAAAAGTAAGCTAATTTTTTTTTTTTTTACACAAATCAGCGATGTTTCTATTAAATGCTAAACCATAACAGTGGGATGGCCTGTCCGTGCCGGGCTCGCTTTGCTCACAGGTGTCTGAGAGGAAGCTGGCGGCTGGCTCTCTCCCCGCTGACGCCCTGCAGCCAGGGTCCCTGGAGGCCTTGGGCACCCGGGGAACGGAGTCTGAAAGCTGAAGTCCAGGTGGTGGTGTCTAGTCCAGACCCTGGGGTCCAGGGTGCTTTGATCCTCGGAATGAACTGTATGTATATTATGTCCCAGGTTAAGATTCTATTTTTCTTTCCAGATGACCCATAGTCATTGGTGGGTGGGAGATGGATGGAGGGGGCTAAGCAGGCAGATGGGGGACCTCTGCCCGCTATTCTCAGAAACCGCTGCCATCAGGACCTTTTCCTCTGCCTCGAGTTCACCAGAAACAAAATACACAGAGAAATGACAAACGGTGAGCTAAAGCTAGAGAATGAAGTGCTTTAAAAGTATAAAATTCATAAACAATTATACAAGGAAATAATTACAAATGAAAGTATTAACATGCATTTAAAAAATAAAAATGGAAATTAATAGTAATTTGAAAATAGTATTTAGTAATTGATACAGAGATGTAAAACATGAAAACAAAATGTTAAAATAATGGTGAAAGTAGAAAGTTGAATATTACAAAATTTACTTTTTTGCATCAAAATGGTGAGTTTCAACCCAATATGTTACTTTTACTCTGACAAAGCTCATCAACAGCTGTAAAAATGCTCATGTTTGGTCCCTTGCCAGAAAGACCCTGATCTTCCAGTGGCTGATCAGAGTGTCAGAGTCTGATGGAGCTGGGACGTCCCCTTCAGCCTTCTGTCTCAGAGAGAGGCTTCCCTGCCCGCAGCCCGTGTGCCCTGCACCCACTCCCAGCTGCTGGGCCCCATGGGTTCCCGGTTCAAGAAGACCTAGGTGCAGTTCTCTGAGTATCTCCAAGCCTGGCGTCTGAAACTCATACTTCCTTCCTTCCACAACTGCTTGAGTCTCTGAGCATAACTTGGATGTGTTGTTGCTAAAATGTGCTGGGCTTAGTCGCTCAGTCATGTCCAACTCTTTGCGACTTCATGGGCTGTAGCCCACCAGGCTCCTCTGTCCGTGTGGATTCTCCAGGCAGGAATACTGGAGTGGGTTGCCATGCCTTCCTCCAGGGGATCTTCCCCACCCAGGGATCGAACCCAGGTCTCCCACATTGCAGGTGGACTCTTTACCATCTGAGCACCAGGGAAGCCCCAGAATACTGTATTGGTTGTCTATCCTTCTTTAGGAGATTGTGCCAACCCAGGAATCCAACCGGGCTCTCCTGCATTGCAGGCGGATTCTTTACCAGCTGAGCCATCAGGGAAGCTCCCTCTACACTCTGTCTACTCCTAAATTTCTCTGCACAAATTCTCTTATCAGGGCAGTTTACAAATTTCTAACCCATAACATTGTTAGAAGAAATGCCACATCTGAATTTGCCACTAGGCAAAAAATGTTCATTGAATATGGAATTTAATGTATTGAGCTCATACAATGGCTGCTCTCATTTTGTCACAAGAAAAACGCTATAACCAGTGAGAGTGTTCCTTACCTAGGGAGCAGCAGCAAATGAGTCACCTCGAAACCTGATTTGCCTAAATGACAAGATACAATAGCCACAAAAGCCTTCTGTCAGAGTGTGCTTCATGTACGCATGGACCGACTGCATGTGACATGCACAGTGTACTATAACTGAAGTACCAAACTGTCTTCGCCAAGGGGAAAAACAGAGACAGTATCTCATCAACAACGGTAAAAACAAGAGTAAAGCAGAAGCACAGTTACGCTAAAAAAAAAAAAAGCATTAAGGCTCCTTCCATCCTTATGTTCCATGAAAAATACTGCAAATATGATAAATATAACCTAAAACTAATCAAATTTGGAGGGGTAACATTCTCACACTAACTTTAAAGACAGGATTGCTTTTATCACTTAGATTTCATAAGATTTCGAGAAGAATAAGGACACTACACGTAATGATCAAGGGTTCAATCCAAAAAGAATATATAACAGTTATATATATGCACCCAACACAGTCTCCCCATGTGGCTTAGTGGGTGAAGAACCTGCCTGCCAATGCAAGTGACACAGGAGATTTGGGTTTGATCCCTGCTTTGGGAAGATTCCCTGGAGCAGGGCATGGAAACTCACCCCAGCATTCTCGCCTGCAGAATCCCATGGACAGAGGAGCCTGGCGGACCACAGTCAGTAGGGTTGCAAAGAGTCAGACGTGACCGAAGTGATCGAGCATGCATGCATGCACCCAACAAAGGAGCACTTCAATATGTAAGGCAAATACTAACAGCGTTGAAGTGAGAAATCTTCCTGTTAGGAGCTATCAGTTCAAGGTTCGGCTGCAATAACAGAAACCCCAACCCCCCAAGGATTATTCCCTCACGGGAAAGAGCCAGAAGGGGGCAGTCAAGTGCTGCTGGGATGGTCCATGAAGTGGCCAGGGACCCAGGCTGTTTTTAGCTTTTCCGTTCCACCAGTATTCTGCGTTGGTTCCATCCTCAGTGTCACAACATGGCTGCTAGAGCTTTAGCAATTGCATCTGCTTCCAGTCAGGAGGAAGGATGGTGGCAAATGGACTTTACTTAGCTCCCTGTTGCCTAAGAAGCCTTCCTGGCATGAACTCCTGATAACTTCCATTTGTGAGCTCAGTGTTGGCTGAGAGGATTGCTCTTCCCAACAGCTCAGGCAGTTGCCTAAGGAGGAAAGGGGAGGCCGCTGCGGGGTGACCGGTGGTGGTCACTGCCTCAGGGACCACTTTCCTTGCTAGGAATTCCTCTCCTCTTCCCTCCCGCCATCAGCTCCCACCTACCTTCTGTGCCTAAGCGCTTCCTCCTCCCCCAGGCCCCGGGTTCAGATTACGGAGCTGCTGGAGACACAGGTTCCAGGTGGCCCTCCTCACCCCGCTGTCAGGGTCGGTGTTCATGTCAGTGATCATGTTGGTCAAGAGCCAGCCAGCCAGTGCAGATTCTAACAAGCGAGTCACCAACGGGATCATTTCAGCTTCATATTTAGACAACCAATAGCAACTTTTTAAAATCAAGATAAAACTTACGGACAAAAATGGTTATTTTTCACGTATCAAATTAACAATCTGATGAATATTGCTTTACAGATAATAGAATGTACGTTTAACAATGGCAATAAAAACTACATGTTACAATGCTATTCCTAAGAGTCTCAGCTTTGGAGCACCTTAAAAATGTCCTTTCGACTCTGTTCTAAGGCAGGATGAATGATGCTGTGGACGGTCCTCAGGGCAGGTGTGGGGCCTAACAGCCCTGTGCCCAAGTGTCCCGGCCCCAGTTCCGAGGAGCCGTTTCCTGAGACTTCAGACTTATGCCGCTGTTCACAGCACAGTGAAAAACACGCTGGTTGGTTGACTGTGTGGGTTCGGGTTTGACTTTAATAATTAACACAAGCTATTTTCTCTTGTGAGCGAGGCGCAGTGGAGAGAACGCAGGTCACGCAGACGTGGGTTCGGATCCAAGTGGCCTTGCCACTCCCTAGATGTGTGACACCGCACAGCCGCCTGCTCTTCAGGCCCACCCTCATCACTGGCAGTCAGGTGGGTGACCAGGAGGAGAGAGGGGACCCAGGAGCCAAGATGGTCTGAGGGCGGAGGTCCGAGGCCCTGGACGTTTCCAGCGGGAGAAACACTTGGTGAGCTTTCCGCTGTCCTTGAAGACGGGTCTGGAGGAGATGCGGAGTGGTCCGGAGCTCCCTCTTCCAAGCGAGCGTGGAGTTTACGGAACTGTCTGGCTTTCCAGTTACCAGGATGTCGATGGTTTCCGGCTCAGCTACTTGGGTGGTGGTGCTGCTGCGGTGTGTGCATGTGTGGCATTAATCGCGATAATTTTTGACAAATGGCTTATTTGCCTTATTACTCATTTCCAGGAGGAACATTGTTTGAATCTCCGGAAACCCCAGTCCTCCCCCTACCCCCTCAGAGTTTCTTCCCTTTGCACGGTATTCTTATTTTTCTGGTGCTTTAGGGACGCTGTCGACTACATTAAGCAGCTGCATTTAAAGGCCTGATCCCAGAGGCCACACCAACTGGAGCGGGCGTGTTTGTTTCACAGCGATGCCGAGACGGTGTCATGGACACACACAGAGCCGGGAGGAGAGGAGGCCCAGCAGAGAGTCAGCCCTGAGTGTCAGAAGCACCGGAGTCACGGGAGCCGATGCTCTGGGCGGAGAAGAGTCAGAGCTGAGGCCCACAAAGTGGTTGGCTCCTGCCGGGAACCCCTGAGGTGGGGCCGCTGGGTCAAGAAGGAGGCTCCCTGAGGCTGTGTGAGCGGGAGCTGGGCTATCGGGGCCCAGCCCCAGGGCCTGGAGGCCACGCTGGACCCGGAGACCCAGGGCACTCGGGGCAGGAGTCCCTGTGGGCCTTTCCTCACCGTGCCAAGAGAGCTGCTGGCTTCGGCACGCGGGCAGGGGTTGGAGGACCGTCCTCAGAGAAAGCGTCCTGCGCAGGATGAGCGCGGCCAAAGCTTTGGGTGGGCGGGAACAGCTCAGACCCCAGGAAGCTCACCACTTCGCAAGCTTCTCACATGGTTTCCAATTGGCTTTATTTTCAAATAGGAGCAATTTCCCAAAGGAAATGGAAAACCTGAACGGCAGAGACAAGTGAGATTGAGAATGATCTATGAGCAGAGAAAGGAGGACAGAACGAGAGAGACAGGAAGGGTGCAAAGGGCAGTGGGCAAGGCTGTGGGCTCCGCAGCGCTGTGCCGCGGGCTTGATCCTCGGGCTTGCTCTCGCTGTCAGCCGAGCCTGTCTGCCTGCATGCCGGCCTGGAAAGCCTCAGAGACCATCTTTCCAGGGCCCTCAGTCGGAATGTAGTTTCTGTCCTCAGCAAGAGAGGAGGACGCACTGCATTCAAAGGGAAAACGATGCTACAAAGAAAGTGTTTAGAGAAGAGTTTAGAGAAGAGCAGAAACAGAAGCAGCAGGAGGGAGCGGGAAATGGAATGGGAGAGATTTCCCGGAAAGCACAACAGAAAAAAAGAGTTTAGAAACTTAATTTAAAAAGAAAAGAGGTTTGACATTTAGATTCCTATATTGACCAGATGTCTGTGGCCCCTCAGAACCCATGTGTGGAAATCCTGACCCCAGTGTGACTGTATCTGGGGCTGGGCCCTTGCCAGGGGGTCAGGCCGTGAGGGTGGAGCCTCGTGGTGGGACTGGCGCCCTGAGAAGGGGTGTAGGCCCAGGACCCCCGCATGCTCGCCGCTGTGCTCAGACACACGGAAACGTCCGTCTGCAACCAGGGGGAGAGTCCCCTAAACACGGCGGGTCTGCCAGCACCTGCCTCTCGGACTTCCAGTGCCCAGAACCACGAGAAAGGAGCCTCTGTGGTTCAGGCGCCCAGTCTGTCAGTTTATCATAGCAGCCTGCTCTGACTGACTGAGGGCTCTTTTTTTAGAAGCTACAACATTCGATTCACAAGACTTACAAAGTAGAAAACAGAAATAAAGCATCAAAGGACTAACATGAGAAACATTTCTAAAACTTAAGGACAGGAAATTCCAGGTTAACAGAGTCCGCTGACGGTTCAGGTGACCCAAGAGGTAACGAGTCTGCTTGCCAGCGCGGGGGCCGCAGGAGACGGGGTTTGATCCTTGGCCGGGAAGGTCCCCTGGAGGAGGAGATGGCAAGCCACTCCAGTGTTCCTGCCTGGGAAATGCCACGGACAGAGGAGCCTGGTGGGGTGCGGTCCAGGGGTCTCAGAGCGTCAGACACGACTCCGCGAGCATGCACGCGCACGCTGACTGTGCAGTCAAAAGATGAAGGAAGCGCCCCACCAAGATGCATCCCTGCAAAGTCACAGAAACATTATGGGAAACGACCTCAAAACACTTTACTCACGATGTTGAGGGAAATACTACGAAAAACTGCTAAAGTGTTGAAAGTGGTTACTTCTGAAAAGGCGTTCACTAGGACAGGCAGAGACAATTCAGAGGAAATCTGTTTTTCTGTGCCAGCCCTGCTTTGGGCGTTTTCTGTTGATCATGCTTATATATTATTAAGAAAAAAATAACCCGATGTTGAATCGTAAGAGTATTTGAGATTTGCTCACATAATCTCTGCTGCCCGGACTGCTCTCTGCATGTGCAGGTGAGAACTTAAAACCTTCAGACAGGACTCAGGGACTTCGGCATCACTGTCATCTACCCATGTGAGAGCCAGCTTGAGAAGGTGCGGACAGGTGTGTCAGAGGCCTTCCCCCAACCCGCAGGGGCTTGTCTGTTGGATTCCACAAGCTCCAGGTACTTTCTGCTGCCGCCTGGGGGCTCTCTGTCTTCCTGCAGACCGTGACCCGGTGCTGGAGGTGGAGCTGGAGCCCCTGCCCGGGAAACACTGTTGCCGGGGCAGTGTGAGCTTCGGGCCCATCTCAGGGTCAAGCCAAGACCACCCTGCTAAGACCTGCATTCAGCCTCTGTTCTTCACCCTTCCCGGGGTAGCT
This sequence comes from Cervus elaphus, assembly GCF_910594005.1. Lineage (NCBI taxonomy): Eukaryota > Metazoa > Chordata > Mammalia > Artiodactyla > Cervidae > Cervus > Cervus elaphus. The sequence continues at coordinate 409,065 of NC_057830.1, forward strand.
TGGATGGACGTTTAGCCTTCAGAGAGTGCGGGGGTTCGGATCACTCTGCTCCCAGACGCCACCCCTCTCTGTGCAGGGCTCCCTGCTGTGGGGAGGCTGCATTTCCTGCTCCGTGTTGGACTCGCTCGCTTCTGGACAGAACCTTCAAGAGTCAGATGGTGGTCCACCACCTCTCTTGTTCCTCTTTCACGGAGCTGGTGACACACCACCCTTCACAGCACAGGCAGCGCTGAGCAGAGCTTCAGCCCGTGACTCACTGGGGGTACGAGGTGTGAGCGTGATGCTCTGAGCTGCTGCCACCGTCACAAACTAAGCTGACGGGCTGCGAGCCCACAGGTGTCTGCCGGGCATCACACGCAGGTTTCCAAGGTTCTCAGAGTAAGCCACACATCGGGCTTTGGCTTTCATCAGAACACTAATGGGGAAGCCTTTGATGGAGGGTGAACTGAGGTGCCACAAAGTCGTTCATGTTTCTGGGTTAAGGAGTTCACTCTGGCAGGATCATGGACACGGGGTTGGAACAGAGGGCAAAAAGCTGCAGGGATCTGGTTTTTTTATTTTAGGAGGTTCCTGAAAATATAGGCAAGAGATGATGGTGGCTTGGAGGTGTAGGTGTAGAGAACAGAACGCTGTCCAGAGATATCTGAGTGTAAAACAGGCGGCGGGATAAAGACAGGGAGGCCATGCCCTCCGGGGGCCACGAGGCGGCCACAGGCGCCACTCGGAGCCGCGGGCCTGAGTCCACGTCAGCGTCCACGCCAAGAGTCACTTCTTGGAAAAGTACCACTTCCCATAGTATATTTGCTTAACGAAACGGAGAATCTTCTCCTCAGGGACACGGGTTCAGATCGAGATGTTTGCTTTAATTATAAGCTTTGGCGCAAAGAGAACAGAATGTTTTCCTTCTTCAGGGTCGGTGTTCTTGCTTCAGCTGGTCAGCGGTCTCAGCTGCTTCTCTTCAGGGCAGTTTCCCTCTGTGGATCCCTCACAGATGGGCCTGGGGCCGTTTACAAGAGCGGTCACGTTTGGAAAACAAAGTTGCTATAGGAGGAAAAAAGACACCCTGTTTATACTGGACTATTAATACTTATAGAGGCTGATTCTGAGGTTTTGGAAAATAACGGCCTACCTGACATTTATTCTCTCTGAGCAGTAATTAATATTTTTCACACAGCTATCTGTTCTGTTCAATGTGTTTCGAGGTTTGATTTAATTATAAAACCCTAACAAACCAAGTTGCATCTTTTTCATGGTAAAGGACCACACACTCACTAAAGCTGAAGAAGAATTGGTTTACTGTGGATTCCATCCAATATTATGAAGTTCTGTTGTCCAAGAATACAGTTTTGAAAGATGAGGTTAGATTTATTCAGTTGTTTTGGCTGAGATTTCATTAAGTGAGAGAGCTCTCATAGTTTTCTTAGACCAAGCAAATTTTATTAGGCCTAAGTATTTTTAGGTAAATCTATGGAATCTTTCCACTTTATTCTATGTCCTAAAATCTTGGAGCTCTGTTTTCCCTTTTTAAAGCTCTCTCTCTGTGTCTCTGATGTTATTCAAAGTAAAATTGTACCTTGTTTCACGTGTGTCTGAGGACAGTCAGGATGTGCCCAGGGATAAGTGCAGGTTAAATGGAGAAGTTCCCCATGAGGCCAAGCCTCCCCTCCGTGGCTGCCTCCTGGGTACTGTGTTTCTGTGACCCGTTGTCAGGCTCACCAATGAGCTACCAGCACCCTCAGCAGCTACTGGGCATCGTCTCAGAGAACAAATGACATCAAATGTCCAGTGTTTTTGTGTGTGACGGTCCCTCCCTTCTCTCTTGGACAAACCTTCATCTGATGTGGGAGAAGTGATGGGCCCACAGCCAAGCATCAAGGCTCCAGCCACAAGCACCAGCCTCCAATACTGGGTTCACAAAGCATTTCTCTAGGTTCCAAACTAGGGTCTGCTTGGGGCTTAGGGGCAGCATGTGAAAAATCTCCATATCCTGTTTCCAGTCCCTTGAATCATAAACTCTCCAAGAGGGGAAAAAATCTTTTCTAAAGAGACTGGCTTGCTTTCAAGCTTATAAAAACCATCTAGGGGGCCCAAGCTAAGCTTAGACAACCAAAAATTAAGTGAAAACTTGGTTTTTAAATTATTATCGCTATTATTTTTAGATGCCATTTTTGAATGTACTTACACAGTGTTAGAATAATAAGATTCATTGTGATTATGAAAATAAGTCTGTTTGGGGCTCAGATTAAATGAAGAACTTCTGTAATGAATGTTTCCATTTTTTTTCCTCTTAAAAACCAAATGTGCGAATTCTGTATGATCCCACCTATATGAGGAGTTTAGAATCATCAGACTCATCAAGACAGAAGAGGTTGCAGCAGGAGCTGGGGCTGGGGGAGGGGCCGGGGTGTCAGTGCCGTGTGGGGGGCGTCCCACTGGGAGAGTTTTACAAGCAGGGGTGCCTTCTGGGGGGGGGGTGTATGTGAATGGGCTTCGTGCCAATGAACTGGGCACTCAAAATGGTCAAGACAGCACGGTCTAGGTTATGTGCATTTTACCACAATACAAAGAGAAAGCAAAACAAAAACCAAACATGTGTGATTTGTTGAAGTAAAGATTGTAATCATGAACCTTACTCATCATCTCAACCTGCTTGGCATTTATTTCTTTAAAAAAGCACTTTTTCCCTTAAAACCTTGATCTTTTATGGCATTCTCATGCATAGGAGACATAGATAGGAGATTAGGAGATTAGGAGACATAGGTACTTTTACGAAGGGTGTATTTCTGATGTAGATATAGATTTACCTATTGACATCTGGCTTTCTTGTAAACGCATTTTCTACCATATACTAAAAATACAAAGAATGAAAAAAGACAGTGAAGAATGGCAATCCTGGCCCCACCCTTCTCTTCTACTTTCACAAATGAAATATCAAACTTTTATGGCAGCTGGACAACTGTGAAGAATCTTTAGGGTAGTAAAAACACAAATGTAAAATTTTCTGATCTCTCTAAACAGGAAGATTCTAATCAGAACTTTGTTAGGGATTATCTGGTCATTTTATAAAGCAGGTTTTATACCCTCAGTGGATCCTAAGAATACAGGGTTTATGCCACTCCCTGGAGACAGAGGTGAACAGCTTTTTACAGCGGAGGCCGCCCAGTGGCTCCACCTGTAAATGCTCTGCAGTTCATCCTTGTCCTTTGGCATAAAGACCTTCAGCAGCGGAGCCCGGGGAGGTCAGGTCCGAGGGTGGCAGGACTGGACGCTCTGTCCCCAGCTTCCTAGAAGTTCTGTTTCCCAGTTCTCGGTAATCCCAGAGCTGGTGATTTCCTGTGATGAGGAGGACGGTGGTGATGGAACCTTCCCGATGCTGCCTCAGCTCACAGGTCCAGGTGCCTTGGCCTGCAAATGTTCCACGTGGGGATTCCATCCAAACCCAGCTAGGGAAGAGCAGGTCTTTCTGTTGTTTTTCTTAAAGGGAGTGGACACAAAGCCAGTGGGCTCACTGTCCGCACCATATGCTGCGGGCACTTGGCCTCGGCAGGTGGGTCCTCACTGTTTCGGAAGTTTGCTAAAGCGGAGGCTCATGGAGAGACGTCAGCAGCGCGCACTGCTGGATGGGCTGAGACCCTCGGGAAAGCCCCTTTAAAGTCACTTAGCCTCATGCCAGCAAAGGGGAGAGCCGAGTGGATGGGGGCCCCATGGCAAGTCCCCACTAGCCCTGTTAATGAGTTTCCAAAGAGAGAGATGCTCAGGTTTTGTGGCTAGATGAAGCTGCCAAGTGCTGGAGATGCGTGCTTGGGGTTCTGAGGGGCTGCGGACCATGCACCTCAACCAGCAGACGCCCCCGGGGCTGTTACGCTGACACGCAGTTACACATGTTTGCATAGCAGCCACAAAACTGTTGACATTGATTTTTAAGTTTTCTATAAATTATAAAATATAAATACAGATTTAAGACAAAATCACTGATGATCATCAGTGGAATTCAGTGTTTCCAACGTCTCTGTGGCCTGAGCTCTGCCGCGCTCATGGGGCGTGAACTCCCAGGACACGTCCTGCCTGGTTTGAAGCTTCCAGAAACACCTCCGTGCAGTGCAGATAACAGCCTGGGCCTCAGAGACAATGAAACTGGGAGCATTTCTCATCGGCATCTTCAAACAGAACCTGAACATGGTGGGAGACGAGGTCTTTAGTCCTGGGCATCAGACACCACCTTCGTCCACTTAACATTCTTTCCGTGACGTTTACAAACAGATCAGGAATTGACTGGAGGATCTGACCCAAAGCTGTGGTATAACCTGAAATCTGTGTGCTTCATGCTACCCACCGCTACTTTCCAGAGTGAGGTGTGTATTAAAACACAGGGCAGTGACTTGTGAGGGCTCTGATTAGGGACTGAAACCAGCCAGATATGGGAAATACGTACCTTCAGGACTTGGATGTGGGTGAGAGACCCCAGCCATAACCCTGCAAAAATGACAAAAAAAAGGATGAAAAATAGTTAAGAAAACCCCAAGAAAACTGTGCAATAAAATGAAAGAGAAAGAGTCTCCAGGCGGCATTGAGCGTGGGCAGAGATGGAACTAAATTGCAGGTATTTTGGTCTATTAAGTCCTGACGAGGCAGCGATGGCTGAGGCACCCTGACCTTGGAAGGAGATGACCAAGGCCGCTCTCTCTCCATCCACCCTGGGAACACATACCCCCGGGGCACATGGCCCTCCCCACCCCAGGCACATGTCCCCCCCAGGCACACATTCCACCCCCCCACCCCGGGGCACACAGCCCCCCAGGTACACGTCCCTCCCGGGCACACATTCCCCCCCGCCCCAGGCACACATCCCCCCTGGGGACACAGCTCCCCCCAGGCACACAGGCCCCCCTCCCAGAGCACACAGCCCTGGGGCCCTGCTTGGCGCTGAGACCTTGTCCCCGGGGCTTCCCTCGGTGCCAAGAATGTGAAAGGAGAGGCTGACCCTGTCCTGGCTTTGCTTTTGTCCGTTTTTCCTCCTCAGCCTTTCTCCTCCCTGACAGGGTTTCTCCCTGTAACTCCATGCAGATTAAAAGATGCTCTTAGCATCCGACGAACACTGACTGCACGTCTAATGTGTGAGGCCACACTCAGCCTTTCTGATGAAAGACACTTGCACTTACCCTAATAAAACTGGTGTCATTTGCTCTGCTTAGAGCTACCTCTTCAAGCAGCTGAACTGAAGAGCAAAGTCAGAGCATCACATAGCAGAGGAGATGTTATGAAAACACTTACTTGAACATAGACTGTGCCTATCCTTTGAAGAAGTGAGCACAAAGTCATAACACCCGAAACAGAAAATAATTAGAGCTAGGTTTTCTATAGAAGCAAGGTTCTGCACTGGCAGGTCAGCAATAGAGAGTCCTGGGCCAGCACAGCTGGTGGCTGCCTGCAACCAGGGGCTCCTGCAGCATCTGCTCAGCGAGGGAAGACCCAGGACGGAGCACTGGGGACTAGTCAGGGGGCAGAAGAGCCGGAGCCCAGGACAGAGGGTCCGGCAGTGCTTCACACGGAGATAGATGGGTTCTGAGGCTTTGTGACCCTGTGTGGGTAAAGGTCTGTGTTTTTGCTCGTTTTTTATTCCTCATTACACGCAGGACTAGTAGAGAGGTTTTCAGGGTGTAGAATTTGGACAGAATTGCTCTCATAGCAGATTATATTAAAGTGTAAGCAGTACCTATAAGCAACATCCATAGATGTTCTTTGACTCCAGGCTGAAACCTGGGGGTAGGAGGTGGCGGGGGTGGGAAAATAGTGAAGGGTCTGACTGGGGGTAGGAGGTGGCGGGGGTGGAAAATACTGAAGGGTCTGACTTTGAAGGGGCTTCTCTGGAGGATCAGTGGTAAAGGATACACTTGCCAATGCAGAAGATGCAAGTTCAATCCCTGGATAGGGAACATACCCTGGAGAAGAAAATGGCAACCTACTCCAGTATTCTTGCCTGGAAAATCCCACAGACAGAAGACCCTGGCAGGTTGCAATCCATGGGGTCACAAAGATTCAACCATGATTTAGTGATCAAACAACAACAAAAACAACTGACTTTGAAATGAGGAAACAGAATGTAAAAGAAAAGATCTCAGTGGTCAAAGTTGAGGTGATTAATCAGTTAATCTTAATAAATTAATCAAATTAAGTGGCATAAATATCAAGTAAGGCTAGATTCACTTTTTGCTTTGTTTTCCTTTAGGTACCTTCAGATCTGAACTCCCCAAATATAAACATAAACGTAGACAGTGAAGCTATAAGCCATACCATGCTTGGCAACCCAAGACAGAGGTCATAGTGAAGAGTTCTGACAAAACATGGTCCAGTGGAGAAGGAAATGGCAACCCACTCCTGTATTCTTGCCTGAAGAAACTCATGGATTGTATGAAAAGGCAAAAAGATTTGACACCGGAAGATGAGGCCCCACTCCCAGGTTGGAAGGTGTCCAATCTGCTACTGGGGCTGCTGCTGCTGCTAAGTTGCTTCAGTCATATCTGACACTGTGCGATCCCATAGACAGCAGCCCCCCAGGCTCCACCGTCCCTGGGATTCTCCAGGCAAGAACACTGGAGTGGGTTGCCATTTCCTTCTCCAATGCATGAAAGTGAAAAGTGAAAGTGAAGTCGCTCAGTCATGTCCGACTCCTAGAGACCCCATGGACTGCAGCCTACCAGGCTCCTCCATCCACGGGATTTCCAGGCAAGAGGACTGGAGTGGGGGGCAGAGGATGATTCCTACTATCTCCAGAAAGAATGAAGCGGCTGAGCCAAAGCAGGAATGATGCTCAGCTATGGATGTCTGGTGGTGAAAGTAAAGCCCAGTGCTATAAAGATGCAATATAATATATATTATGTGTAAATATATATATACAAAGTGCAATATAGTATATTGCATAACAACTTGGAATGTTAAGTAAATTGGAAGTGGTCAAGAAGGAGATGGCAAGATTGAACATCTACATCGTAGGAATCTGTGAACTAAAATGGACAGGAAAGGGCAAATTTAATTCAGATGACCATTATATCTACTACTGTGGGCAGGAATCCCTTAGAAGAAATTGAGTAGCCCTCCTAGTCAACAAAAGGGTTCAAAATGTAGTACTTGCATGCAATTTCAAAAACAACAGAATAATTTAGTTTGTTTCCAAGGCAAACCATTCAACACCACAGTAACCTAAGTCTATGCCCCACCTACTGATGCTGAGGAAGTTGAAGTTGATGAGCTCTATGAAGATCTACAATGCCTTCTAGAACTAACACCAAAATAAGATGTCTTTTTCATCATAGGGGATTGGACTGTAAAAGTAGGAAGTCAAGAGATACCTGAAATAACAGGTAAGTTTGGCTTTGGAGTACAAAATGAAGCAGGGCAAATGCTAACAGAGTTTTGTCAGGAGAACATGTTGGTTATAGCAAACACCCTCTTCCAGCAACTCGAGAGATGACTCTGCATATGGGCATCACCAGATGGTCAATACAGAAATCAGATTGATATTTTTCTTTGTAGTCAAAGATGGAGAAGCTCTATACGGTCAGCAAAAACAAGACCTGGCTCAGATCATGAACTCCTTATTGCAAAATTTGGGCTTTAATTGAAGAAAGTAGGGAAAACCACTAGGCTATTCAGGTATGACCTAAATCAAATCTCTTTTGATTATACAGTGGATATGATGAATAGATTCAAAGGATTAGATCTGATAGAGCTCCTGAAGAACTATGGACAGAGATTCATAACATTGTATGGGAGACAGTGACCAAAACCATCCCAAAGAAAAAGAAATGCAGCAAGGCAAAGTGGCTGTCGGAGAAGGCTTTACAAATAACTGAGGAAAGAAGAGAAGTGAAAGGCAAGGGGGAAAGGGAAAGATACACCCAACTGAAGGCAGAATTCCAGAGAAGAGCAAGGAGAGACAAGAAGGCTTGCTCAGATGGACAATGAAAAGAAACAGAGGAAAACAACAATGAGAAAGACTAGAGATTGCTTCAAGAAAACTGGAGATACTAAGGGAACATGTCAGGTAAGGATGGGCATGACAAAGGACAGAAATGGTATGGACCTGACAGAAGCAAAAGAGATTAAGAAGAGGTGGCAAGAATACACAGAACAAGAATACACAAGAAAGGTCTTAACGACCCAGATAACCACGATGGTGTGATCACTCACCTAGAGCCAGACATACTGGAGTGTGAATTCAAGTGGGCCCTAGGAAGCATCACTATGAACAAAGGTAGTAAAGGTGATAGAATTCCAGTTGAGCTATTTCAAATCCTAAAAGATGATGCTGTGAAAGTGCTGCACTCAATATGCCAGCAAATTTGGAAAGCTCAGCAGTGGCCACAGGACTGGAAAAGGTCAGTTTTCATTCCAATCCCAAAGAAGGACAATGCCAAAGAATGCTCAAACTACTGCACAATTGCACTCATTTCACATGCTAGCAAAGTAATGCTCAAAATTCCCCAAGCTAGGCTTCAACAGTATGTGAACCAAGAACTTCCACATACACAAGCTGGACTTAGAAAAGGCAGAGGAACCAGAGATCAAATTGCCAACATCCGTTGGATCATAGAAAAAGCTAGAGAATTCCAGAAAAGCATCTATTTCTGCTTCATTGACTATGTGAAAGCCTTTGACTGTCTGGATTACGACAAACTGTGGAAAACTCTTCAAGAGATGGGAATACTAGACCACATTACTGTCTCCAGAGAAATCTTTATGCAGGTCAAGAAGCAACAGTTAGAACCACACATGGAGCAACAGACTGGTTCAAAACTGGGAAAGGAGTACGTCAAGGCTGTATATTGTCACCCTGCTTATTTAACTTATATACTGAGTATATCATGCAAAATACCAAGTTTGATATTTCCTGGCAGAAATATCAACAACCTCAGATAAGCAGATGATCCCACTCATGGCAGAAAACCAAGAGGAAATAAACAGCCTCTTGATGTGGATGAGAGAGGAGAGTAAAAAGTTGGCTTAAAACTCAGCATTCAGAAAACTAAGATCATGGCATCTGGTCCCATCACTTCAAGGCAAATAGATCGGGAAACAATGGAAACAGTGAGAGACTTATTTGGGGGGACTCCAAAATCACTGCAGATGGTGACTACAGCTATAAAATTAAAAGATGCTTGTTCCTTGCAAGAAAAGCTATGACCAACCTAGACATCATATTAAAAAACAGAGACATTACTTTGCTGACAAAGGTCTATCTAGTCAAAGCTATGGTTTTTCCAGGAGTCATGTATGGATGTGAGAGATGGACTATAAAGAAATCTGAGTGCCAAAGAATTGATGGTTTTGAACTGTGGCATTGGAGAAGACTCTTGAGAGTCCCTTGGACTGCAAGGGGATCAAACCAGTCAATCCTAAAGGAAATCAGTCCTGAATATTCATTGGAAAGACTGTTGCTAAAGTTGAAGATCCAACACTTTGGCCACTTGATACGAAGAGCCAACTCATAGGAAAAGACTCTGATGCTGGGAAAGATTGAAGGCAAAATGAGACGGGGGCAACAGAGGATGAGATGGTTGGATAGCATCACTGACTGAATGGACATAAATTTGAGCCAACTCCAGGAGAGAGTGGAGGGCAGAGGACCTTGGCTTGCTACAACCATGGGGTCACAAAGAGTCCAACAAGACTTATCAGCTGAACAAGAAAAACAAAGCTGAAGAAGGGGATTTGTCTTTTTAAAGCCACAACCCTCTCCACCCCTTCCACACCCTGGGCCTTATCCTGGGCTCTTTACACAGAACTTGTAAGAAGGGCTCCTGAGAGCATTAAACACCCAGTAACTGTTTCTGGACCTCTTTCAAGAATACGGCCCCTCTCTTCTCTCTGGCGACACAGGGAGCATCATTAGGAGATGTTGGGCGCTGATGAGCAGTAGGCAGGGTGGCCTCCACCCAGACCTGCTCCCTGCCCCGCTGTCTGGAGGGCGTCCCTCCAGGCCCAGTCACCAGAGGGGACAGTCGCCCCAGGCTCTGTGCTTGGCTAGAGTCCCTTCCTGCAGCTCCTCGCAGGAGCCATTCCAAAAGGGCCCGGTTTATCACTGTCACAGGACCATTTTTAAAACACTATTTTCTTGTCTGTATAAATGAGTCAGGGCCTAGCAACTAAGCGACAAACCAGATGTCTTATTCTGCCTTCAACTCTAAGGAAGCAAAAGTGGGTAAGAATGTATCCTTAGAGACAATCTGGCCAAATATTTGGAAGGCAGCATGACCGTTTACAAGCCTAGTGGACATGGTTGGAGCCAGGGGAAGAGTTCGTATCCATCTGTGGCTGAAGCAAGGAAACTGGGGCGTAACAGTTATAGCCCCCCGCTCCAGGAGGGAAGGGAAACGGCAGATGGGGCTGTTGCTGGGGGAAGCCAACTTTAGTTACCGGATGCTGGATGCTCGTAGAGTGCTCTTTCTGAAGAAAGGCAAGTACAGTTCCAGGGGTGTGTGTCCACAACTGGGATTTCTTCTCTTTGACCAATAGAACCTCGAGCCAAATCTGCCAGCAAAGCCATTGATCGAAGCTGCTCTGGGGCAAAATCCCTAAAGTGCCGGTCCCTGGAGAAGCCACCTGTAGGATGGGAATTCATAAAGGGAGAGCCTCCTGAGAAGAGGAGAAGCAGAGAGACAGAGAGACAGAGGAAGGGAAACGGAACTCGTTCTTTGCTCCCGGTCCACACAGCAGTTTCCTGATGCATCCTAACGCCACAGCCAGGGGGTCTAATGAGCTGTCCTCAGAGGAAGGAAGGGCATCTTCCCTGACTTTGCAGTGGACCCGGGCCCCCGGGGCTTAGAGCTGCAGAAGGGGCTCCTGACACCCGTGGCCAGACTTCAGTTTTCCTCTTGTGTTAAATTCTCCAACTCCTCTACCTTAACAGGCAGACCAGCACTTCAACAGACTCAGGAGCGGACTGAGGATCTTGCTGTGAGGACTGAGAACCCCACTGACCCCCGCGACCCCCACTCCCAGGCCGCGGCTCCCTGCCTTCCTTGGCTGACCCGGTGAAGCCTCGCCCCGGGTACTCACCGCTCAGCGCAGGAGTTTGTGCCTGGCAAGCCCAGCACAGTACACCGCTCATCCGGAGAGCAGGACCTCCGGGCACTGGGCTCAGCTGAGAGGTTCTGAAGACTGTCTGAAGCGGTCCCGATCCCCCCACCCCCAGGCCACCATTCTCTGCTCTGTCTCTAGTCCCTGCACCCATCACCCTCATTCCAGCACCTTCTACCTCATTTTCTCCAACAGTGACTTTTAAAATCACCAGCATCAGAAAGGTTAGGACAGTTATGATCACTTTATTTTCTGCAGTTATACAGTTGTGTACCCTGGAGAAGGGCATCGCCACCCACTCCAGTATTCTTTTCTGGAGAATTCTATGGACAGAGGAGCCTGGTGGGCTACAGTCCATGGGGTCGCAAAGAGTTGGACACGACTTTAAGCGGCTTAGCACACAGCACAGGGAGATTTCACGTCTATTTTTGTCTGTTCTTACCTCCACGTTGTCACGCAGATGTCAAGCTCCGGTTGAGAGGAGGAATCGATGGATGTGTTCCTGCCTGCTCTTGTCTGTCTCCCTCAGGTTGGTTCACTTGCTATTATGTGTCCATCTCCTCCCGCACAGATGAGGACCAGGGCCACTGCCGCACAGCCTCTGGCCTTTAGAGTTTCAAGCTAGCTCAGCTGCTCGAGGGCACATCCACGCTCGGGGGTGAGGTTGCATCCCCGGGGGTCCGAGCTGAGGTTGCTTCCTGAGCGCCTGGCCCCAGTGAGGCCACTGCACACCGAAACCCTCTGCCCACCTCCATGGGAACCCCAGAACCTCCAGTCGTGGGAGCCTCGGTCCCAGCTCCCCCAGCACGGGTCTGTGAGGCTGGGTGGGGCCCAGCGCAGAGACCGCTCTTGGCATCGGGACAGAAGAGGTGGTGGTCCTAGGCTTCTGCCCGTCCCTCTCCCAGAACCGCCTCCTCCCAGTCCCAGCGGCACCCCCTGAGTGGGGGCACCCCCACATCGCGTCCTTGGCTCCCCACCTATCCTGTGCATGAGCTCTCCCAAGCCTGGCCTTTTGCTAAGTTAGGAGAAGCTTGAGGGATGAAAACATGACATGCATGTATATATATGTATTTATGTCCGTGTGTGTGTTTATACAAGCACAGATGTATTTACCCTCTCACACCTCAACTATTAAAAAATATTGTCTCGGCAGATTCACAACTATCTCACTGTCAGTCAAAATCTGATAATGCCTCTCCCTGTCTTTTGCATTTCTGCTGTAACAATTCTCATCTTCCCTGAGGCAAATGGCTATTTCTGTCTGATGAGCAGAGACGGCACACACAGAAAAGGGAGCGATGTGATTAGTGCAATGATGATTCTCAATGATCTCTTTTGTACCAATATTTGTCTTCTTTTTTCATGTTTACTAGAAGTTTGTTGGGAATGAAATAAATTGGAGGGTGAGGAGCAGAGCCAGCGTTCCCGAGGGCCCCTGGGGGCTGCAGACACAGGAGCCGGGCAGCCTGGGCTCAGCCGTCTGTGGGCAGCCGCGGCCGCCCAGCACCGGCCGGCATCTCCAGCAGGAGGGTGGACTGAGCACCCGCGCTGGCTTGCGGAGGGTGGCCGTGGGGTCTGGGCGCTGGTCCCCGGGTGGGAGGGGAGGACGCGCTCACCCGCAGAGCGTCTGCCCAGAGTCGGCCCGCACACCGGTGCCTCTCCACGCTTCCAGACACAGGACGCAATGTAACCGGCTCTTCCTTCGGACGTGGCGAGGGTGTGAAGGGCGGCCGCCCCTGGGAGGCTCGGTGCCGGGCACCCGCAGCCTGGTGTGGGGGCGTCTGGGGGAGCCAGAGACGCCACTCGAGGGCACCCCAAGTCCCAGAGTCGCCTGGGCAGCCCAGCCCCTCATCATGGGCTGCGAGTCCCCGACCTGAGACACCGGCTGAAGGCTTTTCCGTACATGTCCCCTCTCCACTGCCCCCCTTATCAGACCCCTCTGGGGGGCGTGGGCCTGACCCACGGCTGCCTCGGGTCCCTCCGCGTTTCTGGGTCTCACCCCCAGCCCCGGATCCCGCTGACGGTGGAGGGGACTCCAGACCCCCGGGCCCCCTGCGCTCATGGGACGAGCTCCGCGTCCTCTGCGCACTCCCCTCCGCGTGTGCACACGCGGGACTCAAGTCCTCGTCGCTCCGCACGTGGATTTTAAACTCCACCTCACCGTCTTCCCACGGCTGGTCCATGTCCTCTCTGCTCACCCGCGGGCGTCCGTCGGTCTGTCTCTCACGGGGAAGTGGTGGCCACATCTCGGGAGCGTCGCAAGCTTCCACCCGTCTGAGCATGGCCAGGACCAGCCTTCCAGGCCCTCCCCAGGGACTTCACCTGCCTTCAGGACACGCCTCTCCTCGCTTCCCTTGACAGCTGGGCACTGGAGCTCAGCGGAGCCGTGTGCGGTCCCTTCCCCGCTGTTCTGGAACGCTGTCCAGGCCTTTCATTCCCTCGCGAAGCCCCTCGCCCCTCGCCCCAGGCTTCTCACACTTTCCGTTCCGATTTGTGTCCGCTGTGCTGGAATCTCATTCACGTGAGTGCCAACCCAGGCGCACTCAGCAGCGAGGCCCACTGGGCACCTGTCTGACCGCGCGGGAGAGGAGGGGCCTGTCCCGCACTCACCCGCGTGGCTGCGCCTTGAACGCCCACCCAGCGGGGGCCCCGGGTCCAGGCGCGAGGGTGCCGCAGGAGCTGGCCCTCCTGGCGGGCGGAGCCCAGCGCCGCGCTCGCCGCGCTGCCATGGCGACGGTAGCCCCCATCCTTTCCACGAAGAGGGCCCCCAGGGCTGCCGGTTAGAGAGATGGGTGTTTTTAGTCAACAGTGCCTCTCGGCCCTGCATCGGAAGAAATCCTATTTTCGGCAGCACGTATGTCTGAAGCATCAATTATTTTCACTTCCAAAATCAGTTGTGTTGCCACCACATTAAATCTGCTGTGAAATAACAGTAACTGCCAACACATGGGCATTTGCTTAATTATCATCTTTTTATAAACGCACTATGCTTTAATTGATACATTTTTTTATGTTACTTAAGCCATTAATGATGTGTTTTTCTGGACTTGTCATAGGTCAGTTCTGCAAATAGTATCCTTTTGGAGTGATACTAAGTGGCATTTAAAAAGTGTTAATACCAATAGCTGAGTTGTTCTGAGAGAGACAAAGCTGATTAAAAAAGAGAATGAACAGTTTCACAGAGTCACATGGATTTAAAGTCGAATTGGTGTAAGTAAGGAACTATAGGAAATTAAAACTGAGCTCTTAAGTTTTTGCTTTAAGAAAATTGTTCTTTTGACGACTTTGGGTCAGCTGGGGTGACAGATTTTTATCCCCTTACCATTAAAAGAGTGTTCTCTTTCCAGTGAAGAAACAAAGAGAAATGTGCTCCCAGGGGGACAAGCCTGTGTGAACTGAAGGTGTCTGTCCTCTGTTCCTGCCCTGAAGTGCTAACCCCCGGTGGCAGTCTGGAGGCGGGACTTTGGGAGGAATTAGGGTGAGTGTGAGGTTGAGGCCCCACCACTGGGTCAGTCAGTGCCAGTAAGAGACCCTGGAAAGCAGGCATTGCCTCTGAAGGAGGAGAAGGCGGTGTGAGCAGCAAAGAGCCGGTGCCTCGAGGGGAGACGCCCTGGCTCTTGGACATCCAGCCTCAGAGCTGTGGGAAATGAAGCCTGGTTTTCCAAGCCACCCAAGTCCTGGCATTCTGTTACGGCAGCCCAAGCTGGCTGAGACAGACACGTTGGGAAGTTTGTCATTAAAATATGCCTCTTTCTCAGAGTTCTCCCATCTAGCCTTGGTTTCTGCATATCCATATAAATTTCAGAACTTTAAACACAATTTTATAACACAGGCAAGCCCAAATCCTGATGGCACATTGATCATTCATTGACTCTGCAGATTTGTTTGGGAATAATCACTATCATTACAACATTGAATCCACTTCTATTTTTTTAATTCAATAAATAATTTTTTTTTTGTTTTCTGATTAGTGGCCATGCACATATTTTGTAAATTTGTTTGAGATATTTAATGTCTTGTGGTGTCTTGTGATGCTGTTCTAAATTCTGTTTGCTTCTGGCTTATACCAATAAAAATTATTTAAAAATGTTGACCTCATCACCAGCAACCTTACTAAATCCAAGTAGTTTAGATTTTTCAGATTTTCACAGAGAGCATATCTTGGTAGATGAGACAACGTATTTTTCTGATCCAGTCATTATATCTTACTTCCTTGTATTGCCTCTTTAAGTTGTCTGGTTCCCAGGGACAGTGTGGTTACAGGGTGGTGGCCAGCCTGGTCTCATCAGCCTCACAGGAGGACTTCCAGTGCCTCCTGACCAGCACGATGTCCGCGAGAGACTTTGCTTACAGACGTTCTTTACCAGATCATGTGTTTTCTTCTATTTGCTTTTGGCTTAAAGTTTTTTCCCTTTCTTAGAATGAATGCCAACTTTTTATTAAATATTTCCTTCATCTTGGGGAAGATCATGTATACTTTCTCCACAGACCAAGTATCTAGAGGGACCCTCCTCCAAAGCAGGGCTTGAACTCCCAATTTTGTGCCAAATGGTGAAAAACTATTACTAAATTATTGTCAAAATATTTGTCAGAGCAGAATTTTGAGAGACTGACACCAGTGAGCCTGTCAGAGTTTCCTCGGTGTCCTGCCCCCAGCCTCTGCCCTCCAGGGGCAGGGACCCCAGGGACCACCAGCCTGGCTCCTTCCTGGCCCACTTTCTGCCCCACAGGGCCTCAGGGTCTCGGAGGTTCTCTGATCTCTTTAATCATGTGGATATATATATACTTTTGGTATAGTTTCCTTTTCTTCCCTCCTTCCGCCCTTTTTCCTTGCTTTCTTTCTCTCCTTGAGCCAAAATTTTAGAATCTTCTCACTGAATATCTTCTCATTGCCTTTGGAAGAAACACAAACATCATGACGGCCTTACATATTACGCCTTTTTCTCTTCCTTCCAGGCTCATTTCATGTACGTTTTCATTCTTTGCTACACTTGCATTTTACTTGTGAATTTAGAAAGGACTGTAGAATTTCAAAGGACCTCATCATGGACCTAGAGAAGGCAAGAATTTCTTTGATAAGGTGTCCTTTGAATAAATATAATTTTACTCATAAATTTATTCCACATGAACCAGCACCCATGACATTGTTATATTTAGCTCAGTATTTTAAAAAAAGAAAAAAAAAGAGTGAATTGTATTAGACTCAAATTTCAGTAAGTTCCAGTTCTGCCATGCATTAATTTCTCATCCATAAAATTTACGTAGTAGTGACTAAATCATAGTGTGTTTTGAGTTATAAACATGAAAAAATTTTTGAATGTGATTAATATAAATATCTTAAAATGGGGGCATTTTAGAATTCTGTCTGAGCCTCAGTCAGCGTGAAGGACAAAAGACTTCTCACTGATGCCTGGATCGCTGCAGAGGTTTGTGTCCACCGCGTCTGTACTGAGGAATCCACTCGTGTGCTGTGCAAGGCAGGGGTGAAGCCGGAGGCCGCAGTGAACTTCAGAACTTGTGGTGTCAGCCTGCTGGCGTGAAGCTGGGGCTGCTGGCACGAAGCTGGGGGCTCGCTCACTGCTTCCCCAAAACTCAGGGCTGCTGCTGTTCCCACCTGCACTGGAGGATTGGGAAAGCAAATCAACACAGCAAGAAGGTCAGAGAGCAAAGATGTTGTCTTCATTTGGGTAAATGCAGACTTTGCCATGAATTCTTTTTTTCTTTGTTTTTACTTCTGGGGAAAGTTGTACAATTAAAGAAACAAACTCCTTGGCCAAATGTTTGAAAAACGCAGTGGCTCGCCTTAGATATTTTTATGTTCAGAATTAACAGGCCGTTTGGGGTGAGCAGAAGCCTCCTGGCCTGAGAACCGGCTTCTGGGGCCCCGGCCCCCATCGACGTGAGCGCCACCACTGAAGAGCAGACGGTCTGCAGCTTAACTGGTTCCTGTGACCTGCATTTCAGTTTCTGGATATTTGCAGCTTAACTCAGTCGAAACTCAGGCCATGAGACTCCGCAGCTCAGGGCCCTTTTGTCTTTTATTTGTTCAGGCTGTGGCCTGAGCACTGGGGTGAACAGGTCCAGGACAGGATAGAAGCCCTCCCTGCTGCAGGGCTGGGACCTTGGCCTGAGGAACGACCCAGGAAGACCACCTGCAGGGGGTTGGGCCCCAGTGCAAGGCCCTGGTGGGCAGGGCAGGGCCTTTCCTGCCTCCTGACCTTGTCCGCGTCCGTTCAGTGACCGCGGCTGCCGATCGCTGACGCACACCCACTGCCAGCTTGGGACGGACCGGGGTGCGGGCACCGACACCCAGCCCCAGAGCGGCAAGGGTGTCCTGGCCCCCGCGAGTCCTCTAGGGCCAAGACTGTCTGCCTGGTCCCTGCGCCCACTACTGTCGGCTGGTGGGGGGTGATGTGTAAGCCTGCAGACTCATTTGTAGAAACGGGCTTGGATTCTAAGCCCTGATTCTGAACCGTGTCTTACGGCAGGTGGACAGGTGTCCAGGGTCTGATGCTGAGGCTGGACCCTGGCGTCTCTGAGCTCCACCGCCTCCCAGCTTGAGACCTGTAAACTCTTAGGGTTTAGTTTCTCTCTCAATAAAACGGAGATAATAATACTCCCCCTGCAGGGTTGTGAGAGTAAAATGTTCCCGTTTGAAAAGCCACTCATGGGGGTGGGGATATACATATATATATATATATGGAGAAGGCAATGGCACCCCACTCCAGTACTCTTGCCTGGAAAATCCCATGGGCAGAGGAGCCTGGTAGCCTGCAGTCCATGGTGTCACGAAGAGTTGGACATGATTGAGCGACTTCACTTTCACTTTTCACTTTCATGCATTGGAAAAGGAAATGGCAACCCACTTCAGTGTTGTTGCTTGGAGAATCCCAGGGACGGCGGAGCCTGGTAGGCTGCCATCTGTGGGGTCGCACAGAGTCAGACACGACTGAAGCGACTTAGCAGCAGCATATATATATACAGATATATATATATCTCCACTTATAGCTGATTCACATTGTCGTATGGCAGAAACTAATACAACATTGTAAAGTAATAATCCTCTGATTTAAAAGAAAAGGAAAACCACTCAGTATAATCCTCAGTCCAAAGCAGGAGCCAAGCAAGGGGTGTCACAACTGCCTTCCCACTGCTGGCAGTGACCCTCCCCGGCATGAACCCCTCCTGGTGGCCGGTGGTGGCCACCTTTGCTCTTTCTCCACCAGGAGCTCAGGTCGTGCCTGAAAGGGGCACTGTGGTCCTGGCACCGTGGTGTGGGGCTCTGGGCAACGTCTCACCTTCCTGTCTGAGAAACAGGAAGGTCAACACCCACCCAAAGGACCAACTTTGGACTAAATGCAATGACAATGATGTGGATCCCAACACACGGTAGTCATTTGATGATAGACACTAGAATTTTCCCTCTTTTCCTACACTTGTAGGAACGTTTTTATAATTCAAATACAGAAATAGCAGACACGCTCAGTGTTTTACCAGGGTCTTCAAGCTAGGGATGTGGACATGAAGCAGGACCCTGAGTCACAGGGGTCAGACCCTCTTAGCCTCCACCTGCCCCTGCCATCCAGGCTTGAAAGACCTTGGGGAATAACAGATGACTGCTGACCATCAACAAGGTAATCGGAACTGTAGGGCTTGTGACCTTTACAACTTCACGAATGACCCGTGAATGAACCCTGGTGCCACCTAAAACAACACCATGCCCTGCTTCCTTATCCACGCAGCCTGGAAGTTCTGAGAACAATGGTGAAGGGATTTCCCTGGAAGTCCTCAGAAAACAGAAAGCAAATACATCTCTGATCAAAAATATGATTTACCAGTTTGAGTTAAAATTTGAGTTCAGACAAAACTAATCAGCTTTAAGCATGGAGCAAACAGCAAGTCATGGGGCACTGGGCGGGTCTGTGTGCGAGCCTTGCATAGTCAGACCGGCAAAGCTCCCTGGGCTCCTCATACACCTGGGGAGCCGGACCGAGGAGGGGCTCTGGTGGGGAGGTCTCTCCCAGCCCCCTCCCAGCACAGCAGTCGAGAGGGGCGGGGCCACGAGCCCGCATCCTCTTCCGGCAGCCCTGGTACACCCAGGATGCAGGCTGTCTTTTCCATCACCCCTGGCTCTTTCTGCCGAGGGCTGAGTTCTCTAGGAGCCCCGATGAGCAAGCAGCCCAAGTTCACAGGAGCAGGGACAAGGTGGGCGCCACGCCACCTCCTCCCCCAGGCCCACCTGCCCAGCCTCCCTACAGGGGCCACAGGTCACGTGTGATCCAGAAGGGCTAGAGGGCATTGCAGGTTTTGGTGAAATCGAGTCTCGAGATGACAACTGGAGAGAAGGATCTGATTAGTAGCAGAGCTGGTCTTCAGGCTGGGGTCTTCCATGTCAGACCCTGAGCCTCTGCTGCTCAAGCCTGGCTGCCCCTAGTCCATCAGGAGCTTTAGAAGCACACCAGTGATGGGGCCAAACCCAGAGAACCCAAGTCAGACTCCTCCCCACACTGCGTACTGCGAGGGAGTCGCCACGAAGGGTCTACAGAACTGAGCTCCTGAGCTTGGAAGGTGGTTTTAGGAGAAGAGACCTTCATGCACGAAGAGCCAGCATCCATGTCCCTGGGGCCAACTCCAGGCTCTGTAGCCAGGACCCGCCTCCCTGCCATGTCATCCGACTCAACCACCAGGATTCCATGAGTACAGAGTGTGTGGGCTGGGATTTCAATATATGAGTTTTGAGAAGGGAAAAGGCAGCCCCTGACAGCCGGGAGCTGGCCTGGCAAGGTCTAGGGTTCTCCTGTTAACACCAGGGAGGAATCGCGGGAGAAACAGGAGCCCACAGTGGTCACGTCTTCTGAACAGACGGAGCCTGAACCTTGTTGTCCAGAGCACAAGCTGCAAACACTCCCTCCCGGCCGGTGTGAGGGCCAGCTACACGGCGTTCTTGGCTCAGCCTCCCTCCTACTGAGACTTGTTGGGAACCCCCAGTCATAAAACCGACCACGTCCCCGAGCCTCCAGCCCAGCAGAGCCCGCTTCCTCAGACTCCCCCCCAGACGACTGAAAACCAGCAAAGGCCGATGGGCCCCCCAACACCCCTGCTGTGTGTCTGTGCCACTGTCTGAACCCCGCTTGTTCGGGCTCAAGTGGTCCTGGGGGCGTTTGGCGCCAACAGTGCAGTGACACTGACGTGTCCTGTGTTTTGGTACAGAACAGCACAGGACAGACTGTGACGCAGACAAACGTGGCTCATGGATTAGAGGGAAAACGACACAGCTTACGGAAGCTGGTTACTGGTCAAGCGAGATGCTAGAGCGCTTTTTGCTTTGCTGCTGAGTGCAGGTAGACAGTCTCCTTGGGATCTCCAGTGTCTCCCAGGGTGGTCCTGCCTGACTGAGCAGGGACGGCGCCAGCTTGCAAGAGACAAAAAGTGAAAGCATGACATGTTAACGCTGTTCAGAAATGCTGCCAGACGCATGTTCTGGGCCTTGACGCGGACAGTACCACGTGTGGACACATCACGGACCCAGGGTTCAGCCCCCAGGAGGACTGCTGTCCAGAGCTCCTGGTCCACTCACAGGGTCGTCCTGGGAGGAGGGTGGGTTGGCGCTGCCAGGCTGAGCTGAGCTGGGCCGCATCTGGTTCTAGGAGGGCATATGAGCATGGATGGCAGGCAGCAAGCGCAACCCGCTGTCGCTACAGATGGCAAGAGGGCCCCCAGCAACCCCCCGCTCTCCCTCACTGCATGTGGAAGCTCCAGGGGCCCAGCCCACACTCATTCTCAGCAGTCACGCCGGCCCCTGGTGTGAGGGAGTCCCAGCATCTCACAGAATGACGTAGACTTTGGAACTGGAGTTCTGGAAGCCAGGCCGCTCTTCCAAAGTGGGCTGTCGGGCCCACTTCATCATGGAGGTTCTACCGTGTGATAGGCATGCTGCAGGCTGCGTTTGGAAGGGCACCTTGTACATTAAATTTCCTGGGTGGTCATCTGTTTTCCCAAGTTCAGCTTTATCCAACTTCAGTGTAAGACTGTGAGGAAAAAAAGAGCATGTCAGTGATGAATTTGAAGGACAAAATTAAGCCTTGAAAATGTTAAATGCAGATTTTGCAAAAAACAAAATCTAGCTTATGAAGTGCCATGTTTTTATGATCATAAAGCTTTGGATGAAATGCAGCTGCATTTTAAAAACTTTTGCTGCCTACATTGTCACTCATGTAATGGACAGCAATTAAATTATATGTTGAACTCAATTGCTTCCAAAGGAAATAGTTTTCTAATTATTGAAGCCATCTTTTGATGATACTGGAAATTAAATCTTTTCAATTTCTTGTAAATGAGAGTTTTTTTTAAAAATAGAATTCTTGCTGAGTTTATGGAATCTTGCTCTTTTCCACTGATTTTTTTTAACATTTCTTTCAAAATCTCCCAAGTTTTCAGTGTGAGATGTGGGGAAGAGCATGCACTATTGGGTGACCCAGATGGTGGGAAAAGGTTGTGGTCCAGGTGAGGGCGTGTGTACAGGGTAACCCGGGCATTCACATCAGCTCTGGCTGCTGCACAGAAGCCCCGTGGCAGATGATCAACACAGCAGATACAGGTTCCTCACATTCTGAAGGCTGGACGTCCGAGATCAAAATGTCAGCAGATTTGATGTCTGATGAGAACCCGCTTCCTGGTTCACAGATGGTATCTCCTCACTGCATCCTCACCTGGAGGAAGGGCAGGAATCCTGTCATGAGGCTACATCCTCGTGACCTCCTCGCCTTCCAAAGGCCCAAGACCTTTCAGTCCATAGTAGCAAGCAAATGGGATTCTTCTTACCTAAATGCGGAGGGAGAAGTAAAAGAGCTCAGGGATGATCAAAGAAATGTCTTAGGAGAATCATGGATGATCTAAGCACAAACTGAGACCAGTTTCCTGGAAGTTCTCACGCAAATGACACGTGGAATAGATGAGGGACGGCGACCCAACATGTCTGTGTATGTTAACTTGTGGCAGAGTCGGACATATGTTCATTCAGCATTTCTTGAATGTACAGCATTTTTATGCTGAGATGCTTGGATACAGAGATGAAGGGCATCTTCCCCGCTTTGAGACCAGTCAGTCCATGGCAGACAGAAGAACTAACAGCGAACCGTCGCAGAGTGAGAAGCGTGGAGCTCTGGCTTTGCGGGTAAAGACCACACGAGCAGGCAGGGCTCACACAGCCGTCGTCCGCGGGATCTGCTTTGAACGGCAGTGAGAAGAGGCCTGGGATTCCACAGAAAAGGGCAGGGGAAGGAGGCAGACCCGCACCCGGGCGTGCGGGACCTTCTCTGCTGAAGACACACAGTGGCCCTGTGCCCACGGGACCTGCGGCCACACACCCCCCCCCCCCACCCCGCCCTCCCGCTGCTCGGAGTCTGCCGGCAGGAGCTGCGGGGCCGCCCGGGGAACCACGCAGCGTCTGCACCACCGCAGTGTCCTCACGCACCCTCTGCCCTGCCGCCCTGGCCACCGCGGCCTGCCTCCTCACCCTGTCCTTACAGAAGTCCAGTGGGTGCGGAAGGGCCCGTCCCAGCGCCTCTGCACACAGGCTGTTGCTTCCCGTGTCAGGGGCCCCGGGAGGCGCAGGCCCGGCCCGCTGCCAGCCTGACTTGGTGGCCACTCTCCTGCCCCGTGCGGGCCTGCATCCACTCCGTCCACTCCGTGGAGCTCCACGTCCATCCTGGGGACACTGAAGTCCAGGGTCCCCCTAGTACATACGTCTTTTGATGGTTTACTGTACGCTTTCTTTGCATTTTTTAAAGTTTAGAGGATTTTTCAAGTTCAGATGTATGATGAGTTATATTTCTTCTGGATTTTAGTCATTTTTAAATCTTTACTTTTTAGTAATCTGGAGAAGGCAATGGCACCCTACTCCAGTACTCTTGCCTGGAAAATCCTGTGGATGGAGGAGCCTGGTGGGCTGCAGTCCATGGGGTCGCTAAGAGTTGGACATGACTAAGTGACTTCACTCACTTTTTTTTAGTAATCTAATTTCTATTCCTCTTTGTGATGTGAGATGGTTGTCTAAGTGGATTTTACTATGACACCACTTATTAAAAAAAAAATCTCATTATCAATCTGGAATGTTTTCATGGATTTCTTAGTGAGGAACAGCAGGAGGCTGGCACGGCAGCTACTCCCTGTGGTTCCTGGGTCACCATCTATGGGAATAAAAGTGGAGGATAAATGGAACACAGGTTCCACATTACTGTCAAACACCCGAATGGTCTGCATGAGGTTTCCAGGCATGTAGTCATGTCTTGATTAAATATAAATTTCTGAACTTGTGGCTAAAGTTGTTATCTTGAGGCTGAGAGTGTATAACATGGTAAAAATCTTATGGAAAATTGGCATAGTGCTTCCAGGTTTGCTTACCATCTATTAAAAACATGATAGACCTGCTGTACTATAACAGGGCTGTATTGCTACAAAACTAGGTTGTCAATAAAACCAGTACATATCTTGGCTTGAAACTGAAAACAAAAATCAGTGGGCTTCATATGTATATACATGCTGACCTTAATTAACAGACCTGTTTGTTATAAATACAAGTCTAACACAAATGGACTTGATTGAGGGCCCTGGAGGCAAGCTTGGGATCTGAGTGCTGTGTGTGTTTCAGACCCCAAGCTCCCCAAGGAAGTGTGACCGGCACCTACCACAGCTGAAAGCGCTAATCGACGTTGTCAGCAGGCTTCTCAAACCCCCTTCCCGGGGATCTAAGCATGATCAATGATCGTGTTGCTTTGGGAAAACAGTCTGCTCTCAGACCTTGAAATTATGTTCCCGGGGACGCCCGTTTCCGCAGCAGGCAGCATCTGTTTTTTATTGGGGTCTTGCCTCTTCCTAATTGTGCAGCTGGTTTGAGAGAGAAAAAGCCTGTCATGTAATCTGGGATCAAGGGTGAGCAGCAAATTCACTTTGGTCTCAAGGACAGGCAAGTTCTAAGAGGCAGATCACCACCTCCCCACTCCCCAAAGCCACTGAGCCACGTGCACTCTGAAGCTGGTCATTTATTTATTAAACACCTTCAGGGAGTGGGGAGGCCCTTCGGGCAAGGCTAGTTGCAAGCTGGGGCATCTACACCCTGTTTCTAGGGGTGCAGTTAGGACAGATGTACTGGTGTTTACACACCTTTTTCTCTGAGCTCTGTCACATACATGTCAGATGTGTGCTTTCTGAACAGAGACATCAGCCTCCAACCCCCATCTTTTCAGGGTCTCACCCACCCCTTCAGGTGTGAGGTCCTTCCATTACTAATGAAATTGCCTGGGAATAAAAAGTAAGCTCACACTGCGACAGGCCTTAGGAAGGAGAATTTTTTCATGTTTCCTTCATCTGTCATTTTTAGTTTATTTGACATATACTTTATACTCATTAGGCACAACTTACGGGATAGGTTAGTACTTCGAACATTTTAAAACCAAGATTTTTTTTTAAATCGCATGTAAAATGCTTTATTGCACTTTTTCCTGTTTGTGGTGGTATTTTTAAGAGCACAAAGCTGTGTGCACAAGACAGTGATGGCAGAGAAGGGGCTTAACGTCCGGCCTCCAGATCTCCCGCCTGCGAAGGGAGGACGCGGGCGGGTGGCAAGCCGCAGCAGCACCCCTGAGACCCGCACACAGGTCCACGCAGCTCTGCGGCCGCTGCGTCCTCACCAGTGGTGGTGCTGGTGGCTGTTGTCGCCATTTTTAGTGAACTCCCGACGGCTGTGTCAGCACCCTGCAATGCCACCAAGCCTCTTCCTCTGCAACGACACTGTGTCCCCCTTGTGGACACCCACCCACTTCCCAAGCCCCGTGGCCTCTGGGCCGTGCCTGGTTTTAGCTCTAGAGGCTGTCTGAGCACCTGTGTCAACCCATGGCCTCACAAGCTGCTCGGTTCTCCCTGGGGGCCATGGAGAGGTTAACGGAATGCTAATATTTATGTCCTAAATAACAACTTTGCTACAAAGAAGCAACCTTCTCAGCTGCCTGACACACAAATGAGTTCCTACATGGAACCTTCCTCTGAGGCGCCGGAAGTAAGGGGCTCCCGGGCCCCTGCTGTGTTTTGTACACATGGGAAGAAGAGGCTGTTTTACCCACACCTCTGTTTCTATAAATATTCCCCCTTTTTTTCTTTTTGGGGAGAGGGAAGCAGATGATGGTGTGATTCACGACCAGCTGCAAACTCTCTGAGCGTCTTGTTTTAAAAGGCACAGCCGCAATCCAAGGGTTTGGCTTTACATGGTCTCTTCAGAGGCATGAGACTTTGCACGAAACTGTTTTTTCCCCGATAAACATCTGCATCTGTGGACAGGCTGTGAAAAGACAGCCACCTCTCCCACCGCTCGGTGGCGAAGCCCTATCTTGAATCCGAGGCTCTGATACGAATCCCGCATGAGTGTTTTCTAGCTCTGTGATTTTGAGCAAGTTGGTAACCTTGTGAATTTCAGTCCCTACATTTGTTAAACAGGATTACAATGTGTACCTCTCAGAGTCTTTTCAGTGAGGATTAAGAATGCCTGTTAAGCATTTAAAATAAAGTAGGGGTGCTCACTGACCAGTACCTTCCCTCTGCTTTGCTTGTAAATGGAATCTCTTGACAGAGAATTCAGACAAAAGTAGATTGTTTGTTTAATGAAACTCTTCCTATGTTGAAAACTGTAAAGCTACAGCAGAAAAGAGGCAGATCCGGGGTGTGTCCCCAAGGCTGGGCTCTGGCATTCAGAACAGCCTCGCTGACCCTTGGTGAAGCCCCTCCACACTCCCCAGGGCTGCCGGCCAATTGCTCACACTGTGGGACTGAGGAACCATCCGGTCTGGGGAGGTGGGACTGATGCCACCTCCCTCCTGTGTATTCATGGGGAAACTAGAGCAGAAGCTGGTCTGAAGGAGGAGAAAATGGAGGCCGATGTGCAAGGCGCAATT
The DNA here is from genome assembly GCF_910594005.1 of Cervus elaphus. NCBI lineage: Eukaryota > Metazoa > Chordata > Mammalia > Artiodactyla > Cervidae > Cervus > Cervus elaphus. Next base: position 435,083 of record NC_057830.1, read on the forward strand.
CTTTTTTAAAATTAGTTATTTTAATGGGAGGCTAATTTACAATGTTTGTAGTGGTTAATGAAGCTGGAGCCTATTAAACTGCCAATGCTTATGAATAGGTTTAGTCCTTTTTGTAGAAATCACACCGTGAGATGTGAGGTTTAGGGCACTTCAGTGACTCCTGGTGGACTGGGAACCAGAACGCATTCTGACTTCTAGCCTTATACTTCCATTTGGATGTTAAATTCCTGTTGAATTAACTGCTTATATTAAAACAGGTTAAGAGTTCGCGTCCTCTCCAGGGTTCCTGGGAGCTTGGAACGTCTCCTTAGAGACTGACGCAAACCCCGAGCCTGGACTTGCAAGTCTTGCTTTTGAACCTGAAAATGCTGCTCAGCTTGAAAGTAAAAGTCCTCAAGTGCAGCTTCACACACAGCTCTGAGGCCCTGTGTACCTAGGTACCTGTGAAGTCACGTTCCAGATGTGTCCCTTCCACGAACGGCAACATGCTGGGGAATTAGCCTCTTGAAGCAGAATTAGCGTAAAACAAATTCAATTCAGTGTGAAACAAAACTCACAAAACCAGAGAAAATTGAGAATGTTTGCCCAGGGGCTTCCCTGCACAGGGAACATGGCTAAATGTGATTTAAGCGCTTTCGGTGTCTCCGGTCCTTGGAGAAGTGCGGCTCGGGAAGGAGAGGCTCTCCTCAACAAACAGACATGTTGTTCTCTCTCATTGCTTTCATCTGATTGGAAGTTGTAAAGGTTTGTTTGCCTATTCATACTCTATTTAATAAATTGCAAAATACTTATTGAGTAAGATATTCCTTCATAGCTCAGTTGGTGAAGAATCTGCCTACAATGCAGGAGACCCTGGTTCGGTTCCTGGGTTGGGAAGATCCGCTAGAGAAGGGATAGGCTACCCACTCCAGTATTCTTGGTCTTCCCTTGTGGCTCAGCTGGTAAAGAATCCTCCTGCAATGTGGGAGACCTGGGTTCCACCCCTGGGTTGGGAAGATCCCTTGGAGAAGGGACAGGCTACCCACTCCAGTATTCTGGCCTGGAGAATTACATGGACTGTATAGTCCATGGGTCACAAAGAGTCGGACATGACTGAGTGACTTTCACCTTCACTGGTGAGTGCTTGCTCTGGGCCATAATTCCTGGGTCTCTGTGGAGTCAGAGTGAAGGATGCAGACCTTTCACATCAGAAATGTGGTGTCATGTGTTCACATGGAGGGTGTCGACTTACTCTGGAAGGGGCTAGGACTGCCCCTTTGTATGCTTCCTGATGATGGGCAGGCTAGCACTGCCTGTTTTCTCTTGAAGTGCTTGGTTTATTCAAATTATGTCCTCGAATGGCTTCCTTCCTTCCTGTCTGTGTGGAGTAATGACTTCCTTCCTTCCTGTCTGTGTGGATTAAGCTGGACGCCCAGGAGGTATTGTTCACAGGCTTATTTACAGCTGTTAGCATCTTCCCAGCTAAAAGCAAACTGCCTTTTGAGGATCAGTCCCCACTTGTCCTGAAGCTAAGGGTTCCTGTGTGTAGTTAACCCCTCGACAGCCCCTACCTGGCAGAGACTAGGGTATCCTTGGACGCTTGTCAAGTCAGGAGCTCAGCATGCTCTAGGCTTTCCTGGTCGTGATTAAGTTCTGTATTGACCTCAGTGGGAGTTGTGTCTATTTTCTTGCAATATTTATATATTGGCCTTCACACTACCGCTGGAACTACAAAATGGCATCTCATTGTCTCTAAGACCAAGAGAGACCTGCACACTCTCCCATCTCGTCCGAGGCTCTCAGATGACCCTGCAGAGCTGGGAAAGGCTCTGGTCTCCACCTCCTCCACTGACCTGAGAAGCTCCTCACAAAAGAGGAGAATGAACATTCCCAAATTTCTGATTGCAAGAGCGTAACATTCTAGGAAATAAAGGACATGACATATTAGAATAGTCCAATCGCTGAGACACTTCCAAACTTCAGTGGCCCAACAAGTGAGGATGTATTTTTCAGGCATCTGGGACCTTCCCCCCAGGGTTCAGGGTCTCTGTGGGCAGCAGGAACTGGGGGCAGGGGTAGAGTAGGTGGGCTTACAGATTGGGGCTCCAGACCTTGAGCTGTGAGTGTCCCTCCCCCTCCATCCTCTGACCAGAGCTGGGCCAGGGGGCTACCCTGCACAGCGAGCTGGGTCTGGGGTACCCTGGCGCCCAGGAGGCAGGCCGATGGCTTACGGGTGGCTGCTGTCCTCTGCACAGGACAGCACTCATTTCCCCCTCTTGAGCCCACAGGCCCCACCATCCAGGGGAGATGAGGTGGGAACTGTGCACAGGGTCTGCGGCAACGGCAGCTGGTCTCTATGGCGAAAAAGCCCGGCCTTGCATTCCCTGTGATGAGGGTGGCCTTGGCTAAAGTCTGTCTAGCAAGCAAGTTCAATCCCCATTCACCACCTGTAACGCCACTTCCAGCCTTTTCCCTTTCCTTTAAGAATCACTTCTCTCCTTCCCCACCTTCCAGGGCCAGGAAGGGTTTCCTCCTGTTGAGTTGAGTTGTCCGCAGAGCATTTGGCTTTGCTTGGGTTTCTACCTGCTGCCCCTCAATTCTAGCTTGTTGCTAAGAAGCTGAACTCAGGTGTGGAGTATACACTTTTGTTTGAAAACTAGACCTTAATATCTGGCAACAAGCTGATGCTGCTAAGTCGCCTCAGTCATGTCCAACTCTGTGTGACCCCATGGACGGCAGCCCACCAGGCTCCTCTGTCCCTGGGATTCTCCAAGCAAGAACACTGGAGTGGGTTGCCGTTTCTCCTTAGAACATCTCTCGGAGGCAGCTTTTAGCAGATGAGGAAGGATAATTGAAATCCCTGGATAGGTTGACCAGGCTGGAGTTGACCTGAAGTCAGACTGAGCATCCTGGTGATGTTTGCAAGTCTCCTTCGAGGCATCCTGATAACAGTCGTCTGCATTCTGCTTGACTGTATCATGGACATTAAGTTGCAGGGGTCAGCTCTGTGAACTATAAATCTGTTACAAATCAAATATACTACAATACAAAACAGGGAAAAGAAAACAACTGTGAAGTAAAGGAACAGGATATCACAATATCAAACATCAAAAATGTTTCAAATCACATTCTGATGGAAGTTTTCTAAACAGCAGACCATAAACAGAGGTCCAAGCTGTGAGTGGAGACACAGAGGGAGCAGAGGAGGGGATGGGGTAAACAGGAAACTGGAAACAGGACCGACTCCAGACCCTGGGCTACAGGCACCAGAGAGGCAGTGCTTCCCCGGTTTCTATTTCTAGCATTTGAGGTGCAGTCACTCTAATAACCAAAGCGTGCTTGTGGGGAAGGGAACATTGTGTTTCATGATTGAGTCCATGTTTGAGTAGCATGGTCTGTGTTTACCTGCCAGCATACTGATGATCTATAGGAGTAATGGGTTCCAGGAAAAAGCAAATCCTCAGTGTTGGTGCCGCGAACTGAGTTCTGCTCGCTGCCTGCTTCTCCTCGTGGAGGGGAGGCAGGAGGACAAGTCTCCCTGCTTGGTGCACTTCCTTCCGCCGTGGGCTCTAAGTACAAACGCCTCCCTTCATTTATTATTCCTTCCAAAAATCACCTCGAGTCTCCCCTGTTAGAGATAGCAGAGGTGAAGGTGACCAAGCTCAGCAAAGAGTGACAGAAGGATACAAGGGGGCTTCCTGGGAGGCCCTACCCACCCAGGGCTGACCCCTCCCAACACAGTCTAAAACGCTGGGGAAGCAAGAGAAGCCACACTAACTACGTGAGAGACAGCGTGTTAGGTGGGCCGTGTCATGTTTAACAGGAAGCCTCATTAAGTGAAAACCCACATGGCATGGGGTTGCTGGTGATCACGCAGGCTTTGACTCATGGACAGTAGCCTCAGTTTCATACTGAGTCTCCAGACCTGGGAGGACGGGACCAAGGAGGGGAGGGGGCGAGGTCCTCAGGGTGCAGGTCCCACCACGCAGCTCTCACCTGCGGAAGGGGTGCAGGGCCTGGGATGGCCCTGATAGGCAGAGTCAGGTCTTAGAGGTGACAGACTGTCTGCCTCCCACATACAGAGCCAAAATAATGCTTTGATAGCTATTTGGGGGGAAAAAAAGTCCCTTCATCTTCAAGATATTTATGTTTAAGTTGAGTTCTGTTCCTGGAACCTGAAATTATTCCTAAGTAATTTAAGAGGTGGAAGTGCTACCTGCTCAGTCACGGCAGTCATGTCCTACCTTTTGGAACGCTATGGACTACAGTCTGCCAGGCTTCTTGTCCATGGGATGCTCCAGGCAAGAATACTGGAGTGGGTTGCCGTGCCCTCCTCCAGGGGATCTTCCCAACCCAAGGATCAAATGCGCATCTCTTCAGTTTCCTGCACTGGCAGGCAGGTTCTTTACCACAAGTGCCACCTGGGAAGCCCAATTTAAGAGGAGGGCGTATTAAATTAAAAAAATAAATAAAAAAGTATAAAAAACAAAAAGTATAAAAATTTTCTTTTAATCTAAAAGTATACAACAATTTTTATAAGCACAGTAACACTTTAAGTTATCTAATAAGAAAAGTCAATAAATTTGACTAATTGAAAATTTCATAGCATGTTCATTTTTTCAGATAGAATAAAGCCGGTTTATGGGAGCAGACACTCTTGCTGGCACCGAATCCAGCTCCTTCTCTGGCTCAGGAGCCTCTCGTGGCCCCGTCCCTGCACTATGTGGTTCCATGACCTGGCTATACCCGGGCAGGCCACCCCATGGGTTCTGAGCAGCCACGAGGCCTGTCCTCAGGTGTGCACAGTCAGGGTGGGGCCCCAGCCGCAGGCCTGGCCTGGCCGGGCCCTCAGAGCACAGCTCTCACGGCTGGGCCACCTGTCACAGGCACCTCCTTTCTGAAGCCTCCCCATGATGGGCAAAGAAGCACAACTAGCGTAAAGTGTCTCTTTAAATAGATTAAATCTGTAATCTGATTTTTATTATTTTGTAAATGGTAATATCCAATGTATGGATATTTTTGTATACTGGTGGTAGAAATAAAGCAAATGAAATCATAAACTAAACAAAAACACACCCCTCAGAATGGGAGAAAACATTTGCAAATGAAGCAACCCAGGAAGGACTATCTCCAAATTATACAAACAGCTCATGCAACTTAGTATCAAAACCCCCCAAATAACTCAATCAAAAATGGATGGAAGATCTACATTTCTCCAAAAAAGACATACAGATGGCCACCAAACATGTGAAAAGATGCTCAACATCACAAATTGTTCAGTTCAGTTCAGTCGCTCAGTCGTGTCTGACTCTTTGTGACCCCATGAATCACAGCATTCCAGGCCTCCCTGTCCATCACCAACTCCCGGAGTTTACTCACACTCATGCCCATCAACTTGGTGATGCCATCCAGCCATCTCATCCTCTGTCATCCCCTTCTCCTCCTGCCCCCAATCCCTCCAAGCATCAGGGTCTTTTCCAAGGAGTCAACTCTTCGCATGAGGTGGCCAAAGTACTGGAGTTTCAGCTTCAGCATCAGTCCTTCCAATGAACACCCAGGACTGATCTCCTTTACGATGGACTGGTTGGATCTCCTTGCAGTCCAAGGGACTCTAAAGAGTCTTTTCCAACACCACAGTCCAAAAGCATCAATTTTTCGGCACTCAGCTTTCTTCACAGTCCAACTCTCACATCCATACATGACTACTGGAAAAACCATAGCCTTGACCAGACGGACCTTTGTTGGCAAAGTAATGTCTCTGCTTTTTAATATGCTATCTAGGTTGGTCATAACTTTCTTTCCAATGAGTAAGTGTCTTTTAATTTCATGGCTGCAGTCACCATCCACAGTGATTTTGGAGCCCAAAAAATGAAGTCTGACACTGTTTCCACTGTCTCCCCATCTATTTCCCATGAGGTGATGGGACCAGATGCCATGATCTTAGTTTTCTGAATGTTAAGCTTTAAGCCAACTTTTTCACTCTCCTCTTTCACTTTCATCAAGAGGCTTTTTAGTTCCCCTTCACTCTCTGCCATAAGGGTGGTGTCATCTGCATATCGGAGGTTATTGATATTTCTCCTGGCAATCTCGATTCCAGCTTGTGCTTCTTCCAGTCCAGCATTTTTCATGATGTACTCTGCATATAAGTTAAATAAGCAGGGTGACAATATACAGCCTTGACGTACTCCTTTTCCTATTTGGAACCAGTCTGTTGTTCCACGTCCAGTTCTAACTGTTGCTTCCTGACCTGCATATAGGTTTCTTAAGAGGCAGGTCAGGTGGTCTGGTATTCCCATCTCGTTCAGAATTTTCCACAGTTTATTGTGATCCACACAGTTGAAGGCTTTCACATAGTCAATAAAGCAGAAAAGAAAGCTTTTCTGGAACTCTCTTGCTTTTTCGATGATGCTTTTTCAATGATCCAGTGGATATTGGCAAACTTCAATGAAGTATCACCTCACGTTATTCAGAATGGCCATCCTCAAAAAAAATCTTCAACAATAATTGTTGGAGTGACTGTGGAGAAAAGGGAACCCTGCTACATTGTTCTTGGGAGTGCAAATTGGTGCAGCCATTATGGAGAATGGTATGGAGGTTCCTTAAAACACTAAAAATAAAACTACCATATGACTCAACTATCCCACTACTGGGCATATACTCAGAGAAAACCATAATTCAAAGACACATGTATCCCAGTGTTCACTGCACCTCTTTTTACAATAGCCAAGATGTGGAAGCACTCTAAACATTCATCAACAGAAGAATGGATAAAGAAGATGTTGTGTATAGAAATAATGGAATATTACTTAGCCATGAAAAAGAACAAAATAATGCCATCTCGGGCAACATGGATAGGCCTGGGACTGGCTGTCATGCTGACTGAAGTAAGTCAAACACAGAAAGACAAATAACATGATATTGCTTACATGTGGAATCCAAAACAAAGGGCTCAGTGGTCTTCCCTGGCAGTCCAACAGTTAAGACTGCTTCCACTGCAGGGGTCACAGGTTTGACCCCTGCTTGGGGAACTAAGTTCCTGTATGCCCTGTGGTGCAATAACAACAGATTTGTTTAATTAAAAAAAGGGGGGGGTACAAATGAATTTATTTACAAAACAGAAGGATAGTCACAGATGTAGAAAATAAATCTATGGTTATCAGGGGATAAGTTGGGGAAGGGATAAATTGGGAAGTTGGGAATGGCATATACACACACATATATATACACACACACACATATACATATAAGTAATAAACACCTACTGTATAGCATAGGGGACTCTGCTCTATGCTCTGTGGGGGCCTGTATAGGAACAAATCTAAAGAAGAGAGAGTGATATGTGCACATGCATAATGATTCACTTTGCTGTACCACCTGCAGCTAACACAGCATTGTAAATCAACTCTAATCAAAGTTAAAAGAGAATTGATGTGAACTTGCTAAAAAACAACTTGGAAACACCTTTCAAAGCTCTTGAAGTTTTTTAATGCCATTTAACTCAGTAATTGCACTTTTAGGTTATTTATCTTCAAGAAATAATCAGAAATGAAAACAAAGAATAAAACTATATGTGGAGACATGGACAGACATAGAGACTGTCTTACAGAGTAGTAAGTCAGATGGACAAAAACAAATATATTAATATATATATATATATATATATATATGTGGAATCTACTCAGCCAGTGTAAGATGGTGGAATAGAAGGATGTGTGCTCATCTTCTCCTGCAAGAACTCCAAAATTACAACTCGCTGCTGATAAACCATCTATAGGAGAATGTTGGGTCTCATCAAAAAAAGACACCCCATGTCCAAGGGCAAAGGAGAAGCCTGAGCAAGATGGTAGAAGGGGTGAAATCGCATTTAGAATCAAACCCCACAACTGCCAGAGAGGCTTGCAGGGCTCAAACAAAACCTTGTGTACACCAGGGCCCAGAGGCCCCACTGAGACTGAGCCAGACCTGTGTTTGAGTCTCCTGTGGAGGTACAGGTCAGCAGTGGCCTGCCACAGGGGCAGGGGCTCTGGCTGCAGCAGACTTGGGTGTGGCATAAGCCCTCTTGGAGGAGGTCACCATTAGCCCCACCATAGAGCTGCCGAGCAGACAACCCACAAACTGCAGAACAATTACACCAAAGAATTTCTCCCACTGTTAAGAAAGTTCTAGGACCCACAACAGATTTTCCAACCTGGGGACCTGGCAAAGGGACTGAGAACCCCCAGAGAATTTGACTTTGGCGGCCAGTGGGATTTGATTACAGAACTTACACAGGACTGGGGAAACAGACTCTAGGAGGGCACAAACAAAACCTTGTGCACACCAGGACCCAGGAGAAAGGAGCAGTGACCTCTCAAAAGACTGACCCAGACTTGCCTATGAGTATCCAGGAGTCTCCGGTGGAGGCGTGAGTCGGCGAGGGCCTGATGCAGGGTCGGGGGCAGTGAGTGCAGCAGTGTGCGCATGGGATGCACGTAAGGAGGTCACCATCACCTTCATCACCTCCAGCATAGTTTGAGTCTCAGGTCAAACAACAGAGAGGGAACACAGCCCCACCCATCAATAGAAAATTGGATTAAAGATTTACTGGGCATAGCCCGCCCATCAGAACAAGACCCAGTTTCCCCCACAGTCAGTCTCTCCCATCAGGAAGCTTCCATAAGCGTCTTATCCTTATCCATCAGAATGAAAACCACAATCATAGAAAATTAATCAAACTGATCACGGGGACCACAGCATTGTCTAACTCAGTGAAACTATGAGCCATGCCACGTAGGGCCACCCAAGACAGATGGATCATGGTGGAGAGGTCTGACAAAGTGTGATCCACTGGAGAAGGGAATGACAAACCACTTCAGTATTCTTGCCTTGAGAACCCCATGAACAGTATGAAAAGGCAAAAGATAGGATACTGAAAGATGAACTCCCCAGGTTGGTAGGTGCCCAATATGCTACTAGAGATCAGTGGAGAAATAACTCCAGAAAGAATGAAGAGATGGAGCCAAAGCAAAAACAACACCCAGTTGTGGTTGTGACTGCTGATGAAAGCAAGGTTCAATGCTGTAAGGAGCAATATAGCATAGAAACCTGGCATGTTAGGTCCATGAATCAAGGTAAGTTGGAAGTGGTCAAACGGGAGATGGTAAGAGTGAACATTGACATTTTAGGAGTCAGTGAGCTAAAATGGACTTGAACGGGCGAATTTAATTCAGATGACCATTATATCTACTACTGTGGGCAAGAATCCCTTAGAAGAAATGGAGTAGCCCTCATAGTCAACAAAAGAGCCCAAAATGCAGTGCTTGGGTGTGATCTCAGAATGACAGAATGATCTCAGCTTGTTTCCAAGGCAAACCATTCAATATTACAGTAATCCAAGTATATGCCTCAAACAGTAATTCTGAAGAAGCTGAAGTTGAATGGTTCTATGAAGACCTACAAGACCTTTTAGAACTAACACCCCCAAAAGATGTCCTTTTCATTATAGGGGACAGGAATGTAAAAGTAGCAAGTCAAGAGATACCTGGAGTTACAGGCAAGTTTGGCCTGGGAGTACAAAATGAAGCAGGGCAAAGGCTAATAGAGTTTTGCCAAGAGAATGCACTGGTCATAGCAAACACCCTTTTCCAACAACACAAGAGAAGACTCTACATGTGGACATCACCAGGTGGTCAATACCAAAATCAGATTGATTATAATCTTTGCAGCCAAAGATAGAGAAGCTCTGTACAGTCAGCAAAAACAAGACTGGGAGCTGAGTGGGGTTCAGATCATGAACTCCTTATTGCCAAATTCAGACTTAAATTGAAGAAAGTAGGGAACACCAGTAGACCATTCAGATATGACCTCAATCAAATACAGTGGAAGTGAGAAATAGATTCAAGGGATTAGATCTGATAGACAGAGTGCCTGAAGAGCTATGGACAGAGGTTCATGGCATTGTACAGGAGGCAGTGATCAAGACCATCCCCAAGAAAAAGAAATGTAAAAAGGCAAAATGGTTGTCTGACGAGGGCTTACAAATAGCTGTGAAAAGAAGAGAAGCTAGAGGCAAAGGAGAAAAGGAAAGATATACCAATTTGACTGCAGAGTTTCAAAGAATAGCAAGGAGAGATAAGAAAGCCTTCCTCGGAGATCAATGCAAAGAAATAGAGGAAAACAATAGAATGGAAAAGACTAGAGATCTCTTCAAATAATTAGAGATGTCAAGGGAAAATTTCATGCAAAGATAGGCTCAATAAAGGACAGAAATGGTATGGACCTAACAGAAGCAGAAGATATTAAGAAGAGGTAGCAAGAATACACAGAAGAACTATACAAAAAAGATCTTCATGACCCAGATAACCACGATGGTATGATCACTCACCTAGAGCCAGACATCCTGGATTGTGAAGTCAAGGGGGCCTTAGAAAGCATCACTACAAACAAAGCTCATGGAGATGATGGAATTCCAGTTGAGCTATTTCAGATCCTAAAAGATGATGCTGTGAAAGTGCTACACTCAATATGCCAGCAAATTTGGAAAACTCAGCAGTGGCCACAGGATTGGAAAAGGTCAGTTTTCATTCCAACCCCAAAGAAGCACAATGCCAAATTATATTCAAACTACTGCACAATTGTACTCATCTCACAGGCTAGCCAAGTAATCCTCAAAATTCTCCAAGCCAGGCTTCAATAGTACGTGAACTATAAACTTTGAGATTTTCAAGCTGGATTTAGAAAAGGTAAAGGAACCAGCAATCAAATTGCCAACAGCCATTGTAACATAGAAAAAGCAAGAGAATTCCAGAAAAACATCTGTTTCTGTTTTATTGTTTATGCCAAAACCTTTGACTGTGTAGATCACAAAAAAACTATGGAAAATCTTAAAGAACTAGGAATACCAGACCACCTGACCTGCCTCCTGAGAAATCTGTATGCAGGTCAAGAGGCAACAATTAAATCTGGGCCTAGAACAACAGACTGTTCCAGATTGGGAAAGGAGTACGTCAAGGCTGTATATTGTCACCCTGCTTATTTAACTTATATGGAGTACATCATGAGAAATGCTGGACTGGATGAAGCACAAGCTAGAATCAAGATTGCCATATCAATAACCTCAGATATGCAGATGACAACACCCTTATGGCAGAAAGTGAAGGGGAACGAAAGAGCCTCTTGATGAAAGTGAAAGATGAGAGTGAAAAAGTTGGCTTAAAGCTCAACATTCAGAAAACTAAGATCATGGCATCTGGTCCCATCACTTCATGACAAACAGATGGGGAAACAATGGAAATAGAGACAGACTTTATTTTCTTGGACTCCAAAATCCCTGCAGAAGGTGACTGCAGCCATGAAATTAAAAGACACTTGCTTCTTGGAAGAAAAGCTATGACTAACCTAGATAGCATATTAAAAAGCAGAGACATTACTTTGCAAAGGTTCATCTAGTCCAAGTTATGGTTTTTCTAGTAGTCACGTAAGGATGTGAGAGTTGGACTATAAAGAAAGCTGAGTGCCAAAGAATTGAAGCTTTTGGACTGTGGTGTTGGAGAAGACTCTTGAGAGCCCCTTGGACTGCAAGGAGATCAAACCAGTCCATCCTAAAGGAAATCAGTCCTGAATATTCATTGGAAGGACTGATGCTGAAGCTGAAACTCGAATACTTTGGTCACCTGATGGGAAGAATTGACTCCTTAGAAAAGACCCTGATGCTGGGAAAGAAAGATTGAAGGCAGGAGGAGAAGGGGACGGCAGAGGATAAGATGGTTGGATGGCATCACTGACTTGATGGCCATGAGTTTGAGCAAGCTCTGGGAGTTGGTGATGGACAGGGAATCCTGCTGTGCTGCAGTCCATGGGGTTGCAAAGAGTCGGACATGACTGAGTGACCTAACTTAATGACTGTGGAATCTAGAAAAATGGTATAGATGATCTTACTTGCAAAGCAGAAATAGAGACACAGATGTATAGAACAAACTTATGTGTATCAAGTGGGGAGAGGGATGGGAATGGATTGGGATTTTAGGACTGACATATGTACACTACTCTGTGTAAAATAGATAACCAATGAGAACTTACTGTATAGCAAAGTGAATTCTACTCAATGCTCTGTGGTGACTGAAATGGGAAGGAAATCCAAAAAAGAGGGGATATGTGTATACCTATAGCTAATTCATTTTGTTATACAGTAGAAACTCACACAACAGTGTAAAGAAAGTATACTCCAGTAAAGTTTAATTAGAAAAGAGAAAAGTATAATAATAGAAGTAGCTGGATGGAAGATCTCTGACTTCAGCCTCCAGAACTGGGGAGAGTGGATTCTCTTATTTGAAGCTGTCCAGATGGTGGTGATTTCTTATGGCAGCTCTTGGAAACTAAACAATGGCTGACATTTTTCTTCTAAAAAATTGGGAAGGGAGCTGCTACAGATGAGACAAGGTGAGTTATGAATTTATAACTGGATCATAGGTTATAGAGAATGCAATATATAATATATCATTTTTTCAATGCAAGCAAATAAGTACTTTTTTTCTTCTTGCTTTTTCCCTTAATATGTGTACTAGAGATATTTCTCATTCATTTTTAAACTGCATACTATTTATTGTATAAAAAGAACATGTTATTTTTTCAACCAGACCCCTCTTGATGAACATCTAGGCTGTTTTTCCAGTATGTCTGTCTGTGTGCCTCTTTACTGGAATTGGTTTTACAAGCAGTTCTGGATCAGGCAGACTCCCTGGAGCAGACCTCTGTCTACATGTACATGACAACCATGTGAACAACTTCAATACCAGGAGACCTGCCACATCTCCCCTTGTGCTTCTGTATTTTGCATCATACATTACAAAACCATCCATCCATGTTTTCTCTTAGTGAAATGCCCTTATGGCAGAAAGTGAAGAAGAACTAAAGAGCCCCCTGATGAAAGTGAAAGAGGAGAGTGAAAAAGTTGGCTTAAAGCTCAACATTCAGAAAACTAAGATCATGGCATCTGGTCCCATCACTTCATGCAAATAGATGGGGAAACAGTGGAAACAGTGGCTGACTTCATTTTGTGGGGCTCTGAAATCACTACAGATGGTGATTGCAGCCATGAAATTAAAAGATGCTTACTTCTTGGAAGCAAAGTTATGACCAACCTAGACAGCATATTAAAAAGCAGAGACATTACTTTGCCAACAAAGATCCATCTAGTCAAGGCTATGGTTTTTCCAGTGATCATGTATGGATGTGAGAGTTGGACTATAAGGAAAGCTGAGTGCCGAAGAATTGATGCTTTTGAACTGCGGTTTTGGAGAAGACTCTTGAGGGTCCCTTGGACTGCAAGGAGATCCAACCAGTCCATCCTAAAGGAGATCAGTCCTGGGTGTTCATTGGAAGGACTGATGCTGAAGCTGAAACTCCAATGCTTTGGCTACCTGATGTGAAGAGCTGACTCCTTTGAAAAGACCCTGATGCTGGGAAAGATTGAGGGCACGAGGAGAAGGGGACGACAGAGGGTGAGATGGTTGGATGGCATCACCGATACAATGAACATGGGTTTGGGTGGACTCCGGGAGCTGGTGATGGACAGGGAGGCCTGGCATGCTGCGGTTCATGGGGTCGCAAAGAGTCAGACATGACTGAGTGACTGAACTGAACTGGACAATTGGTTTAGCTTTACAGTAACTTGCATACCTAGAGTCATCCTCAGTTTGTGTGTACATGTGCACATGTGTGTGTGTGTACATGTATGTACACCTGTGTGGACGTGCGTGTGGCTCCACAGCACCTACTCGCTCCTCCTTAATTCTGTCTTCGTTCCTCCTCAGCAGCAGAGGCTGGTTCTTGTCCATTTCCACTTCCTCTTCATCCTCTGCTGCTCTGGGGTCCCTCATGGCTGAGTACCTTCCTCAGCCCCCTTCTGTCATGCCCAGGCCTCCTGGCCTCTGGGCTGCCTGTGCTGGTGCTGAAAATGCTGTTTCCTGAGTTGTTCTTTTGTTTGAAAGCAGCAACAACTGCTTGTATAAGATACAGTCAGTTTCCACGATCCTGTTCAAGTTCAGTAAGGGTTTCATTGCTTGAGTAAAATTCCCAAGCCACAGCATTATGCCTCAAAGTTCACACTGTTTTATCATTTTAATTTTTTTCACTGTTTAAAATTTTAAACACAAAAACTCTGAGTGAGCTGCTGCAGGTTCTCACGTTCTGTGTTACTCTGTGTTCATAATCACAGCATCACTGTGTTCAGCATGAGTCTGCTGTTTAAAAGGCGGGTGCGCCACTCCTGAAGGGGCACACTGTTGGAGGGGGTGAGGCGTGTGTAACGTGTCTCAGATCCAGCGTTCGCCAGGAATACCAAGTTATGAAAGAATGCACAATAAAACATGATAATTTGAAGTTAACATAAACTGTTAAAACTCAATAGGAACCTTAGCAATTATTTAGAGCTTAGATTAGCACAAAGCGGCTTAGGAGAAGGGTATTTCATTCTCAGCATCATTTCATGTTCCACTGCTGCTTTTGTTGGTTTATTATCAAACTGTCCACACAGACAGCGCAGACAGCGTGCACCCTCGCCGGCAGGATCACACAGTATCACTGGAGGGTGTGAGAGGAGCTGGATTTACAAGTCATTGATTGCTTCCTTATAATTATTCCCAGGAGTGGTAACAGTGGTCTGTTACCACTGTTACAGAGTGTACATTTTCTATAAGCTGACAGAACTGCTTTTCAGAGGTTCAGAACCTCTGTGTATAGCCACCAGCGTGGGTTAACATTCCTTCATCCACGAGTGTGAAAGTCGGTTTATTAATCTCCTGTGCCTTATCACTTTTTGAATTCTGGTTCAGACCATTCCACTTTATAGAAAAATTGATATCCTTTTCCCTGAACCTGAGAGATTTAGACCAGACTGTGCTTCTTCGCAAGAAGGCGTAGGAAGCTGTGTAGTAACACAGGCCACGCAACTCGTTTCTCAATGAGCGTGCATTTCCTAGGCCCTGCCTTAGCTGTCGGGGCTCAAACTCGTCTGCATCGCTTACTGCCTCTTCTCAGTCAGCGACTCATTTTAATAGGAAAGTGCAATTCTGTTAATGTGTCTCCTCTGGACATTAGTGTGATTTCTGCTCTGCAATTTCCTTCCCGTTGTTCTTTCAGACCACTTAATATTTCATATGGGTAATTAGCTAATTCTTGTTATTTAGTGCTAATTTTAAGCATCCCATCTATTTTTGTAAGACCATTTTTCAGTAAACATAATTTCTTCTAAATGTTCCCTATATCATCCGTTTACAGTTATAAGACTGCTCTACACCCAGGGTTACTTGACTCTTCTGCTCCTTGAGATGGACTAACTGGTTTTCTTCTCCAGTCAGATTCTGCCCCCTGACCCTCTGGCATATTTTACTGAGCACCTACTACGTGCCTGGCACAAGGCGGGAGGTGGGGTATACCCGAGAGTAAAGAGGAAGGAAGGAACTGACATTTATTAAGTGCTTGCCCTGTGCCAAGCACCATTCTCAAGACTTCTGTGAATTAATTTGCATGAAACCAGTTTTTGTAGACAAGGGAACAGATGCCTGAAAACAAGGAAGTCGGTGGGTTTGATGTCTTGCCTTGGACTCACATGAATAGACTTTCTCACCAGGCCTTGCATTTTCTTTTTGAATGACCAAAGCTCCTACCATCCATTCCAGGCCCTGGGAAAATGCCCTGGGTAACCAACAGGCAAAGACTGTCTTGCAGGTTCTCAGGCGATTTCAGTATCATCCCAGCTACCAGCTACAGCCTGCTTCTCTGGGAAAAGCTCAAAGACATCTGAAGAGTGTGGAATTCAATCACTCTTTGAATGTCAGCTCAGCTCTCTCATCACCCTACCTGACGCCAGCACACGGGGATGCTTTCTGGACTGCTCGGATATTCCTGGATTTGAAAAGTATCACGAGTGACTTGAGGTGTGTGTTAGTCACTCAGTCGTGTCTGACTCTTTGCGACCCCATGGACTGTAGCCTGACAGGCTCCTTTGTCCATGGAGTTTTCATGGCAAGGATACTGGAGTGGATTGCCATTTCCTTCTCCAGGGGATCTTCCTGACCCAGGGATTGATCCTGGGTCTCCTGCATTGCAGGTGGATGCCTTAACGTCTGAGCTAACAGAGAAGCCTGGTAACTCTAACTTGAGGAGGAAATGGCACCCACTCCAGTATTCTTGCCTGGAGAATCCCATGGACAGAGGAACCTGGCAGGCTACATCCATGGGGTCTCAAAGAGTTGGACACGATTCAGCGACTAAATACAGCACAGCGCGAATGACTCAGAATTAATTCTCGAAGAGCCTTGGTCACCAGCAGCCTGGACCAGTGGAGCCGTGTTCCCACAGGAGCGGGAAAGAGGGCAAAGGCAGAGTCAACCGTCTGAGAGGACACAGACCCCTCCACCGTGCACCCGACTTCGGCTTCCTGGGGGAGGCTCTCAATCTGAAGCCCGTTTCTGGCTTCCTGTCTCTGGCATGTCTGCACCCCCAGGCCAGTCCCCGCCCCAAACATGCTTGCTGGACGCAGACCTCATCTGTGGCGAGCGCTGCGCTGAGCCCTCAGAGTAACGTGCTGAGGTCCCTCCACACTCGGTCTCCGGGACCATCCAGGTGACTCTTCCAGGGTGTCCTGGCCAAGCTTTCTCACCCTCGGAAATCGCCCCCCAGGCTTCCTCCACCCACTGCTATCGCACAACGTTTGGCATCTTTGGAGGCGGGCCTCTGATCTGCCCCCCAGTCAGAGCAGGACCCTGAGACACCCATGGGGAGACACACGAGGTCACCTGGAGTGGCTCCTGGCAGGTGGCGGAGCCGGGGCCGTCCGTGAAGGTCACCGGGTCAGTGGAGCTGAGGTCTGGCCCCCAGCCAGGCTCTGTGTCCTCACGGCTCCCTGGAGGCTTCTCTGTAAAGCCCCCCACACCTGGTGCGTGCTCTTCTCTGCCATCTGGGGCACCTCCTACGACTTGTCCCCAAGTGTGCACTCCCATGTCTCCCCCAGGGTGAGTTCGGGAGGGGACCTCAGCTTTACAGATCAGTCTGTGTCCCGATGATGAGACCACAGGAAATTCAGTGGCAATTAAAGGGAGCATCTTGATTGGCCGCGCCTGGGGCCGGGCGGGGTGGCGGGCGGGAGCTGTGCTCACAACCACTGTTTGTATGATGGTCTCAGTGCCCACGTTAATGCAAGACCCTGGGAGACAAGATCCCGTCACAGTCCTTCTGTTCCTAACACATACGCAACAGCCAGCGGTTCATACTCAGTTAGTGACTTATTTTGAAAAAGCTCCATCTTTTACATTATAAAAGAGGAAGCCAACTTTCCTCAAAATGCTCATATAAACAGGAATGGATTGAGGCAACTAAAAATGAGGGCAATTAGGAAACTCTGCAGATTATTTTAAAACTTTCATGTACATTGTTTTGTCTTTAGTAGTAAAGGCCTTCAAAAACAGATCTCACATCATAATAAAGTTAATGGAGGTCGGCTTCTGTGATTCAAGGAAAAACCACCAGGATAAATCACTTCCAGTTGCTGAGAGGGTGAGCCTTTCCCATCAGCCTTTGACAGCTAAGGGCTAGTGGGTTCTTCTAGGAAAGATTCTGGAGTGGAGCTACGGTAATAGACAGTTACCTGCAAAACAGCTTTAAAAAACCCAAACAAGAGATGCTCTTTTTCTGCATCTGAGTGTGGATTCCGGGCCCCTCTGCAGCCAGTGACCCACGAGGGCAGCAGAAGCCTCTGCCAGCCCCAATGAGCCCTCCAGCCTCTCTCTGCTCAGAGAAGGGGGACCCCCTTCATTCTGCCTTTCAGAATTAAGCACATGATACATGTTTTTAAACAGATGTTGACAGATGGCATCTCTCTGGCATTCTGTGCTCCACCGTCCCTACAAAATGCGCTATATTCTTTCAGAACAGCAGGAGCCGAGGTCACCTTGAGCACCTAAGAGGTGGAAGGTGCTGTGGCCCATCTCTGCCAACTTCCTGGTGGGAATCACAGACCAGGGGGTCCTTCGTGGGCGAGTTCACTCTGCTCCCATCTCTGGTTCTCTGGCGGTGAGTTACTCACTTCCTGTGACCCCCACTCAGCAGCGGGGACGGAGGCCTGGCCGGCCGTTTCCTGCCCTCCACACACAGCCCCCCACACCGGGTTTGCTCCCCGGCATCTTGTTTCCACCAGGGCCTCCAGCAACTCTTCCCGCTCCACGCGAGTCTGTCCAAACCTTTCCTCAGGTCCCAGGAGTCCCTTCCCTTCCCTGAGGTTCATCTCAGGAAGGAAGACTAGAGGCAACCATGTCCCCATGGTTGGGGTTGCATCTACGCTGCAGTTTCCTCTGTGGTTTCTGCCCTTGTCCTCCAAGAAGCTGCGAGTTTCCAGTCCTGAGCCCTGGACAGGCAGGGGGACCCTCAGGGTGTGCACCGAGTCTGGACTTTGGAGCCAGAGCCTCAGACTCAGAAAGTCCTGCAGAGATGATTTTGTTTTCTGGAAGCACCAAGGTGCCTCAGTTAGGGAGCCACCTCCGCCCTCTGCGTCTTCATCAGATATCACGGGTCTGGCTGATGAGCCCTATTTCCAAAGAAAGAAGTTCGGTTTATTGGTGGACATAAATTTTTAAATTTAATTTTGCCTTGGACAAGGTCCAGAGGACCCAAGCGGGGGAGCATTCTTTGGATGAAGATGCACACAGATGAACAGCGTTTGTGGAGCCAGGCAGTGACTCTGTGCTGACGCCAGATGCGCGCCCGGGTTCAGGCAGCAGTACTTCCTCACTGCGGGCTGATGCGTGCCCAGCTCTGAGGGTGAGGAAGGGAGGAGGGGGAGGAGGTGTGTTTTCATCTGACAATTAAAAATGCTCTCGTCTGCATGACTCTTCCTGTAGCTGTACCGTAGGCTTATTGCACCAAATATGAATTCTTCACTGTATCGCAAAATCAGTAACAATCCACTTGCGTGTTAAACCAAGTCAATAAAAGGCTTATGCCATTTCCAAATGCGAGTTGCATGCAGACCATCTCCCTGGACACAGAGGAGAGTCAGTTACCCTGCTTCCTACTCTGGCTGCCAGGACTGGTCAACCATCGCACGAGCCGGACTTTACCTGCTGGCTGCTTCCCTGGGGCAGGGAGAAGCAATGAGTCCGTCACTGCAGCCGTCACCTCCCCGCTGACCGCAGCACGTGGCCACCACTGGGCTCACCCCGACTGATCTCATCATTCCGGCATCTTAAGGGTTAGAAATACTATGAGTACAGAAGCCCCATCACCAGCACATAATAAATACTACGCAAATCTAGTGTACGTACCTTCCGGTTGTTTTACAAGCGGAAAGTTCCAAGAATCTCCAGGACCTGATATGATGCCTTTGTGGAAGGCTGAGCACAGAGCACTTGCCCAGGAAGTTAAAGAAGTTAAACTAGTGTGACAGGAAAAAAGTATAAAAATCGCACATTTCTCCCTCATTCTGACGCCACTATTATAGGATCATCCGGAGAGAAATGAGTGAAACACTGATTTGGGTTCAAGGGTAATGTGTTATAGTCTCATCCGCGATGACTTTTCATTCCCCATAGTTTTTTACATTTTAAGACCGACACTGAAAACATGACATTGGAATGTAAAAAGGAGCAGATTAACTTTTTATCAGCTGAAAATTCTATGGTCAGTTGCTGAAAACTATTAACAGATGAATCTGTCTTAGAGTAGATGGTGGTGAGTGAGCAAGTGCATTCACAGGGCAGAGCCACGAGCAAAGGCACGGCAGCTCCCGCAGGCTGACCCCTGACCTTCTGGCCAGAGCGTCCCCTCTGGGAGCTGAAGGGCAGCGGCCCCGGGGACGGTGAGTCTCCGTCTGGCGGTGGACGGGGGTTATGAAGTTTCTGTGAGGACTGGCAAAGTTGTGGCCAAGCTCACAGGAGCCCGGGGCTTTTCTGGAGACAAAACACATAGCGGTTCCTTACTCAGTGAAAAGCCCACAACTGTCCCAGCTGATCTGTGACGTGCGACCTGTCAGCCCAGCGCCTCCTGGGCGCAGAGCTGGTGCCTGGAGAGGCCGGACAAGCTGCTGGGTCACCCCGCTGGTCACTCACTTCCCAGGCTGGGGCGCCCCTCCTCGTCCCCTCTGCAGCCCTCCCCCACCGTGACATGGCCCCTCGCGCTGTTAGCGGGACGCTGCCCTCCGGAGTCCTGCGGTCACGTCGCGGGGCAGAGCCAGGGTCGGCTGGGAAAGCCTTGGGGATTTTGTTGATTTCAGGACGCCGCTGCTCCTAGGTCTCCGAGCCCATCTGCCGCCCCCTTCACTTAAATTGTTGAAGTCCCTCCCCTCCCGTGAGTACTGGGTGTATGGGAGGCACGTGACGAGGAGTGGTGGGTAGCTGAGCCCCCAGTCTCACCTTGCCTCTGACTTTGGAAGTCACCTGCCGTGACCAGTGTTTGCTGTCTTGAGTATCTCCCTGAGAGCAAGGTTCCCTGATAGCTCAGCTGGTAAAGAATCCACCTGCAATGCAGGAGACCCCAGTTCGATTCCTGGGTTGGGAAGATCCCCTGGAGAGGGGACAGGCTACCCACTCCAGTATTCTGGCCTTGAGAAATCCATGGACTATACAGCCCATGGGGTCGCAAAGAGTCGGACATGACTGAGTGGCTTTCACTTTCACTTTGAAAATCACCTGCTGTGGCCAGTGTTGGCTATGCTGAGAATATCCCTGAGAACAGGATGCGTTTCTAGCAAGAATCTTTATTCCACCTCTTGGAAGCATCAAGGATGTTGAGGACGTGAAGCAAATGGGCCTTCACCCCTCCTCATGGGAGGTAGCAGGGTCTGGTAATGTCCTAAAAGTTAGCTTGCACCTGCTTTATGGCCAACCAACCCATTTCCAGATTTTGACTGGAGAGACATGAAGACACATGTCTACAGAAGACTTGAAAAGAAGAGTCACAGTGAATTCACCCTCATGACAGCCAGAAACTCGATCACACATGAATTCCACCACCAAGGGAATAAATAAATTCTGGGAGATGTATTCATACAATGGAACACTGTTCATGATTAAAGGCAGCAAACTATCCGTACGCCTAGCTTCAAGGGTGATTCTCACCAACCTGTCTCTGAACAAAAGAAGCCAGACCAAAAAGGTCTCATGGTTCATAATTCTGTTTACGTGGAATTTATCAGTATGGACACGTGTGATCTAAGGTGTAGGAAACCAAAGCAGTGTTGCCTCTAAGGTGGAGTTGCCTGGGATAAAAGACACAAGACCTTTTCAGGGTGAGAAATCTTATTTGGGGTGCTGTGGCCAGGTGTACACATGTGCCAAAACTCACCTTTAGACTTTGTCTTTAAAAATGTGGCACTTCACAGGACATAACTTAGAGAAACAGAGCACGAATATCTATGTCCTCTCAACAGCCTTCATGCCTTTATTGCAAAGGAAACTGTCTTCTTACATGTACGTTCTGGATAAAGACAGTTCTGTTGCATTGTCAGAAACAAAGGCCGCCCATGACATGCCCTTGCTGAGGAAAAGAGAGGCACTTCTTGTCCAGGGGCCTAAGAAACTAAACCAGGGCCTGAAATTAGGTCTCCGCTCATATTCAGAAGAGGCGGCAGCAGGTACGTCAGTTTCCTGCTTCTTCTTTGCTTTGTCTGCTTGAGTCCAGTTTTATTCTTCTGCTCTTTGCATTGTTTTATGTTTATTGTCTGATGTTGGATGGATTTTAATGCTGAAACTGTTAATTATAAGTGAGATAGTTCACCTCACATCTTCATTTTGATCCAATTACAATCCATTCTTTCTTCTGCTTTATTGAGATATAATTGACAGATAAGATTGTAATATATTTATAGTGCACAAAGTAATGATTTGATATATTATTACATAAACATTGCAAGAGGATCCCATAGTTGAGTTAATTAACATGTCATCACCTCACATACTTATTTATTTATTTATTTTTTATCAGAATCAAGTCAATTCTTGACGACTGTAATTCACAGATAGGCTTTGATGATATTAATATGTTATCCAGGAATATCTGACTTCTGCTCCTTTTTGATTGTGAAAGTATACAAAGGAACAATGGCATAAAGAAAATGAACATTAAAGATTGAGTTTGAACCTATAGTGTCCCAGTCAGGAAACTGCAAGGTGTTTATGTATTATCTTAGCTCAAACCCAAGTCTTATCATAGACTACCTATGGGTTCTCAGGACAGAAAGAGAGTGTCCGAATCCGAAAGTTAGAGACAGAGAAGGAGACAGAGACAGGAGCAGAGAGAGATAAGGCCGCCCCAGCGCTCTGCCTGTGGGCTGCGCTCTTGGGCTCTTGGCCGGTTCTCGTTGCTCAGCATCCTGGACCCGACGGTGATGCTGGGGAAGTGTGTGGAGGGGCGGGGAGGGGGGCGGAGAGCATCTTTCCAGCAGAGAAGGCTGGGCTGAAAGGTGCCCTCGCTCCTCAGGACGTGACCTCACTGCCTGTAAGACCCTGAAGCACGTCCTTTGCAGTTTCCGGAAAGCTCTCCGGAGATTCGGGCTGTGGTAAGACAAACCGCAGGAAGGAAGTGTGTTGGGAAACAGAACCTTGTTTCAGGGTGCAATTACCATCACAACTCTAGAAAACTGATGAGAATGGCGAAGACCTCGGGAATAGTAGATGGGTATTTGGGAGCTCGGAAGCAGGACGGTTAGGACCGCGTATCAGAGTTGTGTTGTGTCTACGGCATCTGTAATTGACTCAGGCCTTTGCCTCTGATGAATCCCCGACTCTCATCCTTCTAATTATCACCCACACAGTAGTTTCAATGTGTTAGTGCTCTGTCGGAGCGTGAAGGTGCATTTGCACTTGATGTATTATTGATATGCGGCAGAGGCTGTACACCTTAGCTGTGAGGGGGAAGTGGTATCAGGATAACATAGCTTTATATTAATAGGAAGACTCCTCCCTATGTGTATCCAACTTTTACAACAGAGTGGTAGCCCTAGCATGCCACTCTGGGATGCGGGATGTAGATGTTGAGCATATAACCATCCAATAAGCTCTGGGATGTGGGATACAGATATTGAGCATATAACCATCAAATAAGCCACATCTCCTGTATTTTCTGTGAGCTGTCACATGGCTCATTACCCAGGGGCTTCAACATTGATAAAAACTTTCATTGTCTCACCTCTTCTCCATTTTTTTTCTGATGGGTCTCAGTTGAAAGTCAAAGTTGGCCATTATTTTTAGAAGGAAATATATCTTCATGGGGAAATATCCCCTTTGGGGATAAATTTTACTTTTAAATGGTGATACAGCATAATTATAACGTGATTTTAGATTCATATATCGAGTCATTCTTATGACCGACATCTGTTTCAGTGCTGGTCTATGGAGTGATCACAGTGGGTCCGGGAGATTCAGAGATAAACGGTCCCACGCCCAGGTATCTCAGTTTGCAGTCGGGTGTCTCACCTCACGACCTACAGACCACATGGTGTGTTACGTACGTAACAAGAGGTTTGCTCTTCCAACGATGGTGATTCTTCTCTGGAAGGAGACCGTCTGACAAAGACCCAGGCTTACCCATGGTGGGTACAGGGTGTCAGACATTCTCCTTCTATTCATTCCAGGTCCTTGATGGTGAGTAAACATCTATTTCCAGTCCCTCCACAGATGCTTCTGACACATCTGTTTTGATCGGTGTACAGAACTGGAAGTCTAGCCTCAACATCACCTTGGACACTGACCTGGGAGATAATCCGCAGCATGTCCCTCAGCCTCGGGAGTCACTGTCTGTTCAGGAGCTGCATGCAGCTGTCTCCTCTTAATGTGACTCTCCCGAGGTGAGGACCACACTGGGTGGTCTACTCAGCTCTCTGTGGGGCTGGGCTTGTATTTGGCATTCAGGGAGTATCTGTTCAATGAATGAATGTGTATAATCAATTGAAGGAGTTTCGGGGCTGTGCTAGTGTTCCATTGGGGAATAAAAAGTCAGCTAACTTGTGTTTGCTCCTAGGTGATTTCAAGGCTTCTGAAATGAACATTGGAGACTTGTCTGCATGATTAGTGGGAAGGACATTTCAGGCCTGTGTTCCTCCTCCTCTGCTCCACAAAGTCCACAGAGGAGCCAGGTGTGGTGGGGGGTGGGTGTTGAAGTGAGACAGCAGACACGAGTGGATGGGAGGATTCTGGGGTTGAAGGATACTCGGTTTGCAGCCAAGCCCGTGAGCAGGGCAGGCGGCAGGCACTTGCTGGCTCCTTCCTGGACCGTCTTTGACTCACTCTTCTCTGGAACTCACACATGCTAGGCTTCTGTTCCAGGGCCACTCAGGGGAGCCCCCCAGAGCAGAGTTGGCCATCCTGAGGGTGCAGTCAGCTGGGGGAGGAATCGGGGAGTGAGCCCACGGTAACGGGGCAGCCCAGAGCCCCAGCTCTGCCATCATGCAGTCACAGACCCCACGACTGTGTGTCCAGCAAACCCCTGGGCCTCAGCTTCTCCCGTGGGAACAGAGGACAACCATGTTGGGCCCCCAAACTTCACACCGGAAGGCTTCGGACTTCTGCAGGGAAATGCTTGCCAGGTCTTTTATTAATTAAACTTTAATCAGTCTGAGTAAGTGAGAATTTGTGTCAACTTTCCTCACTAGAGCACCTTTTTCAGACCCTTGAAGGCTAGCTTCTCCAATGATTTTTTTAATGACTTTGTGGCTTTGTCTTTTTAAGTAATATTTACTGCTACAGTTATTGATTATAAATTGATATATTATGTTAAAATTTGTTGAAAATAAAATGATACTAAAGAAGGAAAACCTTTTTCCATGAACCCAAGGTAACTCCTCTTTATTATTTTGGCACATGTTTTTTAATCTCTTTTGACATATTTATATATGTACATGACTTTTGCACTTTTATAAAATTAATTTTATACAGTACATTAGTATTTGACATATCAAGGTGAATGATTTTATGTACTTAGATATGTAAACATAATGTAATGCAAAAATGCAGCAAAAGTAATGTTCAAAGTGTTGGTTTCATTAGACAATTGGTCAAGAGTGCAGAACAGAAGTTGGCCAAGTGCTTTGCTGGCATCTCTAGGGAGAGCAGTGTCCCTGGGGGACACAACGCAGCGTTGCAGGTGAAAGAGCGTGAGATGGAAAATGACCCAGTGGCCACCTGAGTATCTGAACTTGGTGTGAAACAGTCTCCGCTTCTGTGTCTAACTTTTGACGGCAGTTTGTGTGGTTTTATGTACATTTTCTTGACCCTAACATTGGGTTGAAGCTGAAGCTTCAATAGTTGAGCCACCTTATGTGAACAGCCAACTCGTAGAAAAAGACCCTGATGCTAGGAAAGATTGAGAAGAGGAGAAGGAGGTGGTAGAGAATGAGATTGCTAAATCGCATCACCGACTCAGCGGACATGAATCTGAGCAGAGTGTGGGTGACAGTGAAGGACAGGGAAGCCTGGTGCGCTGCAGTCCGTGGAGCTGCAGAGAGCTGGGCGTGACCAAGTGGCTGAACAAGAGCAGCACTGGGCAGGACAGGCTGCCCCAGGGTAGGTATTTATTATTAATTTTTCATCCTATGGAACAAGGGTGCCAAACTGTTTTGATGACACTTTCTAGTGTTTTTTAAGAGTATGTTAATTTTGGAGTGATTTCCTATATCATTTTCATTATAAAACATCCATGAAGAAAAACATCTGTAAAAGATGAAGAATCACCTTAAACCATCACTCATGCTGTTTTCTTCCCTCACTCTTTTGGGAGATGGCTGGTACCGATCCAGCCCTGGTCACCTGTCCTGGGGCCACAAGAGCGTCCTCTCC
Organism: Cervus elaphus; assembly: GCF_910594005.1. Taxonomy (NCBI): domain Eukaryota; kingdom Metazoa; phylum Chordata; class Mammalia; order Artiodactyla; family Cervidae; genus Cervus; species Cervus elaphus. The sequence continues at coordinate 460,861 of NC_057830.1, forward strand.
AGCCCCATACCCTGGCCCCTAGCTCCTCCCCTCCAGGGCTGTGGTCACAAGGACTGTATACTTTAAATACATGAGCTCGGTCAGCTGTGTTTTCTTCCTTAATTTCCCATCTATGACGTGAGTGAATCAGGATGAAGGCATCGGTGTCACAGTGCCTCCTGTATACTATGGGCTCAGTGAATGTTTGATGGATTGGAAGTACAGTTATAACATGTTACAGAGGAAGACTGATTCCTAATAGAGTTCTTGACCCAAGGTGATCAGAGGCCTGGGAAAGTAAGACATAGTTTGGGAGGGTATCATGTAAAGTAGAGCTAAATATTTAAAATGCAGCCTGCAAATTTAAATGACAGAATGTACTCAATTCTGCAATCCTTTAAAATATACTGCAGTGAAGGTCATACATTTCAGATGCCAGGGGCTCAGCAGACTTGTTGGGAGTCCCAACCCTCAGGCATGTGGTTTGGCAAATATTTCAACCATCTCACAGGTGCCTCAGACCACTGAACACCTCAGTTTAAGGTCACCTTGGCAGAATGTCTCAGCTGATGCTGTGGGTTCACAGGAACATCCAAATCGGACTGCGTGTGATGCCTGAGGGCTGGAGGAGCCTGAAGGGGAGCTGGCTATGCTGTCAGAAGGGGTGGCTTCAGGCAGCCAATGTTGATCAGAGCCTGGGACCCTGGAAGAGCCACAAATAGAACCTGAGCTTAACCTGTTGTCTGGGAATTAGGGGATGAAGATACCAGCCCGACTAACCGCGAGGACACACATTAAGTAAACGTGCTTCAAGCTCATGTGCTCAGCCCATCATCTGAATGTCATTCACTTATTCTTTCCTTCACTGAGTGTTGCTTATTCGTCAGCTCCTGTTCTAAGCAGTAGACACAAATGGACTCCACGTGACCACTGACCACTTCAGGAGACTCTTGTTCAAAGGTCAGTTGTGGTGCCATGCCAGTTCTTGACACAGATCTTAATTAGTCCTCACAGTAGGACCATGATCTATGTTCTATTGTCCTTCTTCATAAATAAGGAAATTAAAGAGGTTTTAAAGAAATTAAGAAAGTGTTAAGATCTTGTCCTAATTTATAGTTATAACTAAGAGTAATGTATACTTGATACCAAAATTTTCTATGTAATTCTATCTACCTAAGAGGTAAGTGAAAAGTGAAAGTCCCTCAGTTATGTCTGACTCTGCGACCCCATGGACTACGCAGTCCATGGAATTCTCCCGGCCAGAATACTGGAGTGGGTAGCCTTTCCCTTCTTCAGGGGATATTCCCAACCCAGGGATTGAACCCAGGTCTCCCGTACTGCAGGCAGATTCTTTACCAGCTGAGCCACAAGGGAAGCCCAATACTGGAGTGGGTAGCCTATCCTTCCTCCAGCAGATTTTCCCTCCCCAGGAATTGAACCTGGGTCTCCTGCATTGTAGGTGGATTTTTTTTTTTTTTTTAACCAACTGAGCTATCAGGGAAGCCCCAGTAGAGGCGTTTACAATTATGAAAAAACTATTCATTTATTCCTGAGAGACTTTGAAAAACCAGATTTCGTAAAATACAACAAACAGCCATAATTGCATGTGTATATTTTCAGAATCTTTTTAAATCAGTATATTCAAAAGTAAAAAGTTCAAAAGTAATACCATGCTCAATAAGGACTTAAATGAAGGAGAGTTATTTTAACATTATTTTAGTGAAGTCTGTGTTCTTTTCCTGTACAGAAATCTAACTGAGCCAAGAAACCCCAGGTCCTTCTGCAGTTTCCGGCCAAGGAAAGCGTCCACCGCGCCTGCTGTGAGGTGCCACTGGGGTGGTGCCCGCAGGCCCGGCCTGAGTGCTGCAGGAGGCACACGTCCCCTCCACGCTGCACGTCACCAGAATCCCAGTTTGTAATTAGAAGAGCTTTGTGTAGCCTCCAATTAAAACACAATGGAGACCCCAGCGATACTGAGTTCCAAATGTGAAAAGCACAGTATAATCAGTAGACACTACGCAAAGCACGTCTTTTTCAAGATTCCGCATCTTCAGTGGGTGTGCAGAGGGTTTCCTTGTGCAAGTCAGCTCCCGCGGCAGCTCACACTGTGCACCGGCCGGCGTGTGGTGCTGGCGTCTCTGCGCTTTCGCTTCACTGTGCCCTGCTGCTCAGGCTGTGTGGGTAAGCCCTGAGGAAATCACCATTTAGAAAGACCTGCATCCCAGTGTTCATGGCAGTTCCGTTCACAGTAGCTAGGACATGGATGCAATCTAGATGTCCATCGACAGATGAACGGATAAAGAAGTTGTGGTATACATACACAATGGAATATTACTCAGCTACAAAAAGGAATGCGTCTGGGTCAGCTCTAATGAGATGGATGAACCTAGAGCCTATTATACAGAGTGAAGTAAGTCAGAAAGAGAAAGACGAATGTCGTATAGTAACACATGTATATGGAACCTTGAAAGATGGTACTGATGATCTGATTTGAGGGCAGCAAAGGAGACGCAGACACAGAGAACAGACTTGGTCACAGCAGGGAAATGGGAGGGTGGGGTGATTTGAGAGAGTAGCTTTGGATCACACACTTTACCGTATGTAGAAGAGAACACCAGTGGGAGTTTGATGTACAAAATGCAGGGAACCCAAAGCCAGGCTTTGTGACAACCTCGAGGGGTAGTGTGGGGAGGGAGGGGGTGTATGCATAGCCATGGCCGACTCATGTTGATGTATGGCAGAAACCATCACAATGTTGTAATTATCCTCTAAGGAATCGGGTGGAGAGGGAGGTGGGAGGGGGGATCGGGATGGGGAATACGTGTAAATCTATGGCTGATTCATATCAGTGTATGACAAAAAAAAAAGAAAGAAAAAAAAAAAAAAAGAGTAACTGGCTCTTCTCTCAGCTCCGTGACTCTGCTGTTTCAAGGTTTACTCATGTGGCTGTATTTTGTGCTAAGGGTAATCGATGGGCATGCGTGTGGACAGTGGGACGTAGCAGGCATTCCCTGTCCAGCACAAGTAGCTATAACCTTGGCACTTGGCCCTGGGCCAGCTGTGAGCGTGGGCTCTGTGATGCCTCTCGAAGGCCTCCCTACGGATACTTCCCAGAAACCTGCTCTCCTGTGAGAAGCCCCCACCCCACAGGGCCGCACTTCGGAAGAGTGAGGCCCTTCCCCACCTGTGACTTCCGAGCTCACAGCCGGCAAGGCTGAGGCTCTCCTGCAATGGCTGCCGTCGGGGATGGTAAGAAGGACCTGAGGCTGGAAACAGGGAAGGAAAGGTGAACACCTGGGAGAGAGTGGGGCTTTCCATGAACGTCCTTTAATAATGTGTTTATAGATTGCTTCCAGAAAAATGAATTACAAGCTGAAAATTTTTTCCATGTACAACAATGTATTCTACTCTTAATGCTTCTTAATTTTTAATATTATTTTCTTGATATTTTATTTCTGTGATGTACTATCATCAATAATCACTTAAAATTATTAATTTGTTTACAATTTTTTAAGTTCAGAGAGCACAGATTAAAAATTTTAAGAACACAGTTTAATTGATGTTTAATATATATGGTAAATACAAATTTAAGTTAGCCAGTGGATTTCTGAAATGGTCCATTGTCATGTTTCCAAGTAGTGCCTGAATCACTGTCTAGGAACATTCAAGTGACAAAACAGAAAACATCCTGGGTGACATTATAGAACAACTCTTATTAAGTCTTGCAGAAACTTACTCTGCTTCTCAAAATTGTTGATAACTGTACCCTGGAAAAGGGTGTATTTGTAAATGTTTCAATAACCTGAGAAATCTTGTCTCAACCCCCCTTTACTGCTACAGGAGCACGGACGCCCTCTCCACCCTCCTGTCTGCCGCGCGGAGCAGGGATGTGCCTCCTGACGGCCGGGAGTCTGAGGGAGGAACGTGACTGGGAGCTGGGGAGGAGGGAGACACCAGCAAAGTTGGGGTAACAGTTGGAACCCGTCCTGGGAAACTCAGGTGCTTTGTGTGACTGACAAGCAGTCAAGGGCCAGGCCTGGAGTTTGTAAGTATTGACCTTAAACGATGATTCAAAAAGAGCTGTGTGTACAGACCTTTGACGTCCTTCATAAATATGTGTTAAAATCTTGGAGGAGACACATTGCATGTGAGTCCAGAAGCCACGTAGCCTGACAGGAGGTTACAGTCCTCCCCTCACTGTCCCGAGAACCACAGAAAGAAAATGCAGAGAAAACCACAGCCAGGAGGAATCGTGCGACATCTGCTAACACACACCCAGTGATTCAGAGACGGCTGCCGGTGCAGGCTGCCCCAAGTCATCAGAAAAGCTGCCCAGAGCAGGAAGGAGCAGAGCCTGGCTCCAGAGGGTGGGCAGGGCCGCTCGTGCCATCTCCTGGGGGCAGAGAGGAGCCCAGGCTTGTGAAGCTGCAGGCATCTCAGGCGACGGCCCCAGGGAGCAGGGGCTCTTGCTTCGGGCCCCTTCCCAAGACTCGAGGCTCTTGTGGGAAGCAGAGCACGCAGCGCAGCAAAAAGCAGGAGCTTCTCCAAAGCGGTGTAGAAAGGTAAACGGGTAGAAGTCAGAGAGCCGGCCAGTTAGCGACTGAACCACAGCAGCACACCCTGCACTTGATCCAGCACCCCCCCCCCCCCCCCCGCCGGCAGAAGCCCCGGGCGGCCGTCCCACAGCCACCCCTCATCCTTCCACACAGCTGAGCTGGGGAGTGGTGTCTCTGAGACAGGAAGCAGAAAGGACCAAAGTAGAAACAGAAGGATTGTAGCACAAAACACAAAAGGCAGACACAAATTTAAATCAGAAGGAAAAACCAACTGTGATTGCTTGGTGTGGTTCTTAAAACTGCTCATTAAAGAAAATTTCTGCAGACATGAGGAGTGTGGATAGTTTTTAGAAAAACTAAACAAATGAAAAGGGGGATAGCAAAGACACCAGTTGAACTAAGGCAAAAGTGATAGATAGGGAAGCAAAGGGACTCCAACACCTGAGGAATGTTCTGGAGCAGCATGGTAAAGAGTAGCAGAAACAGCAGTAGGCTGACTGCCCGCATCCTCCCGGTAGCCCAGCCAACAACCCTGCCCTCCTCCACCAGAGAGGAGGCAGCTTGCACCCCGCCCGCCATCCCTCCCTGTCCATCACCAACTCCCAGAGTTTGCTCAAACTCATGGCCATCGAATTGGTGATGCCATCCAACCATCTCATCCTCTGTCATCCTCTTCTCCCACCTTCCATCTTACCCAGCATCAGGGTCTTTTCCAATGAGTCAGTTCTTCACATCAGGTGGCCAAAGTACTGGAGTTTCAGCTTCAGCATCAGTCCTTCCAATGAATACCCAGGACTGATCTCCTTTAGGATGGACTGGTTGGATCTCCTTGCGGTCCAAGGGACTCTCAAGAGTCTTCTCCAACATCACAGTTCAAAAGCATCAATTCTTCAGTGCTCAGCTTTCTTTATAGTCCAACTCTCACATCCATACATGACTACTGCAAGAACCATAGCTTCGACTAGATGGACCTTTGTTGGCAAAGTAATGTCTCTGCTTTTTAATAAGCTGTCTAGGTTGGTCATAGCTTTCCTTCCAAGGAGCAAGCATCTTTTAATTTCATGGCTGCAGTCACCATCTGCAGTGATTTTGGAGCCCAAGAAAATCAAGTCTGTCTCTGTTTCCACTATTTCCCCGCCTATTTGCTATGACGTGATGGGACCGGATGCCATGAGCTTCATTTTTTGAATGTTCAGTTTTAAGCCAACTTTTTCACTCTTCTCTTCACTTTCATCAAGAGGCTCTTCAGTTCTTCTTCACTTTCTGCCATAAGGGTGGTGTCATCTGCATATCTGAGATTGCTTATATTTCTCCCAGCAATATTGATTCCAGCTTCTGCTTCATCCGGCCTGGCATTTTGCATGATGTACTCTGCATATAAGTTAAATAAGCAGGGTGACCATATACAGCCTTGATGTACTCCTTTCCCAACCTGGAACCAGTCTGTCGTTCCATGTCTGGTTCTAACTGTTGTTTCTTGACCTGCATACAGATTTCTCAGGAGGCAGGTAAGGTGGCCTGGTATCCCCAGCTCTTGAAGAGTTTTCCACAGTTTGTTGTGATCCACATGGTCAAAGGCTTTGGCATAGTCAATAAAGCATAAGTAGGAGTTTTTCTGGAATTCTCTTGCTTTTTCTATGACCCAGTGGATGTTGGCAGTTTGATCTCTGGTTCCTCTGCCTTTTCTAAATCCAGCTTGAACAGCTGGAAGTTCTCATTTCACATACCTTTGAAGCCTGGCTTGGAGAATTTTGAGCATTACTTTACTAGTGTGTGAGATGTGTGCAATTGTGTGATAGTTTGAACATTCTTTGGCATTGTGCTTCTTTGGGATTGGAATAAAAACTGACCTTTTCCAGTCCTGTGGCCACTGCTGAGTTTTCCAAATTTGCTGGCATATTGAGTATAGCACTTTCACAGCATCATCTTTTAGGATTTGAAATAACTCAACTGGAATTCCTAGCTTTGTTCATGGTGATGCTTCCTAAGGTTCCACTTGACTTTGGACTCCAGGATGTCTGACTCTAGGTGAGTGATCATACCATCATGGTTATCTGGGTCATGAAGATCTTTTTTGTGTAGTTCTTCTGTGTAATGTTGCCACCTCTTCTTATCTTCTGCTTCTGTTAGGTCCATACGGTTTCTGTCCTTTATTGTGCCCCTCTTTGCATGATATTCCCTTGGTATGTCTAATTTTCTTGAAGAGATCTCTAGTCTTTCCCATTCTATTGTTTTCCTCTATTTCTTTGCATTGATCACTGAGGCTTTCTTATCTCCCCTTGCTATTCTTTGAAACTCTTCATTCAGATGGGTATATCTTTCCTTTTCTCCTTTGCCTTTAGCTTCTCTTCTTTTCTCAGCTATTTGTAAGGGCTTCTCAGACAACCATTTTGCCTTTTTGCTTTTCTTTTTCTTGGGGATGGTCTTGATCACTGCTTTCAGTACAATGTCATGAACCTTCATCCATAGTTCCTCAAGCATCTGTCATAGGTGTTTCAAATTGAGGTAAGTGTAATTGACATGCTTGGTTGGATGATCTATTCCTAATTATCTGATGTGGTGTATTTACTTTTGCTATTTTTCCAACAGAAAATGGCAGCAACTCCAGCTATTTGTGATTCTCATTTATTTAGTACTGGTTTATTGAAATGTTCTTATAAAATTGACTTTTGAAGGAATTTTAATAGTGTTTCATAATAGTCAAATAATTATTAATATTTTATCTATGAATATATGGTCATATCTATACATATTATAATTTATTAAAACCAATTGAATCAAATTCCACATTGATTCCATCAGTTTTACGGATATCTGGATCTATGTGTATCTTCCATGTTATTTATTAAATTCCCTTCCTTTCCTGTCTCAGTTAGAAGTGCTCGCTCCTCTTGAATTTAGTTTGAGCTTTAATAAACCCAGCATTTATTGTGGAGGAAGCAAGTCCCTTGACACCAGGACGGCAGGCCCTGTTTCGGCAAACACAGCACATCATTACCCAGCACTTTCCAGGTGCTCAGAGAGATATGTTCCTTCTGGGACAGGCAGTGAATTGAAAAATCCTTGTTTTCTTTCAAATGGCTTCATGCATTTTCTTTAATGTTTAATGTAATACACTCATTCTTTTAGCTTTATGGATAAAAGGGTTTTTTTTATACTAACATTTTAATGAATGAGTGATTTTTCACAAATTAAAATCTCAGTGCCCAAAATTGTTCCCCCAAATGTGTTCAGACCACTTTTTTTTCAGACCACTTTCAAAGGTTGTAAAGGCAATAATGAAAAATCCCTTAGTTTATGGTCTCAAAGAAAGGGTCATGAGTTTGTTTATAAATGAGCCCATTAAAATGAGAAAGCTTCATACCTAAAGTTATTTCCTCATGTAAATTTCAAGAGCTCCTAGCACGCAGCTGTTCCAGAGATGGGGAAGAAGGGACTTGGAGATGTGGGGATGTCCATGGTGTCGAGTGTGTCCTGTAGTTCCTCGTCTAGCCCAAAATCCTCGTTTAGACTGGGAACGTGCCTTTGTAGAAACATGAGATAAGGTTCAGTTAAGTGAAAACGTGCATCAACATTTGCTCATCTACTTTGCCAAATGTAGGCGAATGCAATTCTCTACCTTTAAAAATTTACTTCCAATAAAATTACATTCATTATTTGATAACTAATTATGTCTTTCAGACAGGTATCACTAAAATCCCTTGAACATTTGTAAGTTACTGAACAGTCGTGGTAAAATCACAAGTAACACAGAAGTGTCCTTAGCTTGCAAAACAGAATAAACCTCAAGGAGGGACGTGGGGCTCTCAGAGCTACGACAGGACCCGAAGGGAGGTTCGGGTGTCAGATCCCAGAAGCTGAGCGTCTGAACAGGCTGCCCGTGTCGTCAAAGGCCACTTCCCTTCCTGGACCGTCTTGCTCAGCAAACTGTTGAGATCTGGCCACCTCAACTCTAAGTTCCAGGTCCAGGAATCTGCCACTCTAAATTAGTACGGAGTCCATTATTTGCAATTTATTTTTCTTATTTGTACATATTTGTCTAACTTTGCATGAACAGCATTTTCGTCCCAGAAATTCCTTGTCAGAGATGAGACGGTCTGCTCCTCCCCAGGCCCTTGGTGGCCGAGGGCCAGTTCACATCGAGGGATCCCTCCGCCCCGCGATGCGTCTCTGAGAGCACCTGCCCAGGGGCGCGCTGCTCTGAGGTCCAATGAGCCTGCCTATCGGGGCTCCCCACTCCTGCCAGGTCAAAGCGGGGGCCCTTGGCCAGCATCGGGATGCTTCCATGGCCCCTGGAGCCTGGAGAGGCAGGGCTGCTGCTGGAGGCCGGTTTCCAAGGCAACCTCCTGCCGAGGCAGCTGCTTCCCTCACTGTGTGCAGAAAAGCGGGAGGGTCTCCGGAACCGCCGCTGAAAGGCCTGGCCCGGGATGGCTCTGCCTCTGTAGGACCCCAGAAGAAGCAGACGGGCACCCGGCTCCACGCACACATCATCACGGGAGGGGCCGCAGCTCTGCCTTCTCAGAGCCCTCCTAACCGGTGCCTGCTTCATAAAAGGGGTGATTCCTTTCCACTTGATGACAGATACTGTTCCTAGGTAGTGCCGGAGATGATGCTGTTCAGATGAAATACACTCGACTAGAAACTCAGCTGAAATTATTTTACTAATTCTGTGTATAAACAGTGGAATAGGACTTGCCGGTGCTGGTTACTATTTCCACTAGCAAAATCTGGACTCTGCTATTTTTCTTAGCCATCTGTATATTCACTAGAGGCTTGGAGTTCTCCCATAGCAATTTTGACACTTAGAGCAGAAAAAGTCACATCCTTAGGAAATTTGAGTTTCCCAGCACGTAGGTCCTGACCCAGCTCAGAGTCCACTTACGCATCTGCTTGGTGTCAGGTTTGTGGTTTTAAGGAAGAACATTTGAGAAAGAGGGTACCTTTAAACTGTGTCTGAAATAAGGAATATCATATTTGTGTTATATATGATGAAAGGCATTCTGCTCTTGTATTTCCTATGAGTAAACTTTTGATCTTTAAAAGCACACCACGTCATAGGTACACACACACACACACACACACACACACACACACACACACTGCTCCATGGAGGACCTGCGGGATACATACTCCGTGTTCCCAGGATGGAGAGAAGCGTCTTAATTAATCCTGAGCTTTCCATATTTTTAACAAACAACTGCTATATTCATTCCATGAAAGACAGGAGATGGGCAGAACACCTGAGTTCTGGTTCAGGTTGAAACATAGCTCGAACGGCTGTGGTCTGCATGGTCCTCGGCAGACGGCTTGTTCCAGCTCTTTCAGGAGGTCCTCACAGTTTCCTGGGTGATGGGTCATCAGTCCCACTGATGAGTCCAGCAGAAACTGAGGGGCTAAGTCTGGCTCGAGGTGATGCGATGGTCCCCAGGGCCAGGGAACTGCAGCCCAGGTCCTCTGCCCGCCCTGTACCTGCCTGGTTAGGGCAGCTTCGGTGCCTCATGCCTCGGAGTCTCCCCAGCCCGCCTGTTAAAGACCAAGACCCACCTGGCCCTGGGAGGCATCTCTGGACGTTCATGGCGCAGCCTGTACTTCCGCTCCCTTCCCGCGGTGTCACACAACTGCTGCGTCCTGTGACGCCTCGCACTTCCTTTTCTGTTCTTCTGGAATTTCAGGGTTTTCACAGGCTGTTGGATCCCTCGTTCACACCATAAAAGCCTAAGTTTTAGACAGAGGGTTTTACTTAAAATACTAACACAGGATCAAGGCAGTGATGAGAGCCTCTGATGAGCTCAGATCACGAGTCGGCAGGCCCCCGTGAGCATGTCTCTGCTGTGATCACCATGATCCCCTGACAGCCCACCCGGGGTCCCGCCGTCTCTCACCCCCAGAACCGGGGCTACAACCCTGGGGCTCGTGTGACTCGGCCGAGCTGGCTCTCAGCCGGGCCTGTGAGTCAGGGGTTTGGTGTCAGGGTCCCCCAAGAGCTCACTCTCCTACTTCATGGGCAGAAAGTTCCTTCAACAGGCAAGGGCTGCTCCCAGCACAGCCAGCTCCCTTTTTCCCTCTGGGCAGCCTGACCTTGAACTCAGTTTCCCTGAAGCCTCCCCTGCAGGTGGGAGATGGTTGTCTGGCCCTACAGCTCAGCCTGGGACCTGGCGGGTTAGCGTGCTCCCGGCCTCCCTGGGGCGGCGTGGGATCAGGGGACCCCTCGGGGCACTGTCCTTTGGGGTCACCAGACTCTTAGCCGTGGTCCCGTCTACCCAGTGGGAGTCTGGCTGGGGTCTCCACAAAGAAACCCTGCTGATGTATGAGTGAAAATAACTCAGCTTTCTCTAAAGTGTTTAGGAGTCAAGTATCATTTACAGAAAGAATCCAGTTTGGAGATTTGTAATGTCCGTGGATAGAGAGTAGATTCTTCTACACGATTTCCAAACAATGTAGCTCATGTGTTCTCAGTTCAGCGATGACCAGAATAAACACTTCCCTGAAGTCTTGGATTGACCATTTACAAGGTCACAAACCAGACGTTTTACAGGGAAGTCAGATGTGAGCCTGACGAGGCCGGCTCAGAGGACCTGTCCCTGCAGAGGACAGAAGAGAAGGACAGGTGTCTTCAGCCGCTCATCCTGGCCCCCTGAGGGGCCACGTACTGACTGCATGTCAGGATGGAGGAAGCCAAGTCAGAGCAGCTACTCAGCCTGACCAAGTCCGCGTGGTCCCTGCTGCAGGGGGTGTGACGGAGGGGTGGACAGGGCTCCTGTCTGAGCAGGGTGGACACACGGCGGAGCATCGCCTAGACTGGAGGCCAGGTGGGGGGTGGTAGGACAACTTCAGGGGAGGAGGGGGGTGTGAGGCTGTGACTCAGGGCTGGACGGGGGGCAGCAGGGCCCCCGACACTCGGCCTGGGAAGCAGAGCCCGAGCTGCCCTGAGAGGGATGCTCCGGGCTGACCTGCAGCACAGGGAGGAGGGGTCAGTGCTCCTCGCCCCTTGCCTGGGGGTCCCCACGAGGCAGCCACGTGACCCTCGGGAGGACCCCTGGCTCCCCCTGCCCCCCAGGCTGCAGGATCATAACCAAGGAAATAAAAGGTGACTCCTGAGTCCTTGTCCCCACCTCAGCCTCAGCGACGATGCACCCTCGGTCTTGACTTCCTGGGCAGTGAGCAGGTCAGGAAACTACAATAATAGGTAATTTATGAAACTGACAAAAATCCTCTGCTAATGCCAGGAATAACTGCAGATTTTCAGAAAGAAAACAGGGATATTTCCTGCTGTAAATAATAGATAAAGAATGAAAAAGAATAAATGAACGCCATCCAGCAGTAGTCCCCTGAGGGGACAATAAAGCCCAGGAAGTCCAATTTGTGCAGCAAGCCCATTAGGCAGGAAGGTGGAACGCCAGACACCGTCCTTGGGCTCTGAGGGGCCGGAGCTGACCTGGGCCTGGTCCTCAGAGCCCAGGAGGAGGGGGTCCAGCGCTGCCCGTCGGCTCGGGACAGGCCTGCCCCGCAGGGACCTCCTCGGCCTGCACAGAGCAGATCCCGCGCCTGGAGCGGCGGTCACGGTGCCCAAGGCCTCCCCATGTACCCCCGCCTGGGCCCCACCGTGCGCCTCCTGGTCAGTGCCCCACGGACACGGGCCCGTTTGGCTGTGCTGGGAGTTAGCGCAGATCCTGAGGCTTTAACTAAGCTGCTGACCTCAGTTTGCAGGTCACTATTATTTAGGGTGAGGTGACTATCTTATTGAGAGCAGTTTTTTGTTTGGTTTCAGGGGGGATGATTTAAGACTAGGGTAGATTTTTTTTAAATATAAGTTTAAACCATAGTGGTATGTGGACCCTCATAGATTTCTATTTTCTAGAAGAGAAGAATCAGGAGCATAAATTTTTACTGTAGTAACTGGGCCACTCTCACAATAACTGCTGCCCTGTGTTAGCGATTGTGAGCATCAGTTCCGTCCCGCGTGCATAGGCGAGTCTCTCCAGGTATGGTTTCAACGCGCTGCTCTTTGGGGAAGGCAGAGCTCATACGAGACTTGGTAGTACTTTTCCTACAACAACTGTGAGTTTCCTCTGGCAATTCCGACCAAAGCCCACATGAGGGGTTGGGAGTGGCTGCCTTGCCAAGTGCAGTCGAGCTCAGGGCTGGGGGACGTGCAGTGTCCCTCCGGCGGACACGAGCCCAGCTTTACGGCTCAGCCCTCTGCGTGGGCAGTGCTTGCGGCTTCCACATTCACGCCAGTCCCTCCTCAGCCCCGGCTGCTGCCCTAATGTTTGTGCTCACATGAGCTGGTAGACATTCGAGGTAAACTGATGAGGAGAGACACGGTCCCCGTGTTTTCCTGTCTCACTCACGTCGCTCTCAGGGAGCCGGATGGAAGGGGGATGAAGATGGCCTTTTCTGCGAGGACGGTATGCATGTGCCAAGCCAGGCCTCCTGCCCTTTCTCCAGATTCTTCAAGGGCACCAGCAGAAGGTGAGCAGTGAGGCCACCAGCCAGGGGGGCTGGGGGTCACACATGGTCCAGTCTGGCTGCGAGCACCCCCAGATCAACAGAGCCCATGACTGGGAAAGCGAGCCTTCGTGCTGGAGTCCTGCGCCTGCAAGTGGGCACCGGAAACCATGAGCACAGAACTGGCGTTTGAGAAAGCTGACACGTGGATGAGCCAGGACTCCGTTTTGTCTGAGATGGAGGAGACGCATTCCTCCCAGGTCTTTCCCTTACAATTGAAACACCTTAGACACAGCACTGCAAACAGGTAAGGTAAGAGAAGAAGGCGGGCCTTGGACCTTAGGACTGAGGAATAACACATGGTTGAGTGCCCAGCTTCCTCACAGACCCAGTACATCCTAGACAGGTGGGTCCCCTGGAGTCCTTGTGGCCCCAGTACTCCTGGGTAGGTGGGTCTCCCACATACCCTAGATGGGTGCTATGTAACCTCCAACCAGAGCTACTGATGGTCACAAACACGAAGCTCCAAGGAAAACCTACTTCCTTAGCCACAGGTCTAGGCAGTGGGGATCTAGCCACAGAAGACAAAAGATAATATTTGCCTTATTCCAGAAGATGGTCCCCACCATGGTCTTAATGAGAAGAAAAGGAAGGTCGTCTTCTTCCACCCCACCAGAGCAAAGGCAGGCAGGGTCTTGAGTCTCCAACCAGGAGAGTACCAGTGGGGTCCATCCTTACTGGGCACAGTGAGATTTAGTCAGATTTTATGAAGTGGGGGCAGTCAGCTCTGTGGAACTCACATGTGTTAAACAACCCATGGGTGGAAGATAAAATCTCAAAGGATATAAAAATAAATGAAAATTAAAATACAGCATGTCAAATTGTGGGATGCAGGTAAGCCAGTGTTGAGAGGAAAATTTGTAGCACTAAATGCTTGCATTAGAAAAGAGGGATGATTTCAAATCAATAATCCAAGTTCTTACCTCAAGAAACTAGAAAAAGAAGAGAAAAATAAACTTGAAGCAAACAGTAGGTAGGAAATAACAGACAAGAATAGAAAACTGTGAAACCAAATGCAGGAAAACACAGAGAAAACAACAAAACAAAGGGCTGATGAAAAATGCCAAGAAATAAGGGGAAAAACTCAGGTTGAGAAAGAAGATGGAAGTAAAGTGTGACCAAGATACAGGAAAGAGGAAGACAGATGGGCCCGGGGTGCAGCAGAGACATACAATCAAACCCCCTCCTTGAATAAACTTTCAGAAAGTTGTGGGAACTGCAGGCCGCATGTGCACTCAATCTGTGAATCCAGGTAAAGGACTGAAGGCATGAGCACCTTTTAGCCTGTGGAACGCTGTTCAGTCGATAAGTCATGTCTGACTTTGCGACCCCATGGACTGCAGCACACCAGGCTTCCCTGTCCTTCACCATCTCCCGGAGTTTACCCAAACTCATGTCCATTGAGTTGGTGATGCCATCCAACCATCTCATCCTTTGTCACCCCCTTCTCCTGCCTTCGATCTTTCCCAGCATCAGGATCTTTTCCAATGAGTCAGCTCTTAACATCAGGTGGCCAAAGTATTGGTGCTTCAGCTTCAACATCAGTCCTTTCAATGAATATTCTGGGTTGATTCCCTGAAGGATTGACTGGTTTGACCTCCTTGCAGTCCAATGGACTCTAGAGAGTCTTCTTCAACACCACAGTTCAAAAGCATCAATTCTTCAGTACTCAGCCTTCTTTATGGTCCAACTCTCACATCCATACATAAGTACTGGAAAAACCATAGTTTTGACTAGATGGACCTTTGTTAGCAAAGTAATGTCTGTGCTTTTTAACACTCCCTGTCTAGATTTGTCATAGCTTTTCTATGAAATAATGCGTCTCCAAGTGTGGTCCCCAACCAGCTGCGTGGGCATCACCTGGAAATCGTTAGAAGTGCACATTCTCAGCCCTTAGGCCTCTGAATTGAGACCCCTGGGCATAGAAGTCCGGCTGTGCATGTGCTTCTGAGGCATGGGGGGCCTGCTGCTGCGTGAGAAGCTCAGACTCGGAGCCCCTGCCGCCCACGAGCCTGGACCTCACCTCCCCGCCTTGGCAGAAGCCTGGAGGTGCAGGGCCCTGGAGCTGTGCTCCTCAGGCCTGAATGTGCTGTCGGATTCCTGTCAAACAGACGGTGGTCCAGGAGGTTTGGGCTAGGATGGGGGATGATGAGAGTTTAATAAGCTCCCACAGGGGAGCAGGACCACCCTAGAGTCAGGAGGCAGAATGCACTCCCAGACTTGGTTGCCTGTTCTCCTGGGAGCCTTGCAAGCTGCTGGGGTTGGAGCCCCACCTGGGGGTCCCTCAACGGGTGTGCGTGTGGTCTGAGCACTGCTGCTTCCCACCCCCCAGCAGAGACCCCGGAGGCAGGGACCCTCCTAAGGCTGAAGCGAGAGTTTCAAACCCAAGTGGAGAAGGAGCGTCCCTACGTGGACAGATGAGGGTCCAGCCTCTCCCCAGCTCGGCTTCCAGCCAGGAGTTCACATGCTGCTGCTGGGGAGACTTGCACAAAGGGAAGAACTGGAGAAGCTAACACTGGAGCCCTCCCTGGTCGGGCGACTGTTCCTCCATGCTGACCACAGGGCGAGGAAGTGAAAGGCAGCCAATTAACACTCCATTTGCAATCACACAGGCTAGAAAGAATGTTTTCTGTAGCGTCCCGTCAGACATCCAGAAATCGGCTGAAAAGGAGCTGCGGGAACATATGAAGAAATGGGACATTTTCCATTTGAATTTCGCGGTCATGACCCCACTGCTTACCTCAGCGGCAAGCACATTCTTTCCTTGAACCAAGTTCGCAGTAACTGGAAATTAATAAGACACTTACTCGAAAGCCTCATGTTGTGCTTTCTGAGGGCAGGACAGCAGCCGGCCTCGCCCTCTCACCTGGTGAGTGTCTGACACGTGGGAGGTCTTTAATTTACAGGGTCGTTGTTTCTTTAATGAAAGAAGTTCTGGTGGTCGTGCTGGGCTACCTTCTCAGGGATTATGGTTAACTTTTGTCTGCTTGCGTGTCATCTAGTGTTGGTATAACATGATTTTCTCTGGAACATTATGTTGGTGAAATTGTGTGTTTCTTGAGTCAAGAAGTTTCTTTGTAAAAATAAATACATCTTAAAGTAACATGTAATGACAATTGATCCCTGACAGTGGTTGTGTTTTCAATTAACTGGGTGAGTGAAGAATTTCGTGTTTATGTGACAGCTGGATGGACCAGTGTCCGGCTTCTTTCTGGCCCTTCCCGCCCTCCTCCCTTAGAACTTCCTTCTCCTCCTCCCTCCCCTCTCCCTCTTTCTCAGGGCTGGGGAGTTTTTACCTTGCTTAGTGGAATTTAAAATGCTGGTATTTCACTTCTGGGCCTCAAGAAGGGCAATGATCATGTTTTAGATAAATGAAATGTAGCAAATGTTAAAATTGGTTAAATATGCAGTTTAGGAGAGTTTTCATGTAGAAAGAGCAAGGCGTGAGAGTGCCACCCATAAAAAAGCTGGAAAATGAAATATTATAACATCCAGCACAGATACAACTGAAAGTTTGAAAAACGACTATGAGAAAGTGGTCTGAAGCAGATCTCAAAGGAAAAGCAGAAAACTCGATGGCCTTGTTCTGTTCCGAGCCGGAAGATGAGAGGATAAAGAGCAAATGAAGATGCGCTTCTGGCGGTCCAGCCCGGCCAGACACAGCACCCTCGTGTCTCCCTGCCTCTCAGCCGCGGGCCCCCCACGCGTGGTCTGAGTGGTCCCACCGAGCTTCCTGCCCTGCGGCCTGCCTCCTCCCGCCTCTTCACACCAGGCAGCGGAGGGCTGAACCACCCTTCCCCACTTCACTTCTGCTCTCAGCTCCTGAACAAGGCGAGAAGCCGAGAAGCCACGCCCGGGCTGACGGGCTTGCAGATGGCTGGGCAGAAGGACCGTGAGCCCTGCTCTTCCCAACGGGTGTTTTCCACGACCCTCCGGAGGCTGCTCGCTCCCCTTCTCTCTGCACGCCACATCGCTCTTGGCTGGCGAGCACGCGTCCCTCCTCACTGAAGAAGCCCCCACCCTTGCCTGCCGCTGCCTCACCTCCTGGTGTCCTGGGTGCGTCTCATCCAGGCTCAGGGCAGAGTCTCCACGTGTGCGGTGAGCCCACTCGTTTCTTCTACTCAAGGACATCCCTCCACCGAACACCACTTCCGCTTCCTGAATCATTATGTGTTTTCTTTTGATTGGACCATTCTCATCAACAAGTTGAACTTTTCCTGCCTTTAAAACATCTTCTTAATCACACACACCCTTGTAGCCACCCCAAGACCTCCTGCTCTTCTTTGTCACGGGCTGGCTGGGGTGACGGCGCCTCTCCACCCCCTGACAGTGGGTACTTTTCGACCCTTACTTCATTGCTCACTTGCCTGCCCCAGACCCGCCGGGCCAGCCTGCACCAGCCCATCCTGTTTGAGGCTACTCTGCCCCTTGGACCCCACCTCTCCCCAGGCTGGCCTGCAGACCCCTTCATCCGCTCACCTGTGATTCTCTCACTCCGAGGCCTGGCCTCTGCATGCCGAGTTCCTCGCCTCCCTCCTCGCTGAACCCACACACCGGCTCCCACTCCACGACCCCGACCCTAGGTGCCAAGAGCCCTCTCTCATGCAGTCTTTCTAAAACCGTGGTCCTGGCCCTGACTAGCCTCACCGTCTCGGCACCCAAATAAACGTTTCCGGAGCTGCCTCCATCCCGTGCCCTCTACTTACTGATTTATAGTCATCGTTGTCCCTTGTCACGATTGAACATCCTCAGGTTTGACTTCATCCTCAGGTGTCAGTTCATGGAGGGCAGGGGCTGTTCCCTATTCACACAGGGTGTTTCTAGTTCTTAGAACCGCATCTGGCACAGAGCATTTGCTAACGTAGGAGAAATGTCAGATAAATTGCTGTCACCAGAGTGAGGGGAGCGCTTGAGGAGAGGGGCGCTTGAGGAGAGAGGCGCTCAGGTTAGACCTGGAAGGCCCAGGGGGAGATGACAGGACGAAGGATTTCTGAAGCCAAAGCTGCAAATTCAATATTTGCCAACTATTGGACAATTCCATGAGTTGACCTTTTATCTTTGATAGAGAGAAAGAAACAGACAAATGCCTTTTTATGGGGCAGGGGAGTCTCATTTTAATAAGAGGTAATATCACAATGACACCCCGCATTTCCTGGGCTCCCAAATGCAGCCTGTTTCAGTGAAGGAGGCTGATGGGAGAACACTTACTGCACAGGAGTTATTGGGCTTCTGCCACTGTTTGAAATCCCTCACTATGCTTTATAACACTTGTTGGTTTCGATATTTCATCATGTTTCTCAGTGGAATCTCAAAATTTTTCCTTGCACCTGTGTTGGAATCTCAGAAGTAAGCCTGAGGACAGGAAATAAGCAAAGATTTGGCAGGAGAAGCTCCAGCTCAAAGCCACAGTGCCGCCCGTGACTTGCGAGCAGCAGAGCTGGACGTCCGGCCTTGGTTTCTGCGGGCTGGTCCCCAGGTCTGCTGTGTCTCTGGAGAAACACTGTTTCTGCTCGTCCTGTGGGCATGGGACCGCTTTCAACATCCTCCTGATGATGGACTTTCTGAGAACCGGCTCGTCTTTTCTCTAACTAGGTTGGACATTCCCTGGAGAGGCTTTCTTCTATTTCCCTTTATTTCTTAAAAATAGAAAAATAGCCAAACATCCGGGCACCGAGTGCCCCGTGTCTCTGGAGTGGGCATGGGCGGGTTGCCCAGGCGTGGTGGGGTCTGCAGTGAGGAGCCTGCCTGCCCCCAGCCCTGAGGGGCCTCCGGTCACCACATGGGCAGACACACTGGCGGGGAGCAGCGTCCAGGGGCCGAAACGTGGATTCCCACTCAGCCTTCGGAACGAGCCTGACAGGTCAGCCAGGTGAGGCCTCTGGTGTCCATGGGAGACCCCATCACGCGCGCGTCCCTGGTACTTGGGGGTCTGAGCTGACCCAGAACAGGGCTCAGCCCACCCACATGTCTCTGGTGTCTGGCGCTGGGGAGTGTAGAGGATCCGCATGTGTGTGTTGTGTGTGTATGTCTGTATGCTATTGTGTGTCTCACTGTGTGTATGTTGTGTGTGTATCTGTGTGTGTGTGTATATCTGTGTGTGTCTCTAGTATCTATTGTATATCTGTTGTGTATATGTTATTGTGTGTGTCTCTCTGAATATGTACACAAGTGGGTGTCTCTGGGTGTATATTGTATGTGTATCTCTGTGTGTGTTATTGTGTATCTCTGTGTCTCTCTGTATGTGTCTCTGCATGTTTTTGTGTGTGTAGTTCTGTGTGTGTTTGTTGTGTGTGTTTTTGAGTGCACACTGTGTGTGTGTCTCTGGGTGTATACTGTATGTGTATCTCTGTGTGTTTGCATGCATATCTGTGTGTCTGTGTCTCTGTGTGTGTCTGTATGCACACTGTGTATGTCTCTGTGTATATCTCTCCATGTGTCACTGTGTCTCTGTGCAAGCTGTGTGTGCATCTCTGGGTGTTTGTATGCACATCTGTGTGTCTGTGTCTCTGTGTATCTCTGTGGTATCTCTCCATGTGTCACTGTGTGTCTCTGGGTGTGTATACTGTGTGCATCTCTGTGCACGCTGTGTGTGTGCCTCTGGGTGTATACTGTGTGTGTCTCTGGGTGTTAGTATGCATATCTGTGTGTCTGTGTCTCTGTGTGTGTCTGTATGCACACTGTGTGTGTATCTGTGTGTATCTGTCCGTGTGTCACTGTGTGTGTGCCTCTGAGTGTTCGTATGCATATCTGTGTGTCTGTGTCTCTGTGTGTGTCTGTGTGCACACTCTGTGTGTCTCTGTGGTATCTCTCCATGTGTCACTGTGTGTGTCTCTGGGTGTATACTGTGTGTGTGTCTCTGGGTGTATACTGTGTGTGTCTCTGGGTGTATACTGTGTGTGTCTCTGGGTGTTCGTATGCACATCTGTGTGTCTGTGTCTCTGCGTGTGTCTGTATGCACACTGTGTGTGTATCTGTGTGTATCTGTCTGTGTGTCACTGTGTGTGCATCTCTGGGTGTTTGTATGCACATCTGTGTGTCTCTGTGGTATCTCTCCATGTGTCACTGTGTGTGTGTCTCTGGGTGTTCGTATGCACATCAGTGTGTCTGTGTCTCTGCGTGTGTCTATGCACACTGTGTGTGTATCTGTGTGTATCTGTCCGTGTGTCACTGTGTGTGTGTCTCTGGGTGTTCGTATGCATATCTGTGTGTCTCTGTGTGTCTCTGTGGTATCTGTCCGTGTGTCACTGTGTGTGTGCCTCTGGGTGTTCGTATGCACATCTGTGTGTCTGTGTCTCTGTGTGTGTCTGTGTGCACACTCTGTGTGTCTCTGTGGTATCTCTCCATGTGTCACTGTGTGTGTCTCTGGGTGTATACTGTGTGTGTGTCTCTGGGTATATACTGTGTGTGTCTCTGGGTGTATATTGTGTGTGTGTCTCTGGGTGAATACTCTGTGTGTGTCTGGGTGTTCATATGCACATCTGTGTGTCTGTGTCTCTGCGTGTGTCTGTATGCACACTGTGTGTGTATCTGTGTGTATCTGTCCGTGTGTCACTGTGTGTGCATCTCTGGGTGTTTGTATGCACATCTGTGTGTCTGTGTGTCTCTGTGGTATCTGTTCATGTGTCACTGTGTGTGCATCTCTGGGTGTATACTGTGTGTGTGTCTCTGGCTGTATACTGTGTGTGTCTCTGGGTGTATATTGTATGTGTATCTATCCATGTGTTACTGTGTGTGTCTGTATGCACACTGTGTGTGTCTCTGTGTGTATCTCTCCATGTGGCACTGTGTGTCTCTGGGTGTATACTGTGTGTGTCTCTGGGTGTATACTGTGTGTGTCTCTGGGTGTTCGTATGCACATCTGTGTGTCTGTGTCTCTGTGTGTGCACTCTGTGTCCCCCGGAGGAGCAGTCTGAGGCCTGACGACACCTCCATTTCTCACCGCCCTGAGTCATGATTCTGATGACCAGCAGGGTCACCGCTCAGACGCAGAGCACTCACCCTCGGTCACCCAGTTTCTCCTCTGTGGAAACACAGGGTTTATTATTCTCTGTCTTTGCTCTGGACATATATTCAAAATGCCATGAGGAAATCCGTGTGTCAGTAACTAAAAGAGTCTAAATAGCCATTTAGTTTCCATATCATTTATTTCATTGGTCAGGCTTAAAATTTTTTGTCTTTCAAAGTATTCTGTTTACCATACTTTTAACAGAAAATAAGTTGGAAAAAAATGACAAAAGTTAAAACCAGATGTTTGGATGTCTTTAACAAAGTTCAGTTCGAAGAAGGGAGCTACATGCTAAGAGATGAGATTTGTTGTTTCTGTTTCCCATCTTCTGGTGACTGGGCCGTGGAAGGAGGCTTCCTTGGCCTGTCTACTCTCCCTGCGCTGTTTCAGCTCCAGGGTCTTTCTGGAGCAGCTCTCCAGGGTCTGGAGCAGCTCACGGTCACACACAGCAGCAGCCGCGGGACTCCTCAGCTCGACGGCCCCTTTGAAAGCTCGGCACAGCTCCCCTCCGCGCAGCAGACACTGAGCCACAGACCACCCAGGGAAAGCTGGTTAAACGGCCATCATGATGGAGACCGAGAACTCTGGAATCGAACTTGATTCCTGCACAAGCCACATGCGCACTGGGGATAGCGCAGATGACTTCTCTGCCTCATGGACTTAGTTCACGGAGGATCAGCGTGCCTGGTCTCTCGGCGAACATCCTGATTACTGCGCACGCTCTCTCAGCTCTCAACCACAGACAGGCTGGGGTACAAACGGCGCTGTGGTCCCCAGGGCAGCTTTGAAGACGATCAGGCTGCTTTGAGGGGCTCCTTGTGGTCTGGGTGTGTGTGTGTGTGTGTGTGTGTGTGTGCTGTGGTGTGTCTGTATGAGTGTGTGTGTGGTGTGTGTATATGCATGCATGTGTGTGTGGTGTGTGAATATGCATGCGTGTGTGTGGTGTGTGAATATGCATGCATGTGTGTGGTGTGTGAATATGCATGCATGCATGTGTGTGCATGTGTGTGTGAATATGCATGCATGTGTGTGCATATGTGTGTGGTGTGTGAATATGCATGCACGTATGTGTGCATGTGTGTGAATATGCATGCATGTGTGTGTGCAGGTGTGTGTGCATGTGTGTTGGGGTGTGAATATGCATGCGTGTGTGCATGTATGTGTGTGTGGTGTGTGAATATGCATGTATGCGTGTGTGGTGTGTGTGCATGTGTGTGTGGTGTGTGAATATGCATGCATGTGTGTGTGTTGTGTGCAGGGTGTGTGTGTGTGTGCATGTGTGTGTGTGGTGTGTGTGTATGAGTGTATGTGTGTGTGCATGCGTGTGTGTGTGTGTTATTCCCAGCACTGGGCTCTGCCAGCTATGCTCCTCCCGCAGAAAAGGGAAAAACACTTTCTGTCAACACCCGAAAGAAGATGTGGTTGCCGGGCTGCAAGCGTATGCACCTCCACATGCTTGGCCTGTGACCTGTCTGGTCTTTGGTCAACAGCACAAAAAAGACACGACCTCGCAGGAACCCGCCAGGACTCAGCAGCTCCCAAAAGCTCTGGGTTCAAGGCTGATGCCTGAGACAGCCACCTCGCTGGAGCCTCGTGGACGCAGCTTTGGCCGATGGTGTTTTCTTTGTTCCCTTGAAAAGCAAATAAATTAAGATCTTGGGATTAATGTAAACACTACTATATACAAATAGATAAACAACAAGGACCTACTGTGTAGTTCAAGAGAACTCATTATCTTGTAATAATCTATAAGGGAAAGGAATCAGAAAACAAAAAAATATGTATGTATAACTGAATCTAGCTCGAAGGACAAGAATTTAGAGGTTTCCCTTGTAGCTCAGTGGGTAAAGAATCTGCCTGCAATACAAGAGACCCCAGTTCAATTTCTGGGTCAGGAAGATCCCCTGGAGAATGAAATGGCAACTCACTCCAGTATTCTTGCCTGGAGAATCCCAGGGACAGAGGAGCCTGACAGGCTACAGTCCCCAGGGTCACAAGAGTCGGGCACGACACTTAGCAACTAAACCACCATAACTGACTCACTTTGCTATACACCTGAAACTAACACAACCTCGTAATTAATTATACTTCAACTAAAAAGAAAAGTAACTAGAAAAAGAGAAGTAAGGGGTTCGTGAATTAGGAATGGCGGTTATTGCAAACATCAGGGGCCAATTACTAACCAAAATAAACCAAGAACCAAACAAAAACAAAATGCAAATACAAAATTCTTATCAAACATTGCCCAGGAACAAAGTCTGGGAGGTTCGGGAGATTTTAAGTTATAACCAAATAAGGCAGCCTCTCACCCCGCACATCTACACAGTACTTGGGCCCGAACAACCTCTGGCAGATTCTGACTTTAATAGAGTGTTTTCTGTAGCTAATTCTCTGTAACTTGTCTCATCTACATTAGTCTCTTAGTCTTGCCTTTTCCTTCATGTGTATCACAGATGTCTTTCCCCATCACACACTCATTCCGAAAAATGAGTTGATTGGTTGGAGTGGAAGACAGAACTGCCTGTTGCGGCTGAGCTCAAATCGTTTCCCTCTCCCCTCACGCCCTTCCCTTCCGTCTCATCTGAGCATGTTCAGTTGACTTTTCAGTTACTCTGGCATCTGTGATGAGACACAATCACAGTACAAGTGTTTTGCTCAAATGCCAACGCCCCGTGTCTGTGACACTAATAATTTGCCGTTATTAACTCATCAAGTAGATGAATTTGTGTCTTCACTGAACTATTCAACTTGCCGCCCTGTGGATTCTGGAGGTGAGGAGAGGAGCCGCCGGCAGCTGGAGGGTGTCGAGCCCCTGCCGCTCTCTGGACCAGCCTCCGCGTCCCGGCCTGGGTGGCAGAGCGCGGGCAGGTCCCCCCGAACCCTCCGCCCCGCCCTCTCCCGCCCCCTCTCCCTCCGCGCGGCTCTCCCGCGTCTCTCGGAAGGCGGTGCTCCCCTTCTGACGAAGGCTGCCTTCTTCCTCTGTTCCACAGGAGACCGTCCTGTACAGAAAACACTTCAGGGAAGATGGTCTAGGTTTATAGTCACCGACTCTGGGAGAGTCTCAGCTTCCTAAGCCAACTTCTTCTATTAAGGATTTGCAAACCTCACTGTGCAAGAACCTCACAGACTTCTCCCTCAGGTTCAGTATAGTGATGCGTGGAGTGTTACCACCCTCGCGTATACCATGCCATCATGCTCTGCTAATACACACGCTTGCAGTGTAAACGCTGACAGCTGTCTTTTCTTTAACGCAAGTGCCTGGCTTCGGCTCTGCTTGCCCAGGGACCCCCTCCGAGGGGCCCAGCTTGTAGCAACACTCTGTCGTCCACACACAAGACAGAGCTGGAACCCCCTACCCTCAACCCTCGCCGGCTCCGATGTTTGAGAGATCTGGGTTGATTTCAGTAACTGATCATTTGGGCCACTTGTTTTTGCTCTTCCTGAGCTTTAAATTCCCACTCTTGTGTTTAAATTCACCAACAAAGAGGGATCCCTGGAAACCAAGCCCCCTCCCACCTCAGTGAAAACAGGCCCCCAGGCCCCTCTCTCTGCCGGCAACTTTGGTCTCCCCGTGTGACCGGGTCTGCTGCGTAATTTCCAGGTCCCATCAGTAGAGAACCTCTGTGTTCTCAAAGTCCCCCCATGGCTACCGCCGAAGGTGTCTCGCAACCACAGTCAGAAACAGCGGGACTGGTGCAGCCACAGCACAGGCGAGCGTCGGCCTGAGACCCACACAGAGCAATGATAACCTAGAATTCTAAGCTCACTCTTTTGCCTCTGAATTTCTCAATTTACTTTCAGTTCAAAAGTCATAATTTCAATGAAGTGATTTAAAATTGTACCCAATGAATATTATATTTCCTGATCTGAAGTCAGGACACTCTGGGCCTCACCAAAGAGAGGGGCCCTTAGTAGCACACAGTGGTCATGCCAGGGCAGCCTGGTTTCCTGTGACCCAGTGAGATCCCCGACCCCTGCCTCCCACTTACGTGAGCAAAGGGCATGACCACAATGTACACGCCCACCAGGTAAAGTCCTTGGTCAGGAGACAAGGGATTTTCTCCCATCCCTCTCTCCATGGCAACAACTTACTCATAATGATCATCTGGTATGGGTAATATAAGACAGTTGTTAAACCCAACACTTTTATTTGTCAGGCTTATTTGTTGAGCTTGAACCTCTATACACCATGTAGAGGTTCATGACCTTGTACAGGAGGCAGTGGTCAAGACCATCCCCAAGAGAAAGAAATGCAAAAAAGCAAAATGGCTGTCTGAAGAGGTCTTAAAATAGCTGTAAAAAGAAGAGAAGCAAAAAGCAAAGGAGAAAAGGAAAGATATTCCTGTTTGAATGCAGAGTTCCAAAGAACAGCAAGGAGAGATAAGAAAGCCTTCCTCAGTGATCATTGTAAAGAAATACAGGAAAACAATAGAATGGGAAAGACTAGAGATCTCTTCAAGAAAATCAGAGATACCAAGGGAACTTTTCATGCAAAGATGGGCACAATAAAGGGCAGAAACAGTATGGATCTAACAGAAGCAGAAGATATTAAGAAGAGGTAGCAAGGATACACAGAAGAACTATAAAAAAATATCATCATGACTCAGATAACCACAAGGGTGTGATCACTCACCTAGAACCAAACATGCTAGAGTCCGAAGTCAAGTGTGCCTTAGGAAGCATCACTATGAACAAAGCTAGTGGAGGTGATAGAATTCCAGTTGAGCTATTTCAAATCCTAAAAGATGATGTTGTGAAAGTGCTACACTCAATATGCCAGCAAATTTGGAAAACTCAACAGTGGCCACAGGACTGGAAAAGGTCAGTTTTCATTCCAATCCCAAAGAAAGGCAATGCCAAAGAATGTTTAGACTAATACACAATTGCACTAATTTCACACACTAGTAAAGTAATGCTCAAAATTCTCCAAGCCAGACTCCAACAGCATGTGAACCAAGATCTCCCAGATGTCAAAGCTGGATTTAGAAAAGGATGAGGAACCAGAGATCAAATTGCCAATATCTGTTGGATCAGAGTAAAAGCAAGAGAGTTCCAGAAAAACATTTACTTCTACTTTATTGACTACGCTAAAGCCTTTGACTGTGTGGATCACAACAAATTGTGGAAAATTCTTCAAGAGCTGGGAATACCAGAAAAATATCAGCTGAGAAATCTGTATGCAGGTCAAGAAGCAACAGTTAGAACTGGACATGGAACAACAGACTAGTTCCAGATTAGGAAGGGAGTACATCAAGGCTATATATTGTCAACCTGCTTATTTAACTTATATGCAGAGTACACCATGCAAAATGCCAGGCTGGATGAAGCACAAGCTGGAATCAAGATTGCTGGGAAAAGTATCACTAACCTCAGATACACTGAAGATACCACTCTTATGGCAGAAAATGAAGAGGAACTAAAAAGCCTCTTTATGAAAGTGAAAGAGGAGAGTGAAAAAGTTGGCTTAAAGCTCAACATTCAAAAGAAGAAGATCATGGCATCCGGTTCCATAACTTCATGGCAAATAGATGGGGAAACAACAGAAATAGTAAGAGACTTTATTTTTTTGGGCTCCAAAATCACTGCAGATGGTGATTGCAGCCATGAAATTAAAAGACGCTTGCTCCTTGGAAGAAAAGCTATGACCAACCTAGACAGCATGTTAATAAGCAGAGACATTACTTTGCCAACAAAGGTCCGTCTAGTCAAAGCTATGGTTTTTCCAGTAGTCATGTATGGATGTGAGAGTTGGACTATAAAGAAAGCTGAACATCGAAGAATTGATGTTTTTGAAATGTGGTGTTGGAGAAGACTCTTGAGAGTCCCTTGGACTGCAAGAAGATCCAACCAGTCCATCCTAAAGGAAATCAGTGCTGAATGTTCATTGGAAGGACTGATGCTGAAGCTGAAACTCCAATACTTTGGCCACCTGATGGAAAGAACTGACTCATTGGAAAAGATCCTGATGCTGGGAAAGATTGAAGGCAGGAGGAGAAGGGGACGACAGAGGGTGAGATGGTCAGATGGCATCACGGACTCAATGAACATGAGTTTGAGCAAGCTCCAGGAGTTGGTGATGGACAGGGAGGCCTGGCGTGCTGCAGTCCATGGGGTTGCAAAGAGTCAGATACGACTGAGTGACTGAACTGAACTGATTCTTTAATGTAGTGTTATTTTGCATGGAAGCTTCTTAAATATTAGTAGTAGAAGCCACTGTCATAATGGTGCTGTTTTAGACATCATTCTAAACATAGTTGTATGTTTTCCCACAATTTCTATATAAGAAAACACATACTGGTTAAGATTAATGGAACATTTAAGAACATTGGGTTGAGTCATATTCAGTAAGTCTAAACACCTTTTGAAATCAAATCTTTGTAATTTGCTGTTATGTAGAATAAGTACACTGTATACTTATAAAAAAACAAATTAAGAAAAATATTAATAGGCCTATTTATTAATATCAATACTGTTTTGGGGCTTTCTCAAGGCAAGAATACTGAAATGGTTTGCCATTCCCTCCTCAGTCGACCACATTTTGTCAGACCTCTCCACCGTGACCCGTCTATCTTGGGAGGCCCTACACAGCATGGCTCTCAGTTTCACTGAGTTAGACAAGGCTGCTGTCTATGTGATCAGTTTGGGTAGTTTTCTGTGATTGTAGTTTTCATTCTGTCTGCCCTCTGATGGATAAGAATAAGAGGCTTATGGAAGCTTTGGCCACCTGATGTGAAGAACTGACTCACTGGAAAAGACCCTGATGTTGGGAAAGATTGAAGGTGGGAGGAGAAGGGGATGACAGAGAATGAGATGGTTGGGTGCATCACCGACTCAATGGATGTGAGGTTGAGTAAGCTCTGGGAGTTGGTGATGGACAGGGAAGCCTGGCATGCTGCAGTCCATGGGGTCGCAAAGAGTTGGACACAATTGATCGACTGAACTGAATTAATATTAATAGACCTCCAAACTGTGCCATTACAACAGATGGTGTGCATCACTTTCATGGCATCACCCACAGTTGCTCTCAACTCTGAACTAACCCTCAGTCTCCTCAAGAGGAAAGCGAGTTTCTGAGGTTAGTGATGTTTCTCGTTTCTCCGGGATTCAGTGCCGTGCCTGACACACAGCAGTCCCCAGGAACAATTGCAGAACGAGCGCTGCCTCAGCCACTCTGAGCAGTTGGCAGGTCAGGTCACTGGCATGAGCCGAAGAAAGAAATGTTGGGAGAAGTTTTGTTGTGTTTTATTTTAATGGCCGGAAGATCAAAATGATTTTCCACAGCCATGACCTCATTTCGGCTGGAAAGGTCAATGCTCACCTCCCCCTCGCGTCATCAACTGTCCGGCTGTGCACCCATATTTCTGTCTCTGCTCTTAGCGTGTTTATTGAATGTGTATCATTTTTCAATGTCGATTTTCATAAGCTTAATATGATACTTTAGAAAATGGCAAAGATAAATCTGCTATTTAATTCCAGTTTTGCTCGAAGGGATGGCAGATCATCCACATTCCACATGCTGTCTTTGTAGGGAAATAGGAAATTCTCCAGAGCAATTAGAGTCAGAATATGATTGGAAGGTCTTGACTCTCTCAAGACGCCTCCAATTTTTAGACTCTCTGGAATAGTTGAGATGACCTGTGGCCAATGTCCAGGGGACAAGACTGACCCTGGAAAATTAAAGGAGTTTCCCAGCAGGAATTCCCCTGGAGCCAGCACAGGACCACATGGTGCTTCAAAACTGAAGCCAAGAAGCTTGGTCTTTGCTGGAGATGCGCGTGAGTGCAGACAGGCAGCGGGCGTGCTGACCGCGGGCACTGCCGTGCTCACAGGTGCCTTGCGCTCACAGGGGATGCTCTGAGTGGTCCAGGTTCAAAGTGAGCAGCCGTGAAGCTCTCCTGGGAGACCGAGCCAGCGGTAAGCATAGTTGGACATTCCAGAAATATACTGATGACTTAACATGATCAAATTTGTTGACTCTATATGTCATAACAACCTGGTTCTGGGTGGTGGGGTAGGGAGATGGGGGTGAGGACAGGATGCTTCCGGTTGGGCTGTGCTGCTTTCATGGAGACAACAACAAGCAAGGACTTCCTCCTCCAAGGAAGCAGAGTGGTTGGAAAGCTGAGCCACCTCTGTCAGAGCAGCCCCCAGCCTGGGACCACCCTAAGGCCCTTCCCAAATAGCGTGGAACCTACTCTGTCTTCCTTATTATACTTTATAATTTCAATAGGCATTCCATCTAAACGGGGTTACAGTGGATATGTCTCTGGTCATCTAAGCACTCAAGAGTGAGTTGTTAATTTTTCCTATGTCACTGAGTTTTAATCCAAGTCCTATAATCCTGTGTTTCATTATTTTATCATTGAGCTATGATTAAATTTCTAAGGAAAAATAATAGACTAATTATTTTGTCAATTTGATTTAAATTTTTTGCTAGGTAATTATAGCAAAGAATACCATGTGACAATCTAGTAATTGTGGGAAATCTGGACAGGCTTAATAATGTCAATGACTTAACATTTCGTAATTGTTTGGTGTGATCAGTTCAGACTTAGAGGGAAGGAAGTAGACAAGCATAGTTTTATCCCCCTGGACCAGCCCAGGGATGCATGATGTTTTACTTGGAAGAGTTCAAAGATTTCTAAGTGGTCTTTCCATTTGCTGTGAGTTCTGTCCCTATCTATTTTGCACCTGTATTACAGATTCGTCTTCCCAAAGAAGATATCTGAGCAATGAACCCTAGAATCTGTAGATTAGAAGGGATGGTATGGACAGCCTGCCTCACCCTGCAGCTGGGCATCTGCGTGAAGTGTCTGGATGCTTCCCATGGAGACTTTCTCAACATAGGACCCTTGACCCACCTGCTAGAGGATCGCCTGTGATCTTGTCAAAATGCACATTCTATGTCTGCACCCCTGTTCCACTGACTTGGACACTTGATCATCAGGAGAGTCCTCTGTGGCTCAAAGATAAGGGAAAAATAGCACAAGGCAGTCCATTTTATCCTGGGAAACTCATTATTAGAAAGATACTGGAATGTTACACTCAAAAATTAAACAGCAACAAGAATAGAGATAGGAAAAAAAAATCAAAATAGCTGAATCTCCCTGTCTCACTCCTGGTCGTAAGGCAGAGAGCTATGGTCTTGTGGTCTCTGTGGTCCTACAATCCTGTGGTCCATGTTGTCCTCGGGTCCTGTGGTCCTGTGATTCATGTGGTTCTGTGGTCCACGTGCTTCTGTAATAAAACTTGATGCCTTGGCAACAGAGGACAGTATGTCAGAGACTACGGCTGCCTTTCTTCCAGTTTTATCTGAAAAGATCAGCTATGATGAGTGAATCCTTGACCTTTCTTTGGGCTGGAGGCCCTCATGCTGCTCTGTGTTGCTGTTACAAGGTGCAGCGTTTGTGGGCATGTTCCTGAAATGCCCAGGAGTTGTTTGCATGAATGGAGGGAATGTTCTGGAAGCATCAGTGTGCTTCAAGTTCTTCCCTTCACTGTGAGGGATCACCTCACAGTCTCAACAGGCCCCCAACTCAGACTTTGCTTGTTCCCACACAGAGAGATTCTCTATCCTCACTTGCCCTTGGCTCAAAGTCAATGATGAAGCAGCTTGGAGGCTTTTGTGAGTGTAACCAGGCTTCATGCTCTTAAAAGCACTTTTTGAAGTTCATAGAATTATAAAGAGGAGCAGTAGTAGTCTGATGCAGGGAGAATGATGTGTGTGGCTGAGCCCCATCTGTCATCTCAGCAAGTGATGAGGCCAAATTTATAGTTTAGTTTCTAAAGTCTAATAATCTCCAAATGTTCCACCAGACCCCCTTGGCAAGTCCCCTGACGGCAGAGACATGCAAGTGTAATTCAGCTGAGAAAGATGAAGGTTTCACAGTCATAAAATCAGTCCTCTTCTCTTTCTTTATCCTCCAGAGAGATCACTTAAAGATCACACAGTTCTCTTCCCCCCAGTATGCTGACTCTGTATCCAATGCACACATTTGCATGTCTACATGCAACATAGACAGAGAGACATCAGGTGTATGATGAGTATTACCAGGCAAGGTAATAAAATAAGCTCATTCTCTTGAAGCTGCAGTTGTATTTGTATTGTTTGGGATGGTAATTACTGGGTGGATAAATCTGAGAAAAATTAGTCTGGGGACAGCAGAGATGCCCTTTATTTGTTGCCATTTATGTGGATTCTTGTTTCTGTTAAATAAGGGACTTTATTTTTTAAATAAAGTTATGTTCACAGGAAAATTGAGCAGAGGGTAGTAAGAGGCCCCAATATATCCCCTCTCACCCCCCGCCTACTGTTTCCCTATTAGCAGTATCTTGTGTTAGTGAGGCACATTTGTTGCAGTTGGTGAATCTTCATTGACACATTTGTATTTAGCAAAGTCCATGGTTTTTATTATGGTTACTCTCTGTGCTGTGGAGTTTTATGGGTTTTGGCACACAATGTCATGTATCCGTCATTACAGTGTTGTGCAGATTAGTTTCAAGATCCTAAATCTATCTTCATTTATTCCTTCTCTAACAGTCTTCCTTTCTCCATGTAGGTCTGAGTCTCAGGCCTGTATATCCTTCCTTCTCTCTTCAGAAATTCTTTTAATATTTCTCACAAGGCAGATCTACTGCTACAAATTTATTTTTCTTTGTCAGAGAAAGTCTTTACTTTTCCTTCACTTCTGAAGAATAATTTTCCTGGGTTATGCTCTGATAAAGCCTCAAATGGTTAGTCTCTGGTAACAAGGTTTCCCCTGAAGGCAAGCCTCCTAAGTAGGACGGAGTACTCTGGGCATGTTTCAAAAGGGCTCCTTTCCCCTCCCTCTGCCAAAGCATGAGGCGGTGTTCTCTGATCTTCACTCTAAGGACCTGGTAGAGTTCCTGGAGGTAAAACTCACGAGAGTTGGGGACCTTCCAATGACCTGGCCCAAAAGGACCTTTTTTTGTCTCTCAAGTGTGTCCACACTCAAGCTCCAGAAATTATTCAGCCAGCTGTTAAGTGTTCCTGCTGGCTGATTGCTCCAAGGCTTCTGTTTACGCTGTGATTCTCTGCACTCACCTATCTATCTCTTCAGGTTTCAGGGTGACTGTTTGCCCTGAAACCTCAATTCTCCAATGAATCTAAATAGTTGTTATTTTCAAATTATTCAGCTGTTTTCTTATTGTGAGGATGGGACTGGTAATAGCCAAGCTCTTCACATGTTGGGCTGGACACCAGGATATACCATTTTCTTTTCCTCTGGGGCCAGCATTTCAAATTTCCTAGTACTAGTCTATCCACTTCCCAATTTTTAAAGAAATTTTAAATGGTCTGGTTCATCATTGACCTTTGCTATGTAATAAATAATAATTTTCTTGTGTAGACATTATTTTATAAATACTTGCATTATCCTAAAGATCAAGCTGGATTTATAAAAGGCAGAGGAACCAGAGATGAAATTGCCAACATCCTTTGGATCATCGAAAAAGCAAGACATTTCTAGAAAAACATCTACTTCTCCTTTATTGACTATGCCAAAGCCTTTGACTGTGTGGATCACAATAAACTGTGGAAAATTCTGAACGAGATGGGAATACCAGACCACCTGACCTGCCTCCTGAGAAATCTGTATGCAGGTCAGGGAGCAACAGTTAGAACTGAACGTGGAACAACAGACTGGTTCCAAATAGGAAAAGGAGTGTGTCAAGGCTGCATATTGTCACCCTGCTTATTTAACTTATATGCAGAGTACATCATGAGAAATGCTGGACTGGATGAAGCACAATCTGGAATCAAGACTGCCAGGAGAAATATCAGGAACCTCAGATATGCAGGTGACACCACCCTTATGGCAGAAAGCGAAGAACTAAAGAGTCTCTTGATGAAAGTGAAAGAGGAGAGTGAAAAAGTTGGCTTAAAACTCAACATTCAGAAAACTAAGATCATGACATATGGTCCCATCACTTCATGGCAAATAGATGGGGAAACAGTGGAAACAATCACGGACTTTAGTTTTGGGGGCTCCAAAATCACTCAGAAGGTGACTGCAGCTATGAAATTAAAAGAAGCTTGCTTCTTGAAGGAAAAGTTATGACCAACCTAGACGGCATATTAAAAAGCAGAGACATTACTTTGCCGACAAAGGTCCATCTAGTCAAAGCTATGGTTTTTGCAGTAGTCATGTATGGATGTGAGAGTTGGACTATAGAGAAAGCTGAACGCCAAAGAACTGATGCTTTTGAACTGTGGTGTTGGAGAGTCCCTTGGACTGCAAGGAGGTCCAGCCAGTCCATCCTAAAGGAAATCAGTCCTGAATGTCAATTGGAAGGACTGAGGCTGAAGCTGAAACTCCAATATTTTGGCCACCTAATGTGAAGAACTGACTCACTTGAAAAGACCCTGATGCTGGGAAAGAGTGAAGGCAGGCGGAGAAAGGGACGACATAGGATAAGATGGTTGGATGGCATCACCGACACAATGGACATGAGTTTGAGTAAGCTCCAGAAGTTGGTGAGGGACAGGGAGGCCTGGCCTGCTGCAGTCCATGGGGTGGCAAAGAGTCAGACACGACTGAGTGACTGAATTGAACTGAACTGAACTGAAAGATTACAACCATTTTCATGTATATTTGGGGGGTTTTTGTTTCTTTGTTTGTTTTTTACCCACAATAACAGTCTTAATGTTGCCAAACATCTCTAGTTTAAGTTACTCAGTCGTGTCTGACTCTTTGAAACCCCATGGGCTATAGCCCATCAGGCTCCTCTGTCCATGGGATTTCCCAGGCAAGAATACTGGAGTGGATTACCATTTCCTCCTCCAGGGGATATTCCCCATCCGGGGATCAAGCCCAGGCCTCTTGCATTGCAGGCAGACTCTTTACTACTCGGCCACCTGGGAAGCCCCAAACATTCAGAAGCATCTTTACACAGGAATCTGATCTTTGAGTCTAATAATAATGAAGAGGATAAAAGTTGGATTCATTCTCTTCTGAGCAGTCCTTCCCATGTCTGTAGAAGCCAAATTATCCATTTCAAATATTCTTCTTCATGACTCTCTTGTAGATACTCCCAAAGAAGGATAAAAGTATTTACCTTCTATGAAAATATTGACATTTTATTTTCATTGAATAAAAACTTGATATCTATTTAGAAAATAGTGAAACATATAAAATGCTTCAATGCCAAAGGAGCACATATTAACTCAATATTAATGTTATATTTATATTAATATAATATATGTAATAAACATGTATTACTTGTAACAAGAGTAATACATATAATAAACATGCATTGCTTTCCAGGAACCTGTGTAAGAGCCGGACATGTGGAGATGAGTAGAATCTGCCTGTGGTCTTCAAGGAACACGCTATCCGTTGGAATAGTATAGGTATGATTTCTGACACCTGGTGATTCAGGGTTCTGATTCTCCAGCATGAAGAAGAATGGCCTGTCAATCAAGGCCCCTCTGGGAGGAAAAGATCTTCCATGTAGGTAACAAAAGATCCCAATTCCAGGACTGAACAAGAAAGACAATAAACTAAAATAGTGAAGTTTTAAGGAAGCTCAGGATCATCTTACTACCACCCCAGCGTAAGTGAGGAAGTTGTGATGGGAAGAGCTGCCCAGCTTTGGGCAGCCAAGGTGCACCCTCTGCAGGCCAGCGGGTCCTCCTCCCAGACTCTGCCTCTTGGGAGGGCTCCCGCGCCCAGTGCGGGGTCTGGGTCTGACCGGCCACGTCTCTGCAGCTGTGCGTGTGTTGCCAGAAGACAGGGCAGGCGGTGGACAGCAGCCTGGGTGATGGAGCAGAAAGCGGCAGTCTTAGAAAACTTAGGAAATTACTTATAACCAATTTCAGTTGAAGGTACTAACTTACATGTCAATTGTGATGGTTAATATTTATGTATCAACTTGACTGGGCACCAGGGCACCAAGATGCTTGGTCAATACGACTATGGGTGCATCTGTTAGGGTGTAGTCAGTAGACTGCATACAGAACGCTGCCATCCACCGTGCAGGGGGCATCCCCCAGCTTCGTGGGCCCCTGATGAAACAGAAGACGAGCAAGTGAGGATCTGCTGTGCTGAGGTCCAATGTTCTTTGAGCTGTGACTCAGTCGTCTCTGGCTCCAGGCTGGGGCAGCAGCCAACACGTCAACTTTCCGGTTCTCAGGCCTACAGACTGAATACCTGGGGATACTCAGCCTCCACACCAAAAGCAGCAGTCCTATACATACATTTACATGCATGTGCACATACATGTACGCACATAGGTATGTGTGTATATATCCTATTGATTCTGTTTCTCTGGAAAACCCTGCCTGATACTAATAATACTGTACCAGTTTTATATTAGTATGGTTATTGTTGTTCAGTTGTTCAGTCAGGTCTGACTCTTTGTGACTGCATGGACTGCAGCACACCAGGCCTCCCTGTCCATCACCAACTCCCGGAGCTTGCTCAAATTCATGTCCATTGAGTCAGTGATGCCATCCAACCATCTCATCCTCTGTCATCCCCTTCTCCTCCTGCCTTCAATCTTTCCCAGCATCGGGGTCTTTTCCAATGAGTCAGCTCATCACATCAGGTGGCCAAAGTATTGGAGCTTCAGTTTCAGCATCAGTCCTTTCAATGAATATTCAGGACTGATTTCCTTTAGGATGGACTGGCTGGATCTCCTTGCAGTCCAAGGGACTCTCAAGAGTCTTCTCCAACATCACAGTTCAAAAGCATCAATTCTTCAGTGCTCAGCTTACTTTATGGTCCAACTCTCACAGGCATACATGACACTGGAAAAACCACAGCATTGACTAGACGGACCTTTGTTTGGGAAGTAATGCCTGTGCTCTTTACTAGTGTGGTACCAAACTAATAATCAATGGATAACACATTCAAAACGTGTTTTAGTTAATTCTCTGTAAGAAATAGATGATTTTGCCCTATGTTTATTCTACGGCTAATATATTTATTGAGTGAAATTTTTCTTATTTAGAAAATGAATCTGACCACAAGATAAGTGAATTGTTTAAGGTAGACAGATATGAATCCCAGTCTTTCTCTAACATGTTCACTCTTCTTTTACTTTAAAAATGTATTTTTATGTTTTTAAATAAAAATTGTGTATATTTAAGGTGTACAATATGAAGATTTGATACACATGGTGAGATGGTTATGACAGTCAAGCTAATCATCTTGTCACGTCCACACATAATTATCATCTTTCTGTGTGATGAGTCCACATCAAAACTACTATCTTCTCTGTCTTTAACTACCCCATTTGTCCTATTTCAAACTTGGTTTCTAAAAACTCTAATTTTCTTTCCTTTGTATAAGAAGCATGAATAGTTTCCAAAAAAACTTTCAAGAAGTTAAAAGAATAGAAAATAAAGCAGTAATCCATCTTTCAGGATTTAAATGTCTGTTAAAAGCTATGCTTGCATCTCTAGCTTTTGGCTTATTAATAGGTATAGTGAAATTTCTAGTTATAATATACAGTTTCTCCAAAATGTATACCATAGCTAATGCACAGTTTTTCTAAATTTCCCTTTGCTATTTTTTCCAAGCTGGTTCCACAGTGATCTCACAGTTATTGAGAGCGACAATCAGCCCAAGTGTGGTTTCCCGTGAATGGAGTGTAGCGGGAGCAGCTGCCACATCTAACTCTGGCGCCCGTTGCCGCTCGGAGCCTCGGCGCAGAAGCTCAATCAGGAGACTCATTAGAGGCCTCACGAGCTGGGACTTCCTGCGTTGAATGATTTTGTTTAAAGTTGTTTTGCTTCTGCTCCACTTTCTTAATGAAGTTGATACTGTGGGTATTTTGGGTTCTGTGGGCATGCGGCTGTGAATAGATGCACAGTCTTCCAGTTTTCAAAGATTTTTGTGTTTCTTTGTAAAAATACACGACAGTCACCAAGCGCATTTAAAAGGAATGACTTGTCTTGCGAGCAGAGAAAGATTTGCTTGGAATAGAACATGCCCCACTGGCCTCCAACTTCTGAGAGTGGGCACCCAAAGACAGCAAGACCTTGACCTCGTATCATTTGTGATAAGGTGATTTTGGAGGGCAGAGTCTTTGAATGATTGCAATACTCTAAGTATAACCACCTTCTTGTACTAAGCATTTTTTAATACAAAATTATTCTAAATTATTTGCCCTGTTTTCTTACCTTAGGAGAAGACAGTTTTGGTCAAAATAAAATGCTTGAGCAACTCTAGTGTTATTTCGATCACTGGCCTTAAGCCGAGCATGACCTGCGTATCCCCTTCCCTCTGGGCTCTCCCTCAACGCCGCCCCTGGTCTCCCACAGGAAGCGCGGTGCACCTGCTCCTCCACACCACCCACTGCTGTTAGGAAAATTAAGGGAGATAAAACCTGCTAAGCTGGTAATCCTAATCTTACTAATTTATTACTGTCTAATGAAGATGGCAGCTGCACTTTTTAAGCCAACTTTAAAACCAATATTTTGTTCAAAAAAAATTGGCATTGCCTGAATTGACACTACCAAAACAAATGAAGGATATTTTCAAGCAAATAACACCCCTGACAGGAAGATCCCAGACTAAATGTCTCAGGATTGCCCATTGGTTGCCGTCAGGAACACAGGCCCTAGATCAGGAGCCCAGAGCAGGAACAGCAAGCAGGCAGCCCACTGTTACAGCGGGAGATGAAGGCTGCCCTGACCCAGGGCTGCAGCTGTCCCCATTTCATTGCTAGTTGAAATGCAGTCTATTTTTCTGTATCAGTTTTGCTATCTGCTATGCACAGGTAAGTAACACAGAACTTCTGTTGACCCCTAAAGACGCATGGCAAGAGCTGGGTAGATTTTCACTAAGTTAGTGGTGTGACTTTTGAGAGTTATAATGACAAAAGCATTGCAGGGCTAAGTGTCAGGAACACACTGAAAAGATGTGGGATGTCCCACAAAAAAACCTGCAAAATGCATCCTCCTGGGAGCCTGAGACGAAGAGACACGTGGCCCACAGCTCAGGGGGCCATGCTGAGTCCAGAGAGGGAGACGTGGAGGATAGCTTTGGTCAGACCTGCAGCCGTGGAGGAGCATCTGTCTGCGGGGCGGGGTGTAGAGAAAACCCAGACACGGGGCCTGACAGAGAGGAACTGCAGGCAAACCAGAGGCGACGAACCTCGGGCTCAGCGGAGTCCCCTCACCTGGACCAGGGGGCCTCTCACCTGGGATGGGTGAGGGGCCTGGAGCCGATCCCCGAGGTGCCCAGTCGATTAGTCTGCGAGTGAGGAGGCAGGCTGTCCGCTGAGAAGATGGGGAGCCTCAGCAATGGCGGCGAGTTTGGGGGGCAGCCGGGTCAGCAGTCTGAGGAGGGGGCTGGTGAGCAGAGATGGTGACGGGCGGTCAGCGCAGTCTCTGTTTCAGGCACACAGAACCGCTTAATCCTTCAGAATCCCAGGGCGGTAAATGCTACTGTTATTCGCAGATCATGGCACTGAGCCAGAGAAGGTGACCGGAAAGATGCGCAGGACCCCACGGACTGGACAGAGCCCAGGGGGCCCCGGAGGCCGCGGACGCACGGCAGCCGGTGCTCTGGGCCACGCTCCTTGCTGCATCCGAGAGAATGTGTTAGAGCTTTTTCACATTGGCTACTGACTTTATCTAAGAAGTGACATTTGAGTATTAATTTATTTCCTGTACTCTTCGGAGTGGTAATAAACCCCTAAGCAGAGAAAACATCCTTAGCTGTGTACTGTTCTGGGTATAAAGGCCTCTCCTAGCTTCTTCCCGCAGCCCTACACTTGTCTAACGATACGTTTTCCTTTATTGCGTATCTGCATGTGCCTCGCTCCTCCTGCTAACCGGCCATGTTTGTGTCTTTTGAAAGGTCCTGCTTGTGCTCAGGCGCTGACATCCCTGCCAACACACAAAGCTCCGCGTCACACAGAAGCAGGAGGGCGCGGACTCTGGAGGTGAGCGCAGGGTGAGCTTTTAACGGAACAGCCTGAGGCCGCCAGCACCGCTGAGGCAGGAGCCGGGCTGAAGCGGGGAATCGCAGACAGACAGATGGACGGACAAGAGGCTAAGGTGGACTCGGGAGGGCAGACACCCCCTAAGCTGCTACAGTGGAGTCTGATTTCTGTAACCAGAAAAGGTCACACCACGGGGACCTAGAAAGCAGGGCAATTAGGATAGGGAACCTGTGGCTCAGCCCCAGAGTGAGGGCTTCACAAGTCGGTCCCCAATTGCAGAAGAGAGAAGGAAGCTTCTGGAAGCGCTGTTATGCAGGTGGGGCCATTAGCGCCCCGGAGAACCCCACCAGGCCAGGCAGGCGTGAGCAGAGGCCCAGACTCACCTCGGCAGCTACGGGGTTGGGGGGCGCCCCTCAGCAGAGGTGGTGAGGTGACCCTGGGACAGGGAGTGGGTGAAGAGCATAAAACACACCCCAAGGTCTTCGGGAAGCTCGGGGCACAGGGACCTGTTTTGAAAAGATCCACAGGTGATGCGTAGGCTCTGCAGGATTTGAAAAGCAGGACATAAAGAATTTCTAATTAGTTCACTTGCGTTTTGGCAAATATGCCTTTATTCATCAGAAGCATGTGGTTTGTGCAGCTTAAGTGATTTTTGCACAAATGTTATGACTAAAATGACATAGAAATCATCGTAAAACACTTGACAGACTGCAGACATGACTTACTTTACATCTACCTTCCATTTTACAGAAATATGTTGAAATTTTTTTAAAAAATGCTGTGAGATTGCTGTATGGACTTCCTGACTAAGAATACAAAAATGAAAACTCATTTATTATCTGCATTGTTCTGCCTTAAAAATCAATGAAAGCACCCACCAGAATGTTATTTAAATTGAAATACGACCATGCATTGAAAGTCAGCGCAGCTTGAAGGACACGTGACCTTCTCACGGCCGTTCGTGTCTCGCTCCGGCCGATGACCTGTGTGTCTCTGTTGAGAGACCCCAGCCCAACGGCCCCGTGCCTGCGCTGCCTCCATCCCGGGGGCACCACTGGGGATGCTGGCAGCATCGGTCCTGCTGTTCTGGAAGGGCTAACGTTGTGCATTAACATTAAACATAAACGTGTGTGTAAGTTTTAAGCACGTGCGTGCGTGCGTGCTTCAGTCGTGTCCACTTCTTTGCAACCGCATGGACTGTAGCCCCCCAGGCCCCTCTGTCCACGGGATTCTCCAGGCAGGAATACTGGGGTGGTTGCCACAGCCTCCTCCAGAGGATCTCCCAGACCAGGCACTGAACTTGTGTCTCTGTCTCCTGCTTTGGCAGGAGGGTTCTTCACTGCTAGCAGGGCGTGGGAAGCCCATTAAATGCGTGTGTGTGAACACATATCTGTAGTTGTAATATATTGCAGCAGAAGGTTTTTCTTGGTTGTAACCCTGTGTTTTCATGTTTCCTTTCAGTTACAGTATCACCATTCTAAATTCACCAGATGAAATTTACATGAAAGTGATTTATCAGATGTTCTAAGAACCTGATTGTAATAGTGTTTTCTTTATTTCTTTTTCTTCACAAAACACTTTCTCAGACTCCTCTATTAATTATGTCTAAATATGTGTATATGTTTTTAAAAAATAAAATACTATAAGATTTAAATTTTCTAGTATTTATTCTGGCACCAATAAATTAATGTTACATTAACTTTTATAATATTTAGATTGCAGAGGCCCAGAAACTGATTTATATGGTCCCCTAGAAGCACTGTGAAGGAGCATTCTTTGATTCTTTTATTCAGAACTCAAGACTTTGGCCAAGTTTTTTCTTTTTTTATTCCCTGCTTCTAGTTTAAAAACTATTGTGCTTTCATTGAAAAATTTGTGCATCCAATCTAAAATAAAGAGAGACATTGAAACAAAACTCAGCAAGAATCCCACAATTCTGAAAAAGTTTCAGGTAGTACTTGTTCCCTCTCCTACACACAGATTTCACTTTAGAAAAATGGAAAGTGGAAGGCACCATGTGGTCAATCAGCTTGGGCTTCCATAATGAAACTCCACAGACTGGGTGACACTCACTTCTCCCAGTTCTGGAGACTGGATGCCCAAGATCAAGGTGCCAGCCAGCCTGGCTCCCCGTCCGAGCAGGGCAGCGACTCCCATCTTCATGCTGTGTCCTCACACGGGTGGGGGCAGCTGGGTCTCCTCTGCCCTTATGACCTCACTTAACCTTCACCGCCTGCTCATGGGCCCCCTATGCACATTCAGGGACCTGGGGTCAGGGCTTCAACAAAGGGTTTTGGGGTCACATCCACTCTACAACGTTATACATACTATTTTATAAGTGATATCTTAGCAATATAATGTGAATGACACTACATGTCATGAAACCATATCATTTGTAGTGACTACCTGGTGTTACTGTGTATAAAACATAATGTATTTAACTAACTCTTATTATTTCCAACTATATTTTCAAATAAACACAATATTTCAGAGCATTTTTATAGATAAATCTTTGTGTTTATCATTTATTACTCAACCATTATTATTATTCAGTATTACCCATTAAAAGACGCTTGCTGCTTGGAAGAAAAGCTATGACCAACCTAGACAGCATATTAAAAAGCAGAGACATTACTTTGCCAATAAAGGTCCGTCTAGTCAAGGCTATGGTTTTTCCAATAGTCATGTATGGATGTGAGAGTTGGGCTATAAAGAAAGCTGAGTGCCGAATAATTGGTGCTTTTGAACTATGATGTTGGAGAAGACTCTTGAGAGTCCCTAGGACTGCAAGGAGATCCAACCAGTCCATCCTAAAGGAAATCAGTCCTGAATATTCATTGGAAGGACTGATGCCAAAGGTGATGCTCCAATCCTTTGGCCACCAGATGCGAAGAACTGACTCTTGAAAAGACCCTAATGCTGTACCTAAAACTGCCTCTATCAATAGCTGTTGATCAACAATGATATATGTATTTTTTAACAACTTCATAAATATGTATAGTGGTCTGCCATTGTATCTGATAACTGAGATTACTTATAATGCAGTTTTTCATGCTTATTGGTTATTCATATTTCTTCTTTGATGAAGGGTCTCTGACAATTTTTTACAACTAAAAATATTCAATTTGTATTGCAATTTAATAAGTTACATGAAAATAATTAAACACAATGTCTAAGTGGGATTTATTCCAGGAATGCAAGTTTGGTTTAACACCCCAGACTCAATCAGATAAGACACTGTAGGGGCTGAGTCCAGCACAGAAGGCATGGTCTTTTCAGTGGATGAGAAACAAAGCCTCTCCAGCTTTGCTGCTGCCGCAGGAGGGTCCCCGTAACGCTGCGCTTGCTGAGCCTTCCTGAGGCTGCTGCAGACCTAGCCGCCTGTGTCATGACTTTCAGTAACTGCATTTGTGGACTGGAGTAGGGACTGGAGTCTCCCTCAAAGGAGCCTTGGGCCATGTCTATGGGGCTCAAGGTGAATCTCCTTCCTTGAATGCAAGATGTGTGATCGAAGCTGCTCACAGGAGCAGCTCTTGGTCTGTGGCCGTTGGCTGTTTGTCTCCAGAGGTGCTGAACCCAGTTCTGGAGCGTCCAGGGACAAGGCTGGCAGCCCGTGCACCCACGGTCCATCAGGGGCTGCTCAGTGAGGGGGAGCGGATGCAACCCTCCAGCCGGCGGACATTCGCACTAAGAGCAGTGTTCACTGGGGCCCCCAGACGCGATGCCTCTGCCGCCAGCATAGACAGGCGCCTCGGGGGTGAGGGAAACGCTCGGCATCAGAGGGTACAACAAAGAGGTGACTCAAACCCGTCTCATATCCCTTCCCCTTAAACCCAGAAAAACAACGATCGCCAACGACAAGGCCCCTGACCTCTGAGAGGAGGAGTCTTAGAAACGTGAGAAGACTGGAACCTGCATCCCCAGAGTACCCCTCATAACAAAAAAGAAAGAAGGAAGGAAGTAGGAAGGAAGGGAAGGCCATGAAACCTGGGCACGCGGAAGAAGGAGAAAAAGAAAGAGGTCTGCAATTTGAGCTGACTAAAAATCCAGAATTTATGTACAGATATATATATAATAATATAAAATATAATATAGGGCTTCTCTGTTGGTTCAGCAGTAAAGAATCCTCCTGCCAATGCAGAGGACTCAGGTTCGATCCCTGGGTCAGGAAGGTCCCCTAGAGAAGGAAATGACAACCCACTCCAGTATTCTTGCCTGGGAAATCCTGTGGACAGAGGGGCCTGGCGGACTACCATCCAAGGGGTCACAAAGACTTGGGCACGACTTAGGAACTAAGCAATAACAATATATAATATACCGTATATAACACAAAGAAAAGATTAAAAAGGCTGAGTGGCTTTTGTGGTCTTTAAACAGAATTTCATGAAAATCTTAAAATCTAAAACTCGTAGAGGAAAACATAGGCAAAACACTCTCTGACATAAATTATAGCAGGATCCTCTATGACCCACCTCCCAGAGTAATGGAAATAAAAGCAAAAATAAACAAATGGGACCTAATTAAACTTAAAAGCTTTTGCACAACTAAGGAAACTATAAGCAAGGTGAAAAGACAGCTTTCAGAATGGAAGAAAATAATAGCAAATGAAGCAACTGACAAAGAATTAATCTCTAAAATAAACAAGCAGCTCCTGCAGCTCAATTCCAGAAAAATAAACGACCCAATCAAAAAATGGGCCAAAGAACTAAACAGAGATTTCTCCAAAGAAGACATACAGATGGCTAACAAACACATGAAAAGATGCTCAACATCACTCATTATCAGAGAAATGCAAATCAAAACCACAATGAGGTACCATCTCATGCTGGTCAGAATGGCTGCCATCTAAAAGTCTACAAACAATAAATGCTGCAGATGGTGTGGAGAAAAGGGAACCCTCTTACACTGTTGGTGGGAATACAAACTAGAACAGCCACTATGGAGAAAAGTGTGGAGATTCCTTAAAAAACTGGAAATAGAACTGCCATAAGACCCAGCAATCCCACTGCTGGGCATACACACTGAGGAAACCAGAATTAAAAGAGACACATGCACCCCAATGTTCATCGAAGCACTGTTTATAATAGCCAGGACATGGAAGCAACCTAGATGTCCATTGGCAGACAAATGGATAAGAAAGCTGTGGTACATATACACAATGGAATATCAGTTCAGTCGCTCAGTCGTGTCCAACTCTTTGCGACCCCATGAATCGCAGCACGCCAGGCCTCCCTGTCTATCACCAACTCCCGGAGTCCACCCAAACCCATGTCCATCGAGTCGGTGATGCCATCCAGCCATCTCACCCTCTGTCGTCCCCTTCTCCTCCTGCCCTCAATCTTTCCCAGCATCAGGGTATTTTCCAATGAGTCAACTCTTCACATGAGGTGGTCAGAGTATTGGAGTTTCAGCTTCAACATCAGTCCTTCCAATGAACACCCAGGACTGATCTCCTTTAGGATGGACTAGTTGGATCTCCTTGCAATCCAAGGGACTCTCAAGAGTCTTCTCCAACACCACAGTTCAAAACATCAATTCTTCAGTGCTCAGCTTTCTTCACCGTCCAACTCTCACATCCATGCATGACCACTGGAAAAACCATAGCCTTGACTACACTGGACCTTTGTTGGCAAAGTAATGTCTCTGCTTTTAAATATGCTATCCAGGTTGGTCATAACTTTTCTTCCAAGGAGTAAGCATCTTTTAATTTCATGGCTGCAATCACCATCTGCAGAAAAATAAAGTCTGCCACTGTTTCCTTGTTTCCACATCTATTTGCCATGAAGTGATGGGACCAGATGCCATGATCT
The DNA here is from genome assembly GCF_910594005.1 of Cervus elaphus. Taxonomy (NCBI): domain Eukaryota; kingdom Metazoa; phylum Chordata; class Mammalia; order Artiodactyla; family Cervidae; genus Cervus; species Cervus elaphus. The sequence goes on from NC_057830.1 coordinate 505,635, forward strand.
TAGTTTTCTGAATGTTGAGCTTTAAGCCAACTTTTTCACTCTCCTCCTTCACTTTCATCAAGAGGCTTTTTAGTTCCTCTTCACTTTTTACCATAAGGATGGTGTCATCTGCATATCTGAGGTTATTGATATTTCTCCTGGCAATGGAATATTACTCAGCTATTAAAAAGAATGCATTTGAATCAGTTCGAATGAGGTGGGTGAAACTGGAGCCTATCACACAGAGTGAAGTAAGTCAGAAAGAAAAATACCAATACAGTGTATTAACTCATATATATGGAATTTAGAAAGATGGTAATGATGACACTATGTGCAAGACAGCAAAAGAGACACAGACTTTTGGACTCTGTGGGAGAAGGCGAGGGTGGGATGATTTGAGAGAATAGCATTGAAACATGTGTATTACCATATGTGAAATAGATCGCCAGTCCGTGTTTGATGCATGAGACAGGGTGCTCGGGGCTGGTGCACTGGGATGACCCTGAGGGATGGGATGGGATGGGGAGGGAGGTGGGAGGGGGGTTCAAGATGGGGGACACATGTACACCCATGGCTGATTCATACCAATGTATGGCAAAAATCACTACAATGTTGTAAAGTAATTAACCTCCAATTAAAATAAATAAATTAATTTTTTTTAAACTTAAAATCTGTTCTTCACCTAAAGAAAGTAAAAATTTACAGAATGAGACAACATATTTGCAGAGTACATATTTGATAAGGGGATCTTATCCAGGATACATGAATAACAGCTGCAAATAAAAATGAAAAATCAGGTAATACATTTTCTTTAAAATGGGCAAAGGATGTGAGTGGAGGATGCTCCAAAGATGATATATAACTATTCGGTGAACATATGAAGAGCTACTCAATGTTATTAGGCATCAAGGGAATGCACATCAAAACATTAGGAGGCTAAAACAAAAAGACAAAAATATACACTGGCAAAGATGCAGAGAAACTGGATTCCTCATCCTTGCTTGTGAGAATGTAAAATGCAGCCATTTTGGAAAAACAGCTCAGCTTTGGCTTTTTCCAAAAATAGTAAACTTGTTGCCATATGATTCAATACTTCCATTCCTAGGTATCTGTTCAAGGGAATTAAAATCGTATGTCCACAAAAGCACACAAGCATTACTCGGAGTACCTAAAGTGGGAAAACAACCTAAATACTCAACAAATGACTAATGGTCAAATAACATGTGTTATTCTGTCCAAGGGGATATTATCCCACAATAAAATGCATGGAGTGTTTCTGCCAGCTACAGCATGGATAAACCAGGCAGAAAAGGCCTGTCACAGAGATGTATGAGCCCACAGATCTTAACCATCAGATCAGGTCCCTCCATAGACAGCGAGGCGCCTTGGTGTGGCCAGGACCTTGGAGGGAGGAGAGGTAAGGAGTGCCTGCCGGTGGGCTGATGGAAACACCCTCACCAGTGAGGGGGCACAGCTGTAAGCACACTCAAAGCAAACATAACCCCGCACCTGGATCAGGCAGCTTGAAGGGTGGATTTCGTGGTATGTGGGTCGTATCTCAACAAAGCTGCTATTAATAGGAGGATGTGGCAGCGAAGATATAGGATACGAGGCTCTCTCACCACCTGAGAAATGCGGATCGTCTGAGAGCGAGTTGCCATTGGTCTCTTAGTCTTGGCTGCCCCTATGTGAGGCCTTAGGGAAAAGACCCGCAGAAAGAAAGCTGCTACCCCCCTTTTAGAAGTAGCCTTCAACAACATTTGTCAACATTACATGTGCATTTGTGTTCTGGCTGGACAATCCCTCTTTCAGGAACTTCCCCTGAGGATGACTCTCCATGACACAGAATGCAAACACATGGAGTTATTGACTGTCTTGCTGAATCCACATAATATTGACAGTAACCTGCATGTCCGTATGTCAGAGGCAAGTCCAACAAATTGTTGTGCCCACATAGGAGAATACTCTGAGTTGTGAGACAGAAAGGGAGTGTCACTAAGTGGGCCAGTTCAGTTCAGTTCAGTCTCTCAGTCATGTCCGACTCTTTGCGACCCCATGAATCGCAGCACGCCAGGCCTCCCTGTCCATCACTAAGTTCCGGAGTCCACCTGAACCCATGCCCATTGTGTCGGTGATGCCATCCAACCTTCTCATCCTCTGTCATCCCCTTCTCCTCCTGCCCTCAATCTTTCCCAGCATCAGGGTATTTTCCAATGAGTCAACTCTTCACATGAGGTGGCCAAAGTATTGGAGTCTCAGCTTCAACATCAGTCCTTCCAATGAACACCCAGGACTGATCTCCTTTACGATGGACTGGTTGGATCTCCTTGCAATCCAAGGGACTCTCAAGAGTCTTCTCCAACACCACAGTTCAAAACATCAATTCTTCGGCGCTCAGCTTTCTTCACCATCCAACTCTCACATCCATGCATGACCACTGGAAAAACCATAGCCTTGACTACACTGGACCTTTGTTGGCAAAGTAATGTCTCTGCTTTTAAATATGCTATCCAGGTTGGTCATAACTTTCCTTCCAAGGAGCAAGTGTCTTTTAATTTCATGGCTGCAACCACCATCTGCAGTGATTTTGGAGCCCAGAAAAATAAAGTCTGCCACTGTTTCCACTGTTTCCCCATCTATTTGCCATGAAGTGGTGGGACCAGATGCCATGATCCTAGTTTTCTGAATGTTGAGCTTTAAGCCAACTTTTTCACTCTCCTCTTTCACTTTCATCAAGAGGCTTTTTAGTTCCTCTTCACTTTCTGCCATAAGGGTGGTGTCATCTGCATATCTGAGGTTATTGATATTTCTCCTGGCAAACTTGATTCCAGCTTCTGCTTCCTCCAGCCCAGCATTTCTCATGATGTACTCTGCATATAAGTTAAATAAGCAGTGTGACAATACACAGCCTTGACATACTCTTTTTCCTATTTGGAACCAGTCTGTTGTTCCCTGTCCAGTTCTAACTGTTGCTTCCTGACCTGCATACAGGTTTCTCAAGAGGCAGGTCAGGTGGTCTGGTATTCCCATCTCTTCAAGAATTTTCCACAGTTTATTGTGATCCACACAGTCAAAGGCTTTGGCATAGTCAATAAAGCAGAAATAGATGTTTTTCTGGAACTCTCTTGCTTTTTCGATGATCCAGCAGATGTTGGCAATTTGATCTCTTGTTCCTCTGCCTTTTCTAAAACCACCTTGAACATCTGGAAGTTCACGGTTCACATATTGCTGAAGCCTGGCTTGGAGAACTTTGAGCATTACTTTACTAGTGTGTGAGATGAGTATAATTGTGTGGTAGTTTAAACATTCTTTGGCATTACCTTTCTTTGGGATTGGAATGGAACCCGACCTTTTCCAGTCCTGAGGCCGCTGCTGAGTTTTCCAAATTTGCTGGCACATTGAGGGCAGCGCTTTCACAGCATCATCTTTTAGGGTTTGAAATAGCTCAACTGGAATTCCATCACCTCCACTAGCTTTGTTCGTAGTGATGCTTCCTAAGGCACACTTGACTTCACATTCCAGGATGTCTGGCTCTAGGTGAGTGATCACACCTTCATGATTATCTGGGTCATGAAGATCTTTTTTGTACAGTTCTTCTGTGTATTCTTGCCACCTCTTCTTAATATCTTCTGCTTCTATTAGGTCCATACCATTTCTGTCCTTTATTGAGCCCATCTTTGCATGAAAAGTTCCCTTGGTATCTCTAATTTTCTTGAAGAGATCTCTAGTCTTTCCCATCCTATTGTTTTCCTCTATTTCTTTACAGTGATCACTGAGGAAGGCTTTCTTATCTCTCTTTGCTATTCTTTGGAACTCTGCATTCAAACAGGAATATCTTTCCTTTTCTCCTTTGCTTTTTGCTTCTCTTCTTTTTACAGCTATTTTAAGGCCTCTTCAGACAACCATTTTGCTTTTTTGCATTTCTTTCTCTTGGGGATGGTCTTGATCCTTGTCTCCTGTATTAAGTGAGCCAAAATGTGTAAAAAGAAAAAAAAGGAAAGAAGACACGTGTCTGTGTGATTGTGTGAAACACACGCGGGGTGGGGGCTAAGCTGAGGGGCTGGGAGCAGGACTCGGGGTAAATATAGGGACAGGGACACTTCCGGGAATGCAGTGTGGCTTATTTCTTAGCAAAACCTGTTCATGCTAATTTTATACATTTTTGCCTTGTTTCTATTTTTGCCCAAATTTTGTCTTCTAATATGGACTCAGTCACATTTCTGTTTTGAACGGGTTACGTTAATTATCAGACACCCTATTTTCAGCCAGTCACAGAAGCACATTTTGACTGCACGTCCACTTTGTTTCAACACCCTCTGCCACCGGCATGCTTTACTGCTTGTTCTGATTTTCTTAAAGCAATGACACTGGGGTGCCCAAACATGTAATTCTCCCACCTGCAGGGGTCTTTCCAAATATAACAGTCCACACACACATTTGCACTGAAGTTATGCAGAGGGATTCCTCAGAGTCAAGTTTAAAATCTCCTCTTGGGACTTCCCTGGTGGCCCAGCGGTTAAGAATCCACCTGCCGATGCAGGGGACCCCAGTTTGACTCCTGGTCTAGGGAGATTCCACGCGCAGGGGGCAGCTGAGGCCATGCACCACAGCTGCTGGACCCATGCTTTAGAGCCTGGGCGCCACGACCACTAAGCCTGTGCGCCAACTGCGGAAGCCTGTGGTCCAGGGTGTGTGCTCCGGAGCAGCAGGAGCCACCGCAATGAGAAGCCCACGTACCGCAACTAGAGAAAGACTGCCCACAGCAGCAAAGACCCAGCACAGCCAAAAATATATTTAAAAATTTAAAAACCTTAAAACAAAGTCTTCTCCTGAGACCTGCCTGGTTCTGCAGTTTGGGTTGTCTGGCCCCTGTGCGGGGTGTTTGCCCCGTGAATCGGGCGGCTCTGTGGGTCAGCCCCCTCCATGAGCCCCAGGGCTGGCAGGAGGCCAGCCTGCCTACTCGTGTCTATGTTGTGTTTCCCGCTGATGGCTCACTCTCGGGGAAAGTGCATGCGTCTTTGGAAGGTATCTGTCTGGCTAATACCTTAGCTTATTTTCCCAGGTTATACCAGCCTCGTTTATATGAATAATTTTATTTTCTACTAAAGGCTTTTTCCTATCGTTAAAAAATTGTCACAATGAATTAATGTAATTTCTGAGTTTTCTTTCAATGGGAAGAAGAAACAGGAAATGAAACATTTATTACACAGCAGATGATGCTCAGACTTTGGATGAAAGCCAGGGGCCTCAGGGAATTAGGGGTATTCCTTCAAGTTACCTGCTTAGTTATCAAACTGGAGCCCAAACCAGCAATTCCTATAGGTCTCATCCCACAGAATCTACACAAAGGAGGAAACTGACTGTAGAAAGACTTTGCATCAGCTGCCAAATTCTCAGGGAGAATCAGCCACTCTCATGAGAATCCCGTTAATCCTAACTCTCCAGGCACAAAATCCACACGGCTTTGTGGCCTCGGTGAGGAGATGATCCCCTTCTGGCTCTTTTGCCGTCACCCAGTCTGTTTCTCCTGACACCAAACACGGATCTGAAAATGGGGCTGAAGCAACGTTACGTCCTCTCTGATGTCTGCTCTGGGCTCAGTGGGCACAGACCCCCCCATCAGACCACGTGGTTTACCTGCATGAAACTACGATGAGGCCTTTGTCCTGTGGCTCGTTACCAACATCCACCCCATCCCTGCATGCGGCTATCGCCACCACATGTGTATCCATGTGATTTGGGTGAGTAACTTGAATTCTCCCTGGGTGGAATAACAATGGAAACACCTCAGTAGGTACTTTGTCTTGACGAGAATGTTCTCTGGGACCCTCTCTCCCAAGAAAGCCTATGACATCTGGGGCCCGATCCACACTCTGCGTTCAGGGTCGAGGGCTCCTGCCCTCCTTCCAAGCCGACCTCACCCCAGACCCCAAGGGTCTGTGCTGCGGGCCCCCTCCCTGATGAGCAGCATCACTGCCCGGCTCATGCAGGGAGACAGGTGGGCCCGCTGGCTCAGATGATCCTGCCTCTCCAGCTACCCAGGACTGTGGGGCTTCATTCCGGCTCCTCCTGCAATGTTCTTGCTGCTGCACATCTTCCTGCTACTCGCTTTTCTCATGGGTGGCTCCTAATTAAGAGAATGTGATCACTTTTATTAACAGTGCACTTTTCATGCACTTAAGAGTCAATAATTACACATGTTGATTGCAGTGAGATAACAGAAATAATCTAAATGGTGAGGAATTTGTAGTATTCAGTTGTTAATGAACGAACTAGAGCTACAGGCATCCACGTGGGCAGACCACAAAGCAACAGTGAGGGAAAAACTGAATCATTACAGAAGTATGTTCTTCCTGGTCCTATGACGTTTATTCTCACCCCGGAAAAAAGTTCTCTTAAGAGTTATTGAATAAGTTTAAGCTCTTAGGAGGATAAGAAAAATGTTTTCTAGTCAGAATTTACAACAGCTTAAACAAAGTTGGGTTTGACACATGATTAGAATGAATGAGTTGGTGAGTGAATGAATGGGTGAGTGAATGTATGAATGGGTGTGTGAATGAATGAATGAATGAGTGAAAGATGATGAGTGAGTGAATGATTCAGTGAGTGAATTAATGATTGAGTGAGTGAATGAATTAATGAGTGAGTGAGTGAATGAGTGAGTGAGTGAATTAATGATTGAGCGAGTGAGTGAACGAATTAATGAGTGAGTGAGTGAATGAGTGAGTGAGTGAATTAATAATTGAGTGAGTGAGTGAATGAATTAACGAGTGGGTGAGTGAATGAATTAACGAGTGGGTGAGTGAATGAATTAACGAGTGAGTGAGTGAATGAATTAACGAGTGAGTGAGTGAATGAATGAGTGAGTGAGTGAATGAATGATTGAGTGAGTGAGTGAGTGAATGAATTAACGAGTGAGTGAGTGAATGAATGAGTGAGTGAGAGAACTGGGGCACCACGACTAGCTCTCGTGGAGGAGACTCCCAGGCCCAAGTTTCCATCTGAACTTGAGGACGGTGAGTGGGCAGGGACGTGTCCTCACAGCGTGAACAGAGCTCCAGGAACCGGTCCAGTGTGGCCTTATTTCCTTGGGGTTTCGCTGGTGGAAAACGGGTTGAGTGAGAGAACCTGGTGCTTCAGCTCTCTGGGCCCACCGAGCTTAGAGCCGCTGTTAGAGTGGGCACCAAGGCAATGGCATTAAAAACACACAGAAATAACTTGGTGATGGTCAGAGGACAGCATGAGCAGGTCGAGTCATACTTCCTAGAGCAGATTCCGATGCACACACACCTCCAGCTTGAAAGAGTCAGGGGTCCCAGGGGACCACAAGCTCCACGGCTCTGCTCAGCTGCCTGACAGCCTTTGGTGGAAAGGCTTTCTTTCCGGTCTGTTTACCTTTAAAAATCAAAATTGTATTTATTTTGAAAAGAAACCGTGAGTAGTCCTATCTTCTTTAGCCACAAAAGAGAAAATTCTTGGTAGAAATCAAGAAAAGAGAAAAGAATTTACTGAGAGAAAACATAAATTTACAGTCTTCAAAAAAGTGAAAGAAAATGAGAAGATGGGAAAATAATTATGATATAAATGAATGTTGCTTCTTCTTTTCAAGCTTTCTTTTAAATTTTATCATTTTTTCTCCTTCACTGTAATTGGGTTCACAATCCCAAAGCATTTTTAAAAATTAATGTATTTTAATTTATTAAAGGAGGGGAGGCTGATTACAATGTTGCAGTGTTTTTTTCCATCTGTTGACATGAATCAGCCACGGGTGTACATGTGTGCCCCATCCTGAACCCCCTGCCCTCTACCTCCCCATCCCATCTCTCAGGGTCATCCCTGTGCCCGAAGTCATTTTAAAATATGCTGTCCTCACAAGTCCAAAGAGATTGATACTCAGAAGAAATCCCTGTGAATAGCTGGGTGAGGTAGTCACCAAAAAAGAGGCATTGAGAAATAGATGTATCATAGAGAATTAAAATACATATACACTTAGATGTACATAAAAAGTAACCCAAAAATGTTTTTCATAACTTTTTCAAGTGCTATTGTTAAGTAAAGCAGTTTTTCAAGGAGTTATATAGTTTGCATCCTTAAATGATTTGGTTTTTTTTTGCATTTTAAAATTGTGACTCACAGAGTAAGACAAGGTTTTTAAAACTTAGAAAATACTCTGTGCGGAGTATCACCCCCCTGACAGCATTATTAGACATAGCCCCATTCACACGGATTTCTGGTGTAGGTTTTGCCGCTGTCTGTGTCACCGTCTGCAACAGAGTCCGAGAACCCCTGCTGGGGAAACCGTGCTGCCTTGGAAGTGCCTCCTCTGGCGAGCAGGACGGCCGCCCTCCCCTAGGGCCCGAGGTGGCGGCTCCCCGCAGCGGGTGGTCCCCAGGCAGACGCCTCGCCTGTCACGCTTCACTCCATGTGACTCGCCTGTGACGTCTGGAGGTGCCCTGACTGGGATGAAGGCGAAGAGCTTCGCCTGCCCCAGCCCCTCTGAGAGCACTTGGGAACGGGGTGGAGACCCCTGAAGCGGGAGGCGTCGGGGTCCGGCCTGCGGGTGTCCGGCCTGCGCTGGTGTTTGTAGGCGTCAGGCTCGGCCCGGGTCCTGCATCGGGGACGGGCACGCAGGGCCGTTTCCTGCAGGGCAGCTGCCTCGGGAGGGGCTGGCACCCCCAGGCCCGCCAGGCTGGTACCGGACTTGCTTGCCGCGCGCCTGAAGCGGGACCCGAAGGCTCCAGAGTGATCTAGGGGCCCGGTGCCCGGCCCGAGACTTCAGCTGAAGCCTTAGGGATTCGCAGCAGCTTTGAGGCCGCTCGCAGAGAAGGCCCCAGAGATGCGGGGAGGCCCGGGCTTTGGGGGTCGGTGGAGGAGGCGGAGGAGTCAGGCCCATCACCCCGACCCTGTGGGCCCTGTGCTTGTCACTAGCACTGCTCGACGCTTCTGTCTCCGCTGGGACCACTTTCCTTCCCAGCCTTTCCCGGCTGCCTGCCCACCCCTTGTGGGGGGACCAGGGGCTTTCACTGCGCGGCTGACCCTGGCCTGTTGTGGGGCGGCTTCTTGGGGGCCCCCAACCAGTGAATCCTGAGTGCCTCCAGGCCACACCCCCGCCCTGGGCCCCGCGTCTCCTTTCCAGGGCCTCCGTTACCAGCCTTCTGCTTCTCCATCTCAAAAATTGGCTGAAAAAGTCAACCTCAGTGGATGTGTTCAGAGAAAAAGGCTGAAGGGGTCCTAAGAGTTCTCAGGGTTGAAACTTAAATTTTCTTTTTGGTTGACGGATTTGAGATGATGGATGATAATTCAGCTAATTCTGGTGATCGTTTCACAAATATGAGTGAAACTGTCACACTGTACCCTTAAACTGACAAGGTGATGTATGTCACTGTCATAAAACTGGAAAGAGGAGGACATGGCTGCTATTGTTTCGCCAGGTGATGGAGTGGTGCCCTCCTGGCTGCTTGTCACACAGCTGACCGCGGGCAGGTCTCCTTGCAGACGGAGAAGGGGCTGTTTCGGGGGTGGGCAGGAGTGGGAAGGAGTCTGAGGGTGGGTGGGAAGTGTGGGGTGTCCAGGGTACTGGGGGATCCAGGCAGCGGAGCCGTCAGGCCTAGCCCCACATCACACCACTGAACCCGACACCCGCTCATCCTGCCACGGGTCAGCCCTTCCTGGAAGCTGATCTGCAGCTAGAAACACTTTGGAGAAAGAGAGGGGAAATGCTCTATGCTGGGAAAATGTCCAAAAAATCGTTTTCTGGAAGCTAACTCCCACCTTGTTTCTATTTTTAATAGTAGAGATGGCTCTTGGGAGAGACGGATGTGCTGGGACCAGCCCTGGAGGGAGGGGACTGCTGTCCTCACGGGCTTCCACCTCTCCACCCCCCAGTCCCCGAGGCCCAGGAGAGACCAAGGAGACAACTTCAGGGCCAGCGTCCGCCAGCAGGAGGTGGAGGGGACCCAGCGTGAGGCCCTGTCCGGCTCTGCAGGGTGAGCAGATGTCCTTGCTCATCTCAGGGACATGCACCGGAGCATCATGGAGGACTTCAGAGCCTCACCGGGGATGCAAAGCAGATGCCGCCACACCGTCAGCGTGCCTCACTTAAACAGCATCATCACTCTGATTCTGCATGTGTGTGTCAGGGACACAGACTTGGGTCAGTGACAGGACTGGCCTCTTCTGATTTCTATCCCATTAGATACACATGCCTTCTGATGACTTGTTCTGGAAAACTACTGCGATAAGAGGAAAGAAATGCTATTTATATAAAATTCATTAATTGCATCACACCCACTTCCAAAAAGGTATAGGAGATGGTTTGTATTTAAAATACATGAAACATGAATAGGTTGTCTGTTGCTGTTGTTTAGTAGCTAAAGCATGTCCAACTCTTTTGCGACCCCGTGGACTATAGCCCACCAGGCTCCTCTGTCCATGGGATTCTCCAGGAAAGAATTCTGGAGTGGATTGCCAAGCTCTCCTCCAGGGCATCTTCCTAAGAAAGGATCGAACCCATATCTCTGGCATCTGCTGCACTGCAGGCAGACTCTACCACTGAGCCTCCAGGACACAAACCCAGTTTAAGAAAGGGAAATGATTTAAAAGAAATGTGAAGATGGAGATTCTTATCCAGAAGACCCAATCAGTGACAAAGCAGTAAAATGTCTACAAACCTTTGACACTGCTTCCCTGGGGCCTTTATTTTCCTTTGTCTGAGTCGTTCTAGTACCTGGCTGAACACTCCTCTGCCACAATCTGTCTCCTTCCTAATCACAGTGTCGCCGCTGTATTCTTATACACACATGCGGTCAGACCACTTCACGTAAATTCACCCAACGTCCCCTACCTTCCTGCCGCTGGATTCTGACCTCTGAGCCCGTCCACAGGTAATTAATACACATGAAGCCAGACAGAGGGCGCTGGAGTGACCGCCTCACGTACTAAGTTACATGTGCTGCTTTTTCAGAACAGAACTCTGATAAAATTCTAAGCATCCCATTTATAAATTTCATTGCTATTGAAATTTACATGAAAGAAATGTTATTTTGGAATTTTCTGAGATCTTCAAGGAAAGTTTTCTAGTTGACTCTAAACAAGCAAAAAATCCTGACCTCCTATCAATGCTGATACACCGAAAGCAATGGGCTCCTGCCCTTGTATGTCGGGGGCACAGTTTCACACAGCATCACACACCAGGATGGAAACCACTCGGTCGTCCTCTTCGACTTTTTAATAAAACAAGAAATTATTTAAAATGTAGAATGGAAATTTGAAGCCCTATTCCATCTAAAAAATCAAATCTACAAATAAGGCCATGATTTATACTTGACTCAGGGAGGCAGCCAGCTCCATCTCTGCACAGTGAAAGCTCTGTGTCAGGCTGGCCTCATGATCACTAAAGCATATGGTCCCTGTTGTTCAGCCAGCAAGGACTGGATGTTTCCTGAGGCTCTTGCCAGGCTATGTGTCTTGAGATAATACTATTCATCTCTTGTCAAAAGACCATCTGAGACAGGGCTTTTCAGCCAGGGCCCTGGGGACAGGCTAATCCTTCATCTCTCTGGCTTCTTTGAGTTCAAGCCGATATCCACTTAAATCATCAGAAGGAAACATACTCTGGACAGCATTAACTTGGCTCCCTGTAGAAGTGTGTCACAGAACCTTGATCCAGCATGTGCTTCTGGACCAAGCATCGTTCACACAGACAGCAGAGTCCAGAGGGCGATCGTGCACCTGCTGAGCGACCTGGAGGAGCCTGCTCACGTCCTCCGTGCAGACTCTGAGTGCATTCAGCAGGGATCTAGGCCGGGGATTTAGCCAGGGCATGTCTACCTGTCTGTCTATCCACCTATCTGTGCATCTGTGTGTGTGTGTGCTCAGTCGTGTCCGACTCTTTGCAACCCCATGGACTGTAGCTGGCCAGGCTCCTCTGTCCATGGGATTCTCCAGGCAAGAGCACTGGAGTGGGTTGCTGTGCCCTCTTTCAGAGGATCTTCATGACCCAGGGATCGAACCTGCATCTTTTTATGTCTCTGGCAGTGGCAGGCAGGTTCTTTACCACTAGTGCCACCTGGAAAGCCCTAAGGATCTATCTATCCACCTATCCATCCATCCGTCTATGAATCTATCTGTCTATGCATCTGTCTGTCTATCTATCATCATCTGGGCCTCCCGGCTGTCTCAGTGGTAAAGAATCTACCTGCCAATGCAGGAGACGCAGGAGACACAGTATCAATCACTGTGTTGGGGAGCTCCCTTGAAGGAGGAAATGGCAACTCCTTCCAGTATTCTCGCTGGGAAAATGCCATGGACGGAGGCGCCCCTGGTGTCGCAGAGTCGGACACGACTGGGTGACGGAGCACGCGTGTGCATCCGTGATCTATCTGCCCATACTCTCCAGCTCTCTGTGTCTCTCTGATGGCTCTGTGCTCACTCACTCAAGTTGCCCACACACGTTTGTGCAGCCTCACCACTACAAGCCCAGCCGCTGCCCTGAGGAGCGGAGATGCCCAGGACTGAAGGACGTCCTTGCCTTTGAGGAGCTTGCTGGCTATCAGGAAGGGAGAGTCAGGAAGCCACAGAGCTCTGAGTCCATGACTAGCAAACCAGCTGGCTTGTGGAGCCTGGATTATTGTCTCTACAAGCGTGATGGGGCCATCGCAGGAGAAGGACGTCCTGACTCCCAGCAGCACGTGGGAAGCTCCAACCTGGCACATGTGTGCCTAAGCAAATGCACACTCTTCCTGAAGAATCCCAACATGCATGACTGACAAATCATACAGTTAATATACATGGAACCAGAAAGATGGCATTAGAGGGATCTCCTCACATAGCATGTTACATGTGCTACTTTTCTGGAGCAAAACTCTGATAAAATTCTAAGCATCCCATTTATAAATTTCATCGCTGTTGAAATTTACACGAAAGAAATATTATTTTGGAATTTTCTGAGATCCTAAAGGAAAGCTTCCTAGTTGACTTAGACCCCTATTCAGCATCACACAAATCCTCAGAGATGACAGCTTACAGGAAACACGGCCTCTTCCTAACATGCGTGTACTTCTCCTTCCTCCAGAAGTTGTCGTGGCTCAACTGTCCTGTTTTCAGCGTATTTGAAGAGAATGAATTATTTATACAGGTGGCTGTTGGAAATGAAACACCCTTCAGAAGGGAGGCTAGGATTGTAAATCTGCCAAACAGAAGGGACTCCTGTGCCCTCGTCCTGGAGACCTCAGCTTCTACTGCCGTTGATTTATGGACCTGTGTGAGGCAGGGTCCTGGGGGAGCCTCAGCGGATTCAAGAGACCCCAGCAATTTTCTGAAGGGACGAGTGCACAAAAGCTGTCATCAGGATAGAGAAGTACGGTCACATAAAATCACAGGGTTTCTCATTTTAATTTGAAATGTTTCCCCCATGTTAACTTCATTCTATGGACTGTTTTTTAGAGAACAAGTTTTTAAACTAAAAATAGTTATTTTATCTGCCAAGCTCATGCACTTCCAAGCTTCACCCTGTGCATCCACGCACCTGCTTGATGACCAAGACAACTTACACAAAACCAAGATCTACTGGCTGTGTGGGGCCTCTGCCCATGGCCCTTCCGCCCCATTGCTGGATGTTCTGCACACCACACTTGGCGCCTGCAGTGGGGTCACATGGGCTCTGCTCTGCAGGTCCTCAGATGGGCTGGGGGGCTCCACCACCCAGAGCAGCAGGTTCCTCAGGTCCACGGGAGAGGGAGGACAGGCTAGGGAGGAGCCTGGTCTTCCAGCAGCTCAGCCTGGAGTCAAAAGGAGCTGCCTCTCCAAGGGTCACTGACCCCACACTCACGGGGCCCCTCCATGGATCTGAGCTCTTGCCCTGCTGTGTGAGGCCACTTTCTTTCACTCTTATTCACATGTGAGTTCGGTAGTGTCTACTCTTATTCATAAGGACTCAAATTTAAAGAATCAACAACAGTTCGCCATTGTATTTGCACTCTCAGGAGTGTTTATATTTGGGAAATTGAGGTCAAACTTCCCCTCCACCATCTGGAAGGTGTTTGTAAGTCAAATTTCTGGAAAGAGCTTCCATTAACAGAAATCTACAAAGAGTGTGATTTCTGAAGATTGTATCTTTAAGCTCGAAGTCATAATGTCTCACAAATTTACTTTTCTCCAAATCAGTCATTCACAAACCTCTCTGTCTTTCAAACATGTGCACACACTTGTGCACACATGTGTGCACACACATATATGTGCACATGCACACATGTGCACACATACAGATGCACACACCAGGGACCTGTGGATCACACACACATCAGGATCATTTGTTCCTTTGCCTGACATCTGTCTTCCACATGTGACTCTGCTCCAGGAGGCAGAAGCTTCTGATACTTCTGATTTTTCCTGCCATGTACCCTATACCTAACACAATGACAGCTGGAAAGTGTTGAATAAGTGAATAAGGGAAGCAAATAAAGGAACCAATGGTACTCATTTCTAACCCAATATTCAAAGCAGATTTATGAGTTAAACTGTGGCATGTTGAACCTGTTGGACACTTGAAATAGAGGCCACTCATGCAGCTCGGTGATCTTCAGGGACATGAGGTCTCTGCTCCTGGAAGCTCCACCTCCAGAAACGAGAGTACCTCCCACACCATAGTCTGCAGGGCCCAGGGACTTCTTGGGACGTCTTGAATCAGGCTGACAGTGTGTCCACAGGGGCACTCACATGGTGCTCACTATCCTGCCTGGTCATCAGTCATGAAGGTGGCCACACAGTGGGTTTTAATGCAGGGAAGGCATCAAACTAGAGGAAGTTCACAGGGTTTCACTAGCAATCCAAGGGGAAAGCAACAACATCAGAAGAAAAGAAAACAAGCAAAACTGGCACAGATTTTTGACAAAAATTTTATTTTAGAAATTATCTATTTGGAGAAAGAACAGCACTGTCAGAGTGAGCCTCTGACCTGTTGGTGCTGTGACCCCCTTCAAACCCCACTGAAGCAGAGGCTAAAATAAAACCCAGTCGTAACTGTGGAGAAAAAAAGAAAATGAAACAGTAGGCAGAATACCTGGAATTGAAATGGGTAGAGTCTTTCATCCTCTTCTCCCGTCAAGCCTCACTTGACCAAAGCCCCCTTCAGCTCCTTCCCTGTCCCTTTTCTCCTTAAAATGATGGTGGCTTAAAACTTCCATCTAATAAGATATCTTTGGTTTCATCTCTTAGAAAGTCGCTCACTCATGCTTAAATATAGATCACATGACTTTGGCTATTGCTGCAGATTATCTAAACACTACTCTCTAAACCTCTGCTGAACACAGGCAAAGTTGGACCCACGTCTTTTTTCCTGTTCAGTGACTAGGAGGCCAAAAGCCACTGGACAGTCCTATCCCATAATGTGATATGGTCCATTTGCCTAAATACTGGACCCTTGCGTTACTGACTTAATCAGTGATTGATTAGGAGTCAGGCTAGGTGCTGAGTCAATAGTCCATGTGGAGGCTGCTGTTACCCCAGTGCATTATGGGAGGCCCTGAGTCGAGGTCCACCCAGGGACCGGCCCAGGTCTGCTTTTTAGGCAGTGATTCAGGAAACGATTGCTTGGTTCTCAACTGCTACAATCTGTTTTTCCCAATGGTGGTTGTCTATCCCTGAGCACGCTTGTGGGTGATGCCTGCCTTCTGTCCAGACCTCTGAGTCTGAAAGCCGCTCGAAAAACTAGAGCCTGGGGGGCTCACGTGGGAAGTGTTGGGAGAGCTGGTTGGCATCACGGTCTGCTGACCTGCCCTCCAAAAGTGACCTCCACATTTTTCATCACTCAAGATTCATTTGGCTATAATTAAGCATGAATGCCATTTCTCCCTCAAACACTGCAGTGGTTTATGAAGTGGAACTAGCAACAACGCAGAGAGGAGATGCAGACCTCCCTGAGGCCAGCAGCCCAAGTGGTCACTGCCGGGTTCTCCGGGACCTCAGCCTTCTCTGCTCGCCACACAGATGCCACGGTGACCCCAGAGCAGAGGCTGAGCTCTTGTTTGTCCATCTGCCTACCGCGATCCCCCGGAGACGCAGACCCCGCGCCGGCACCTGCTCTGAAGCCTCCACCTTCGACAACTTCGCCCTCATCCCACACGGTCATTTCACTCTTCAGAGCTTCATGAGCGCTGGGAACAGGAGCACTTCCTTGTCTGCTCAAACCAACTGAACAAGAAAGTCCCTAAGCCTCTCCAGGTCGGAGGACGCAGGGCGCAGACCTTACATAAGTGGTTGCGATCCATCTGTGTGGATTTCAGTTTCAGGCTGGTGGCGGGTGGGCAGCTCGCGGGAGAGACTGAGGCCTGGACTTCAGTGTGGGCAGTCGACTGAGTGCTGGCCCTGAGCCTCCCACCGAGGAAACAGGGAAGTCACCGAACCCTTAATGGAGATAACACTTTATTCACCAGAAAAGCTAAGGTGACAACGGTAATCACCCTTCTAAGGTTCCTTGGAGGTTGCAGGTCACTGGTTGGCTTGAATGTTTAATCCATGTTGGGGACAGAAAAGCACAAACGCATCAGGCAGCAATAGGAAAACAGTCCCCTCTCTCTTCCCCATTTCCTATGACGCCTTTTCCATTTAATACTTCATGTTTGGAGGCTTCTGCTGGATCTCTCTGGGAGTGTCTGCCTGGAGACCGTGGAGAGACGGCAGAATAAGGAAACTGATGCTCTTTAAAAACAACTATTCATGAGAATCTGAGAAGAGGCAACAAATTATAAAAACATTAATATGTGTTTTAAAATCCTTCTTTTTTGACAAAGGTTTTTTTTGGTGTTTTTTTTTTAATTAAACAACTCATAATTCAAACACAGTTGTCAGGCAGCCTCAGTCAAATTCAGTAGAGGGAAGCCCTGTGGTTCGGGTGACCTGCAGGCAGTCACCGTGTTGGGGACGTAGCTGTTAAGGGGTTGGTATAATGAAGTCATTTTATTAAGAGTCAAGACATGAGTCCCTCAGAGTTGTACAAAATAATCAGTAATTTGGAAAAAAAGAGAGATGGGAAAATTTATAAAGAGAAAAATAGCAGCGTTACTTTGGAGATTTGAAGGAAGTGGCGTGGGCAAGAGATAATTTTAGAAATTAGAATCTAAAGTCAGTGGAGAATAAAGTGGAATAATTTATTATGTCCACAAATGTAGATTTTAATGAATTGATTAACATCCATTACTAATCTCTAACAAAGTAAAGTATTTTCATATTGTCTTTCCACCACTGAGCATGTGATAATGACCTGCAGTGACCTTTCTTGATGCACCCACCTGCTGAAGGACACGTGGGTGTTTCCACGTCTTGATTATTGTGAATAGCAATGCTGTGATGAACATGGGAGTGCAGGGATATCTTCACGATTCTGATCTCATTTCCTTTGAACATGTGCCCAGGACTGGGGCTGTGGATTGTATGATGGTTAAACTTCTAAGTTTTGAGGACCCTCCATACTGTGCTTCGTAGTGGCTGCAGCAGTTTAGATTCCCATCAACAGTGTATGAGGGTTCCCTTTTCTCCACATCCTTGCCAACACCTGTCTCCTGTTTTTGATAATAGCCATCCTAACAGGAGTGAGGTGAAATCTTGTTGTGGCTTTGATTTGCATTTCCCTGATGATCAGTTATGTTGAGCACATTTTCATGTACTTTATGGCCATTTGGATGTCTTCTTTGGAAAAACATCTCTGCAGGTCCTTTGCCCGTGTTTTAATTGGCTTCTTTTTTTTTTTTTTGCTGTTGAGTTGTATGCGTTTCTTATATATTTTTCCATTAACAGCTTATCAGATACTCAGTTTGCGAATATTTCATCCTGTTCTGTAGATTGCCTTTTCATCTTGTTCCCTTTGGTGTGCAGAGCTTTTCATTTAATATAGTCCCACTTGTTTAGTTTGACTTTGTTGCCTGTGATTTGGGTGCCTTAACCAAAAAATCATTTTCAAAACCAATAACAAGAAATATTTTCCCTTCACTTTCTTCTAGAAGTTTCATAGTTTCAGGTCTTAAGTCTTTCATGCATTTTGAGTTGATTCTGTGTGTGACAGGGGGTTCAATTTCATTCTTTTTATGTGGATGCCCAGTTTTCCCAACACCATTTATTGAAGAAAACATCCTTACCCTGTTGTGTGTTCTTGGTGGTCAGTTCCACTTCTGGAGTTCTTTGAGTGGCCATTAGTGAGCATTATGTTGCCTGTCTTAAAATGTGTTTATCTTGCAATCACCTTTGGATATAGCTTAGCTGTGCATAGAATCGCAGGTCAGTATTTCCTTTCCTTCACAACTTACAGGACATTGCTGTGTCGCCTTCTGGTCTCTAAGGCTGCTAAGTCAAATTCTACTGTTAGCTTAACTGTCGTTTCAAAGAGAGGGATAAATAAGTTGTCTTTACCCTCTAGTTCACATCTAGGTCACCTGACGCGAAGAACTGACTCATTGGAAAAGATCCTGATGCTGGGAAAGATTGAAGGTGGGAGAAGAAGGGGACGACAGAGAATGAGATGGTTGGATGGCATCACTGACTCAACGGACATGAGTTTGAGTAAGCTCCAGGAGTTGGTGATGGACGGGGAAGCCTGGCGTGCTGCAGTCCACGGGGTCACAGAGTCGGACACGGCTGAGCGACTGAACTGAACTGACCCTCTAGTACTGGTTGCAATTTTCACTTTGTCTTGGATATTCTGAAATGTTCCTGTGACAGTCTTGGGTATGGGTTGTATTTAGACAACCCTGTGCAGGGCTTTGTGTGGTCCTTCAGTAGTGTCTTTCCTTCTCTGGACGCCAAGCAGCAGGGTCCGCCCCCATCCCTGCAACACCTCCAGCACGCATTCGATGAAGACATAGGACCTGTCACCAGCCCCTCACTCCTTCTTTCCGTCCCCCTGTCTCTCTGTTCCACGTTCCCAAAGGTCTCCTCG
Organism: Cervus elaphus; assembly: GCF_910594005.1. Lineage (NCBI taxonomy): Eukaryota > Metazoa > Chordata > Mammalia > Artiodactyla > Cervidae > Cervus > Cervus elaphus. The sequence goes on from NC_057830.1 coordinate 524,539, forward strand.
TATGTAAAGATCTTCTAATTATGGAACTTTCGTTTTTGGTTGTGTCTAGAATAAAGTTTATATTTTCCATTCAACTTTTATATAAATGACTATATGTATATTTTCTAAAATATCTCTCCTTTCTCTTTGTAGAAACTTATGTCACAGGAATGTAATGACACTAAAACCCTACATCAGCTCCTTCTCATCTTTTGTACTATTATTGTCATAGATTTTATTTCGACATATGTTGTAATTCCCAGAGGATATTGTTATAATCTTTATTTCAAACATCCAAGTGCCTCTTATAAACACCAGAAAAGAAAAGAACAGTAACACCTCCACACACAGAGTCATTATTTTTGGCACCCTTCAGTCTTTTCTTAGATCTGACTTTTATCATTTTCCTCCAGCCTGAACAGCTTCCCGAAGCATTTATTGTGGTTTGGGTCTGGTAGGAACATTCGCTCATCTTTTGTTATCTAAAAATGTACTTTCCCCACCTCCCTTTGAATGGGGAAGAATTCTAGTTTTGTTTTGTTTTTTTTTCTTTTCTTTTTGGTATCTTTTTCTTTCGGGTAAATGCTTCCCTTGATGGCCTCTGGCCTCTGAGCCTGGGTGCCAGGGGCTGTGGGAGGGCGGCCCCGGCTTCTCAGGGTCCAGATGCTGTCTTCATCCCGCTCTGGACCAGAAGGGGTCCAGGCCTCAGGGCACTTACAGGAACAGCATCTCTACAGGTAAATGCTGTCACCCCCAGGGGGGCAACCCCTGACGCCCTCCAGCTCCAAGCCTCTAAGTGGAGAGTGGTGGCCTCTCAGGCACACTGGGCCACACGAGGGTCATCCTCAAGCTGCCCGCGGGCCCAGGACCCCTGATGGCTGTTCCACGGTCTCCGTCCTGCTCAGCGCTGAGGGCTGCACACAGGGAGGTCCTTGTTGCAAGCGACCGCATCCCAAACCTCCCATCTCCCTTGACTGGGTGTGCTGCCTGGGGCCTGCCGGGCTGACTCCCAGGACTGGAGATGATTTTAAGTTCTAGAGACTGAGCTTCCATCCTAAAGGAAATCAGTCCTGGATATTCATAGGAAGGACTGATGCTGAAGCTGAAACTCCAATACTTTGGCCACCTGATGAGAAGAGCTGACTGATCGGAAAAGACCCTGATGCTGGGAAAGACTGAGGGCAGGAGGAGAAGGGGACGACAGAGAATGAGATGGTTGGATGGCATCACTGACTCAATGGATATGAGTCTGAGCAAGCTCTGGGAGCTGGTGATGGACAGGGAGGCCTGGCGTGCTGCAGCCCACGGTGTCGCAGAGAGTCAGACACGACTGAGCGACTGGACGGAACTGAACTGAGGCTGGGCTGGGCTTCAGCGCCTGCAGCCGTGTTGGCTCCCTGGGGCAGCTCAGCTCCTGGTGGGTCCCCGAGGAAGGACCCGTGGGTTCCTGTGACAGAAAGTCACAGAAGGGAAGGAGCGGGAGGGGACTGTGGTCCTCTCATCCAGGTGAAATTCTTCTGACGTTGCGTTTGGTGTTTTCAAGGACAGTCTCCCACTCCCCTCCCTATCTTCCTTCTTCTTGGAGAAACCTCCAAACACGTGACTCTCCTCTTAGCCAAACTGAACTGAGGATACGAACGGAGCTGGGACGACCTCAATCTCTAAACCAATTCTCAGCCGTTAGCGTTACTGGGGAGCACACCTGCGTTCCCTTACCAAGTGCTTTTCGTGCCAAAAACACAAGATCAACTTCGCCTTGAAGTCACAGCTGCCGACGGATGAGAAGCCTCATTTCAAAGTAGGTTTTAGGATGTCACTGTCGCAGCCGACCAGGGTGGAGGTTGGGAAAGGAGGGAACCCAGTGCACTTGGCAGTTTTTCCTAAGGATGCCCCTCCTGCCCTGCTTGCAGGAATCCAGCATCAGAGCCCAAAGGCGGAGCAGGGGTGTCCAGTGGAGGCAGAGGAGAGCTGTCGCTGGGAGCGGCCTCTGAGAGCCGGCGCCGGGGGCCGGGAGGCGAGAGACGTTTCGGGTCACGGCCACAGGCAGGTCCGCGGACACCAGGTGAGGGCCGCAAGCAGGGCACACCTGCCGGGTAAGCCAGGACAGCGGCTGGAAGCACGTGTGCATCCTGGCTGCTGTCTGCACTGCTGTTTGCACGCTTACACATGTCCCTGACCACCGCTCAGCTGGGTCTTGTTCGTCCTAACTACTCTCAGACCCCAAAGACCCCAAAGTGTTGCCATTGACTCGCGCAGTGTTTAATTTGATAAGAAAGAGGAAAGAGGGCTGATTCCATCGCAAACTTGTGTTCTACTTTGTTCTTATGAAACAGCACTTTCCCACATTCATGCTTATTTACATTCCCTCCTAACTCATTAACCAGACTTTGGCTGAGCACCACGTGGCTTCAGGGTTAGCTCCTGGAGTCCTAGAGTTGCGTGGACTCTAGGGACTCTAGGAGTCAGGGAGATGCGTGTTATTTGCTGTTCTGTGCTGTTTGTGGGAAAAACAGGGTGCAGAGGTTAAGGAGCTGCCCTTGGTCCCTTCTTGTAAGTGGAAGGTGGGGCTTAGAAATAGGGTCTGTCGGCCCCACAAACTCATTATTATAACCAAGATTGTTGCAAGAAACGTTAAACATAAAAGTTACTTAGAGGAAGATTATAAGGAATTCCTCAGGAGTCCAACAACTGTGGTTTACCACAACCATCTCAGTCTGGATCAGCCCTGGTCTACATGGAGGGTCTGTGGGGTGCGAACGAGCCTAGGGTTATGGGAGGACAAGACGGTCTGGCGAGAGGGAAGAGGAGACACCACAGAGCCTCTCTGTCACCCACGGCTCCAACCTGGCGCCAGGCACGCACCACTGGGCTCTCAACACGTGCAAGGAAAGCAACTGGACTGTTTCTGATTCTAATTAGCACCTCCCAAGCATCCAACTCTCTGTCTCTGTCCCTGAGAGGCTCAGAGACATGGGGCCACATGACGGAGATCAATGAAAAGCAAACCCAGTCTCAGATGAAATCGCTACCAGTCACTTCAAGTGATACACAGATCGCTGAGCTTCCACGTAAATGAGCAGTGGGATGTGGTTTCAGGCGCCTGTAGCAAAGTCTGCCTTTCCTTATCAGCAGTGTTTCAGGGTGACCAAGGAACCAAGCTTGGCAAGAAATAGGAGGAACTTGGTCCTGTTCTGACGTGGCCGCCAGCTGGGGGGACAGGTCTGTGACGTTCTAGGGTGATGTCAGCAGTGCTCTGTGAAGGGTGAGCTGCACCCTGAGTTCTTCACAGAGGAAGGACCTGCTGAGGTTTGTCCGGGATGCATGTGGACGCGCCGCTGTGCCCAGGGGCTCACAGGGCTGTCAGCTTTTAATTCATTTTCTCCAACAGCGGTCATGCAAGTGAGAGTGCATGTGGCCCCTGAAAAGGGCAGAGGCCATGGGAATCAGCAGGGAATCCTCCTGGGAGAAGGATGCTAAAGGATGCTAAACGTGAGGGGAAGCAGGCCCTGTGCTGCCCGGGTCCAGATCCGGGTCCACCTGAGACGGAGGAGGGCGTCAGGTTGGGGTGGAGGTGGGGTGAGGGTGGGGGTAGGGAGAGTATGGGGGCTGGGGGTGGACGGGGGTGAAGGGGGCGTCTGCTCTGCACGTGCACACACACACACACTTCCCCAGCCTTCTGTCGTTTGTGCAATGGTGGTAACAGAGTCCCCTGTGCACAACAGCTGAGGCACTAGACGCGATTGGCACCATGAGGCACGTGTGGGAAGCCCCGGGGTGTCTGCTCAGGGGTGAAGGCACAGGCAGTGGGCCGAGGGCTGCTTAGTGGGGGGTCGACGCCGCCCCACTGTGAGCAGCCCTGAACCAGCGAGAAAAACCCAAAGCAAAGGGACTGTGCAGTCCACACCATTCCTGGAGCCGAGCCAGCATGACGGGAGGCTCGGGGGATCTGAGCACAGGCCGAGAGGAGGGCTGGGTCTCGTGGGGGCCTGGGCCAACTGGGGTCCAGGAGCTGTGGGTTTCACCTGAGAACTGGAGGCGGGGCACAGGGAGGCTGTTAGCACTCAGATCAGCTCCTGCTCAGAATGAAGCTTCACCTCCTCCCAGCTGAATGCACACCTGGTCAGGGACCAGGAGGTGGGGGGGTCGCTCCTCACCTGCCCACTCTGTGCAGGCGGCAGAGCCCATGTGCTCAGCTGCGGGGCAGGACCCGACCTGCAGCACCTCCTGCCTCCTGACCCCCCGGCAATCAGGACTCCTGACTGCAGAGACTCGTCTCCAAGATGGGAGTCTTTTCTCTGAAACATTTGGTTCTAAAGGTGAATCTTCACCCAGCTCAGTCAGAAAACGACTTCTGTTGGTACATTGGGGTTTATCCCTAAACCCATTCCCACCCTGAACTGCTCCTGTCTCCTTGGTTAGCTCACCCTGGCTCTGCTGCAGCCTCCTGGATGCTCCAGTAACCTTGGTAGGTAGCTGACATTTGTAGAAGAACTATCAAGTTTCAAGGCAGTGAAATGCCTGGGACCCAAATATTTGAACTCCATGGAAAGGATACCTCCCGATGGATGTGAGGGGTGCGTCCAGACCAGTCATCCCCAGGGCCACGTGTCATGGCCCCTGGAAATCTGCCAAGTCCCCAGCCTGGCTGCTTCTTCCAGCAAGGGACCTCCCTCTTCGCCATGAGCTTTCATCTGGAAAGGCAACTCACTGCCTTAGACCAGGGGTGCTGAGTGGACGAGCTCAGAGGCTCCTGTGAGACAGTGTCCCCTCCCTCACTGAGCTTCACTTTGGGAGCATGTCTGGAGACCGTGTGATTCTATGTGAGCTTTTGCAGGGGTGCTTGGCCACTGACATCTAAGGAGCAATGGGAAAGGTCTTGCCAGCCATATGCTTCTTTGCATCATTTTTTTCCCCATTGATTGTTGGAACTTCACATGAGAAGATCAATGCAAAAGACTAATGACCTTGACATTGATCTTGACACAGGATGAGTTCTGAGCCCTTTGCCAGAGGAAGAAGGGACCTCATGTACCTGCCTCATGGGCCCCTGAATCGGCAGAGGATGTGATGGGTGGAATCTTCTCACACCGGGTAAGTCATGTACAGTGGATTCCTAGACACCCATGAGGAAAGAGTAGGAGGCACAGGGCATCTGGAATCACAGGGAATGTGGAAGTTCTGGCATGCGGCCAATGAGAAAATCAAGTACAGGATGGGGGCTGTGGCTGGCAGTTGTTGATTTATCCTGAGTCAGCAGCAAACACATCTAAGTTGATCTTAGCAGCCATCCTGGAAGCAAATCACACCTGTGGTATTTTATTCAATGTGGGGCAACACGCTTCTCATGTTTTACAAGAGAAGTGTGAAACTAGAATACGTACTGAATAAAACAACAGGGTGGCAATGTCCTCAAAGCCTATCTTCTGAGGACTAGTGAAGGAACTAGACTGTTTTGCAATGAAATGAAAAAAGAAAACCAACGCTCTTGAGGGGCAAAGTGAAGGTCACAGTCGGATCAAGAGAACTCTTTACAAATACATGCAGGTGCCGGGTAGAGTGTGGCTCAGCTCTGAAATGACAGGACCCAAAGGTGAGAGGTGAGAATGAACTCAGAGCTGCTCAGCAGAGCACCCACTGCCTTGGGGTGGACATGGCACCCACGGATGTGGCCGGTGGTCACACACAAAGTCTCCAGATTCATAAACCACAGATGTTTGCATTCTGACCACCTAACTAAAGTCCCATCATGTAAGAAAAGATACTCCTTAAACCTGTGGAAGTAGGAAAGTAGTGCGCAAAATGTAAACACACACACCACATCCGTCCGTACTTTATATAAGCTTCAGGCCACAGTGCATGGGAAAATGCCTCTCTGAGCACAGGAAGCCATCAGAATTAGCTGTGGGGAAGTTTAGGCGCATGGCCTTTGGGGCAAAATTCAATCTGGAGCGAGTCTCCCCAGTGTCTGCCACTCACTCTTCGCTCTGGGTTCTGTTGCGACTCTCGTGTCTGTTAACACAGATAATTATGCATGGAAACACCTTGGTCAAGGACCTTAAGAGAACCACCGGTGGGTGCCCTAAATCCTGCGCTTTCTCCCTTCTGGCAGGCAGAGGGGCCAGCACAGCGGAGAAGCACACCACTTTCCCTCCTGCCTCTGGGGTCCCGGGCATACTGCATACTTTGTGTCCCCCCGCCCCCGCCTCCCTGCACACGGGCCTTGCTCTCTGTGGGGATCTGCTCTGTGAGGGGCAGTCCTTCAATGCACAGGCTTTGGCTACATCTGGGCGACCCGTGTAAGTGGAGGCCAGATGTATTTTCATTCCTTTAGAAGTGGAAACAGAGGCTGGCGCAAGACCATCTTCTTTGAGGCTGAAGGCAACTGCATAGAGTTTGATACTCAGACGCTGTGAATAGTTCTGTGGACGAAATCAGCATAATGGAAAGCAGACATGGACCAAGCACCAGGGCGTCATCTTACAGCACCCCACCCCCTCCTGAGGTCTGGGCTTCTGCCAGCCCACGTGACGGCCGCAATGGTCCCGTCCGCCCCGCTCACCAGCCCGTCCTGGAGTCCGGCCTCCTCCTCCTCCTCCTGGTCCTGACTCTGGTGTCCCTGAGCTTAGCGCTGTCTGCTGCTCTGCTGCTTCCCCAGCACCCCAGGGCTTGGTCACTCGGGCCTCCGGCAGCCCAGCTCTGTCAGGCGGCGAACCAGCCACGTGTCCGGAGACCTCACTGCTGGCCGCTTGCCCGCTGGTAGGTCAGAGCGCTGGGCCTCACTTTGTGCAGACCTGGCCTCCTCTGCCCTCATCAGGGCGGCTCCAAGTCACTCTGCTTGTCCAGCCTCAGGAGCACAACTGGATAACTGCTGTGTCTCGGCTGTAACCAGAGCAAGTCAGCGGCCACCTTCAAAATCTGTTTTCCGCAACAGCAGTGTGGCCCTAAACACTCGGGAATGGTTGAAGTCAGCCATCGGTGCTGAGGCGGGGTCCCCGGAATCTGGACACGTGACTCCAAGCCCAGCTTTGCCGCAGCGGCCAGGGGTCAGGGCTCCTAGCCGGAACCTGGGGAGAGTGACTGAGCCCGCAGAGCCGCTGTGTTTCACGGGGAGCAGAGTGTGTGCTCACTTCCCATCGGGGCTTCAAAGGCTTAATCGAAGGGGAATCCAGTCTCCTGGCAAGTGTCACAACTGGTCGCTTAGGCAGTGGACACTTCAGTGTCGGCCCTGGTGATCAGCTGCGCCCAAGTCACCAAGGGCGCCCCTCGGACCTGGCAGAACCGTGTCACAGAACTGAGAGTGCTTGCATCCTTTGCTAAGTTTTAACAAAGCCCAGAGGGTTGAGCCCCTGGTCAACCACGATTTGTGTGGCTTTTGTGCCAAACTCGCGCTTCCCTGAGGGCTTTGCTGACATGGGGTACTCACTGAACGTACTGTTTTCTTGATTCTAATGGAAAAATGTTGGCAGTGGGGGGCGGAGGGTGCTGAAAGGGGAGAACAGGGAAGCATAGATCTTATCCGGAGCCTCTGCAGGCACGTCCAGCTTGTGTGAGATTAACTGTGAGATTAAGTTAAAAACCGTAGCCATTTAGCCAAAACCAGCGCTTTGTGTTTGTTTGTGTTGCATTGGCCATTTTGGGTCAAGTTCAGCCTCAGGACAGTTAGGCCTCCCTCCCTCTGGGCCTCTGGAATTGGGCCAAGAACCTTCTAATTGATTGTTTAATTACGGAGGTTTCCAAGTTACAGCAGCTTGGAGCCTCTCCATGATTTATTCTGCAAAATAAAAACCTCTCTTTCCCCGCAGATCTGTGCCAGGAGTAAATAACCCTCCTGATTCAGGAGACTGGACAGCATCTTCTAGAAAGAAGCTCACAAGTCCAGGGCAGGCGTGACTCGGCCATGGTGTTTTTGACAGTAAGTTCCATCTTGTTTGTTTTTTATTTTGATTCATATATATATATATATATATATATAACCTCCGAAGATTCTCTTGATAAAATACAAGTGCATTTTGGGAAAGTCAGACAGTTTCGAGAGGCTGACCGTGCAGAAGCTGCAAGGCCAGAGGGTCTGGAGTGGATGGGGATTCTCGAGAGCCAGACAGGGCTCTGGCCTGTGCCCATCCTGCAAATAGGAGCACTCCGGGGGCAGCCCCCAGGGCCACACGTTCAGGGTGAGAAAGAGGTGAGAGCAGACGAAGTTAGATTGTGTGGTTCGTGTTGGCAAAGCATGGGGGTGGGGGGGTGGGAGAGGGTCAGGCCTCATGGGCTGGACTTGAAGGACCCCTGGGGTATCGCCAGGCCCAGGGGGACACTGAGCCTCTCTGGGCTAAGCCTGGAAGGACTCCGGGGACTCTGAGGGGTCCCCAGTGGCCCTGGGCTCAGGGGTGCGTCAGGCAGGAGGTGGCTGCCCCGTGGTGGGGACCTGGGCCGCGCTGATGGGAAGGGGGTGGTCTCACGGGAGACTGGAGGACACACTGTCTTCAGACAGACCCTGAGGACAGAGGGAAGAGTTGGCTTTGTCTGTTTGTCTTGACTTCTTGTCAGCCAGGAGGGGCTGTTTAGAAAAACAGAAGGTAAATGAAAAAAAAAGAAAAAGAAAAACAGAAGGATGAAACCGATGAGGAGGTTGGGGCAGAAACAGATGAGAAGCAGGGATCCCTGCTGGCATCCACGGAGATGGCGGGCTTTCAGCAGCGGCTCTGGTGGGGGGTCATTGAGAGACTTTGTTCAGAAGGCAGGCCTGCCCGTGGGGGTCGTTTCAGGGAGCGTGTCCCCAGGTCCAGCCTGTGTGAGGGCCAGGGCTGGCCGTCCTGACCAAGGCCATGGGGGGCTTTTCCGGGTGGCAGGAGCAAGACCTCAGCCTGGGTCTGTGTCCACTCAGGGCACCAGGTCAGCCTGGTACCAACTTGTCTCTGAGCTGGAGTCCCTCCTCCCAACCAGCCGGCCTCACTGAAGGGCTCTCAGAGGCGACCCCTGGGGACTCCGGCCCCTGGGGCCTCCCTGTGCCTGTTGGCGGTTCCTTGTGTTTCTGCCCTCATTTATCTGATTTGGCAGATGGCCTGGGCTGAAAAAAGCAAATGATTGGTTGAGAGCCTGAAAATGATCATTCCCTTTCCCCTAAAGAAAACTGAGAAACCTGAGTGAAGAGCTATCATTTCCACGTGAATGTTTGACAAAGAGAAATTTGAAGTTTCTCGTCTAAAATTCTACATTCTCAAGTTAGCTGCGTCTATCTGACACGTAAAATTATACTTTCTGTTTTCTAAGTTTTTACCAGTCGATAAGTTAAAGGTTAAACAATATGACTCCGAGGTGTGAATGTGCTTGCAATTTACTACCAACAGCTCATTAATCACGCAGCCGAAACAGCTTTCAGAGAGGTCTGGAGTGAGCGCACTTGGCAAGTCACAGGGGGTGATGCTGGTACTTTTTCTTAAACTTTCTTTTAAACTCACAATCCAAGTTTCCTGTGATGAATGGGGCTGAACTGACTCGGCGTCCCCTGCCCTCGTGTGCAGGGCAGCCCTGGACGACTGTGGTTGAGGCCACTCGGGGTCCAGGCGGGGCCCCGGAGCAGGGGCTCCAGGGCTGTTCGCGTCCGCGGAGCGCTGCTCTGCCAGAGGAGTGGATGCAAGAAGGAGACAGAAGCCTAGTGTGCGTTCAGACAGAAAATCCAGGACCTGCCACGCGCCCCTGTTGTGTTAGGTGCTGGGTGTGCAGGGGAGAGGTGAACGCGTTCTCATTCCCGAGCCCCGCCCCCTGGCACTGCGTCCAGCGCGCCGAGAGCCACAGCAGGGCTGCACGCGGTCACACCGACGTCCGCCGCTCCTCTGCCTGCCCCTCGCTGAGGGTCTGCAGGGTGGAGAACTTGGTCGCACCGCCCACCATCCAGGAGCCGAGCTGCTCACTCCCAGGGGTCTGTGTCCTGGTGCCGCAACCCTGCCCACTGCCCTGGGACGCAACCTGCCCACCCGGCTGGGTTCCTGCAGGTCTGGAGCGGGCACAGGAAGTAAGGGCCGTTTGTGGATCTCAGAGCTGCCAGCGTCGTGAGCCAGCCCTGAGAAGCGAGGGCACAAACCAGCAATTCACATTCTCACGTTTTTTGCAAAAAAAAAAAAGTACTGATAAAGAAATGATCTTAACCTTTGTAGCAAAAGAAGAGTCTAAGCTGCTACTGTGTTTGGTGATTTGAAAACCCGGCTTCAAGTGTAGGAGACACAGCGCTAGTTGCCCAGGGTGAAGTTCCACCCCCTCGCCGCCAGTTTCGGTGCCCCTCGCCGCCCCCTCGCCGCCCCTCCGCGCCCACCCCCGCTGCCCGGCCCGCCAGCCTCTCATCTTCCCGCTGACGAGCCTCTGTCAGGGCTGGGCGCCTGTGGACGTCCCGGCTGGACTCGGACCGCGCCGGGGCAGAGACTGAGATGGTCTCACAGTTCTGGACTAAACTGTAAACACATACTGTCTTCTCTTCCGGGGAATGCAAACCACTTCTGAAGGCCTTCGTGGCAAGGATGGAAAAACGCATCTGTGAGAGGGATGACCCCTGCCTCACACCTGGGCCCCTGTGACTCTGCCCTGGACAGAGGCCGCATCCCGGGGGGCTCACGCGTGCTCCTGGTGGGGTCGGCGGGGCCCTGCGAGAACTGGGGAGCCCCACCCTCCGCCTTCCCCCGAGACGGTTTCAACCTGCACGTCTGCCTCCAGCTCACGGCGCTCAGGGAAGCGCTGGAGTCAGAAGCCCACACAGGACGCTCCGCGCTGACCGTGACCGAGGGCCCTTCACGCCCCGTCACCTCCGCGGACGCTGTGTGCTCTTGGAGCCTTCCCTGAGCTGCCCTGTCATCCCCGGTGGCCTGCGCCTATGAGATGCTCAGGGTGGTGGGTGGCGAAACCGGGCCCCGGGTCCCAGCACCTCCCACCACTCAGCCTACGCTCCGCACCCCGGCTGAAGCACAGAGCACGAAGCCCGGAAATCACAGACGACCTTGCCGCCCGGGGCCCCCGCAGCTGTAGCAGAGCAGCTGCGACCCAGACGGAGCCCAGTGTCCTTCCGTTCCGGGTCCAGCCTTCCTTCCAGCCACTGCTAACCGCGACTCCACGGTGACATTAGCTGGATGAAGAGCCTAATTAAGTTTTAATTACCCTGGGTGAGGCCCCCAGGTGTGACTCACTTGCTAATTAGATAAGCAAAGGGATTTGTTCTGAGCACCGGCCTTGCAAAACACGGTCCAATCCCATCTCTGTAAAGGTTAAGAATAAATTAAAAAGTCTTTAGAAATAAAATCTCCACAGTTATCAAGTTTAAACTACTCTCAAGGCCTCTGCAAGGTGGAGGGTGGAGGCCCAGCATCCTGGCCTGCCCCCAATTCATAGGCAGGGGCTCTGAAGTGGGAGCTGAAATGATAGATGGCCCCACTCATGGCGAGCACCGTTAAGGAAGGCCTAGCTGGCTGTTTTCTCTTAATGAATACAGAAATTTCCCTTTTATAAATAAGATGAGGAACTAGCAGCAGAACGCAGTAAAGACAAGCCAGGAAGGGCAGGAAGGCCCCCGTTACAGACGGAGCCACCTCCCCGCCCGGGCTCCTCTCGGGCGCACCCTCTCCCAGGACCTTGGTGCCTTTTTGATGACAGACCCTTAAATCCAAGAGAAGAGTGGATGACCAGGCTCTGGCTCTGTGTTTTTCTGTGATGTGGGGACGTGCCAGGGTGAGGCCCAGCCCATGGACAGCCCAGGAAGCCAGCCTGGAGGAGGAGGAGGTGTCATGTCTAGACCATGTCTGATGGACTCCACGTCCAGCAGCGGCTTCAGGCCAGGCCGCCAGGTGGGCACTCTTAGAGGAGCCAGACACACATCTTCTCAAATGTAGCTGAAGGCCTGAGGGCTCAGGATATGCCAGGACCGGGACCCGGAGGATGAAACCAGGAGGCAGAAGCTGGCTTCGGAGGGAGATGAAGGGAACCTGAAACCCATACGAGAGGTCTCAGCGCCTCAAAGGACATTGCCCTCATCTCGGAGCAGGGACACCAGAAACAGTCTGGGCCTCGCTGTGGGATCCATGTCTGAATGTCTCATCCTGGAGATAAGGAAAAACAGGAAATAGAGAAAGTCCCTAGTTATTCCGTTCCCTGATTGTATTCAAGTCCTCTGTCCCTTCAGACTGAGTGTATCAGAAGCAAGTCTATGAAGGAATAACTCAGCCAGAGCTTCAGATTACCTCTGAGATGATTCACATAAAATCCAGGAGAGCAAGAGGTCAGACCCACGGGGAATCCAGGTTGGGATTTTCAGACGTGGGCTATGTGACAGCTATGATAGCAAGCACAGGAAGAACAGTGAAGCAGAAAGTTTGGGCAGGAAACTGGAAGCTGTGATACAAGAGGGTCCCTGGGCTGAGGCTGGGGGGTGGAGAAGGGTGATCTTGGTACACACTCAGTGATGGAGTTTTGGGGTCTGACGCACAGCATGGGGACTACAGCAAACAGTACCACTCTGTGTGCCTGAAATTCGTGAGGGAATAAACCTTAACTGTTCTCACCACACCAACAAGTGAAAAAAAATAATGGTGACGACGTGCAGTGATAGGCACGTTAGATAGCTTGATCGTGCTGATCATTTCAAGATGAACGTGGAAATCGAAACATCGCATTGCACACCTTAAAAAGATACCAGTCTTGTCAGTTGTACTTCAGTGAGTCCGGAAAAAGCAAAACAACAAAAAAGTAGTGTACAAATCCTCATTGTCCTGTTTGACTTAAAAATACATCTTCAGTAACTGATAGAAAAGACATACAAGGAGCCAGCAAGGAATGAAGCAGCTAATGTGCTAGGTCAAATTCTCATAAACCACCACCCGAACAGGGCAAAGAGAAATTGCACCAGCTGATGCAGAAAAATCTATTTGATAAAATACCACATATATATTTTAAAATGTTTGTTACATTTGATACATACCATATATATATATATGTACATACACATTATACACACACAATCAACAGCGTCAACAAAAGGATGTGGCAAACTAGGAACAAAAAGACACATAAAAAACCTACAGCAAAATCAATTGGCTGTACAAGATGAAACTCCTCTCTCAAAGTCAGGAAGGAGACCAGAAATTCACCATCACTACTGATGTTTAACTAGCATGGAAAAAAAAAAAAAAGCAAGATTAAGAAATACTACATGAGAATTGGAAAGGAAAAACACAGCTACCCTTCTATGTAAATAACCTGATTATGTATGCAGAAAATCCAATAAAGTAAACAGATAAACTTAAAAATTGATAACTAAATTTAGCAAGACATTGGATAAAGATCAACATACAAAACATTTTACCTCTCAGTTCAGTTCAGTTCAGTTCAATTCAGTCACTCAGTCATGTCCAACTCTTTGCGACCCCATGGACTGCAGCACGCCAGTCCTCTCTGTCCATCACCACCTCCTGTCCATTGAGTCAATGATGCCTTCCAGCCATCTCATCCTCTGTCATACCCTTCTCCCCTCACCTTCAATCTTTCCCAGCATCAGGGTCTTTTCCAATGAGTCAGCTCTTCGCATCAGGTGGCCAAAGTATTGGAGTTTCAGCTTCAGCATCAGTCCTTCCAATGAACACCCAGGACTGATCTCCTTTAGGATGGACTGGTTGGATCTCCTTGCAGTCCAAGGGACTCTCAAGAGTCTTCTCCAACACCACAGTTCAAAAGCATCAATTCTTCAGCACTCAGCTTTCTTTATGGTCCAACTCTCACATCCATACATGACCACTGCAAAAACCATAGCCTTGACTAGATAGACCTTTGTTGGCAAAGTAATGTCTCTGCTTTTTAATATGCTGTCTAGGTTGGTCATAACTTTTCTTCCAAGGAGTAAGCGTCTTTTTATTTCATTTACCTCTACATAAACTATTAGAGGTAAAATCCAGCAAAAAAACTATTAGAAAACACAATTTAAAATTACCTTTTTAGGGACACAAAGAGTCAAATATTAGCAACACACCCAACAAAAGATATGTAAGACCTTTATGACAAAATCCAGAAAGCATTATAGAACAAATTAAAAAAGACCCAACTGAATTGAAAGGCTCAATCATTTTAAATATGTCAGTTTCTGCAGTGTTTTATGGGTTTAATATAAAATCTTAGCATAATTTATAAGGTTAAGAAAATCTTGTAGAGGAACAAATTTGGAATAATTGTAGACTTACAAAGCTACAATAATTAAAAACTGAAGAACTGTCACAGCATGGATGATAGACCAGGAATAGAATGGACAGAGAAGCCCACAGCAGCTGGACACTCAGCTAAGGGCAGTGGACACCTCAGAGAAGTAGTAAAGCCCAGCCTTCCCTGTAAGCAGGCCATTCTGAAGAATTATAATGTGGCCCTAGCTCTCAGCATCCGCAAAACCATCCAGGGGAGGGTAGATATAAACGTACAGGCAAATGAGGGCCCCGTGGAAGGTGACAGTCAGACATCTGGGCTACCTCGAGGAGGACCCCTCTGTTAGCAAATGGAAAAAGAACCAACCATCAAGGGAAGGAGTGATAAAGGGGCCATACTGAAATTATGAAAGTCTGTCCACAAAAATATTGCCAGAAAAGATAGGCAAGACAGTGTGGGAACAGATATCTGCAAAACTCCTGCCCGTATTCTAGCGAGAATTCTCCTGCAACAGTAAGAAAAGATGGACTCTCCCCGGACACAGCGCGATGTTGCGGGCTGGGCCGCTGAAATGGACCTTCGCTGAGCAGAGGAGAGTGGGTTCACCAAGGACACGGCCACTGAGCCTCAGCAGGAGGCCGCTCCCCCGGCACAGCTGAGCCCAGATGACGACATCACGAGTGTGTGATTCATCTTTACAAGGTTCAAAAATACACAGAACTAACCCACGATGATGACGACGGAAGCCAAGATGATAGTTAGCTTAGGGCGGCAGGCGCGTCATGGGGCTCTGGTAACATTTCGTTTAAACGTGCCTTGAGCGGGGCTTCCATCAGTCACTCAGCCGTGTGTTGGACACTATCCTGAATGCACGAATAACGAATAGCGCTTAGTAGCACATGAATTCATGAGAAAAATCAGGAAGCCAAGAAGGAGAAGTGCCATCCCATGTGGAGCCAGAGCTGAGGGCCTACGGGGGCCTGATGGGGTTAGGTCCTTCCCCTAAAGCACTCAAGGCCACTGGGGCCAGGGCGATGGCTGAGTGGGCGTCAGTGTAGATGGGCTGGGCTGGACGGAGCCGGGCGTTAGGCCGGGAGCCAGCCGTGGGGGAGGCTTGCCTTCTCTTTGATGGGAGCGGGCTGCAATCTCCTTCAATCTAAGTTTTAACTTTAAGACTTTGTGACGCAGAATCATTGTGTTTATTACCATAATAATTCAAGACCTTAGAACTGCTGTGAGCTGACATGGTATATATATTTTTGTCTGAAACAAAGGAACTTAGTTTTTGCAAATTGTTAGAGACTTCAAAAAATGCATTTCATTTTCAGATGTATCGTCAAGGGCAGTGACTCATGGCTCAGGCTGGTTCAGAAGCGATCTCTAAAGAGAGGCACGATTTTTCCTGAATCTCATTTGCAAGGAGGCCGTGGCTGGCTCTGGGCCCCCACCCAGACGGCCGGGTCTGACTCCAGGAGCCCTGAGTCAGCCAGCCCAGGAAGGGCACCATTGCTCACCCAGGGACCTGGGCCGGCTCGGGTCAGAGGGGCAGGGGGCACACTGCTGGCCCTTCTTCTGCTGAAGTTCATGATTGGGTTTGAGATTCACCCTTTGGCCACTGAGCAAATTGCCTCACCTATATTGCATTAAAGTACAATTTCCAACTTTTGCTTGAAGTCAATAGATGAGTCAGCCCAGTGATTCACTGTGTCTCCTCACCTTCTTAATTCTGTTATATCCTGGAAGAATCATGATTGACTATTGATGGAAACCCTTTGAAGTCCTGAGACATTGTGCTTTCTAAAATAAGGTCACTTCTTTTTGCTAATATCTGACCTATGAAAAGTCTCCTCAAAATCTGTGCAAACAAATGGAGATGACAGGGTTGTTTGTCCCCTTCTTGGGCAGGGGTGGGCTGATCCCGGGAAGCCGTGGCTGCACATGAAGCTCTGATGAGGCCTGGAGGGTGGTAAGACCCCAGGCTTTGGGGAACCCAGGCTGGAACATTCTGGCTGGGTGGCGGGGCGGGAGCTGTGTCCTGGGCCGGCTGCTCTCCCCAGTACAGGAGTGATGCCCGCATCAGGGACCTCAGACCAGCACAGGGGCTGCGCTGGGTATAAACACACCGCTCCAGGGCACACACCAGGGCTGCAGCCGCTGCAGCCTCAGCGATGAGAGTGAACAGCCCTGGCACGATTCGTTCAGTAACAGAAAACACAGACCAGTCCTCTGCACTTCTCCCCTCAGGGAGCGGTAACTCTAGGCCTGACCTAGGAGATCGGCTAAATCACGGCCTCACAGCTGGTCAGCACTAACTTATCTAGATAATTCTAGCAAGCTTGGCACAGAGGTCTTCCCATTAGCAGCATGCTTGGTGACCAGGAGCGGAACTCTCTGGAGCCGGCTTATACGGAGACAGGGACTTATCTGAAGGTTTGTTTCTGAGGCACCAGAGGGGGGGGGGGGTGATGGGCAGGAGGCAACCCCCTTTTTGTGTCTTCAGCTTATGGTTCCTTCCTTCTGCCTCTTCTCTGGGCAGCTGTTCTATCCTTTTTCTCTTGGCCTTGCCTGGTATGGTTGCCCCCCCGCCAGCCCTCTGTCACTCCCAGGGCCCAGACTCATGTCCAGCTCTACCCTCTGGAAGGTGCCCCCTTCCAGTCGGGGGCTTAGCCCCTGGCACAGATCCTGATTCAGGCTGTGGTACACCCACTTCAGCACCAGCTGCTTTCAACTTGCAGCTCTCTGCACATCGGTATCTCCCTCCATTACCATAGGGTAGGTGCAGGGTACTGTGACTGGCCATCAGGGGACTCTGAAGTGTGGGTGTCTGGCCATCCCTGGAGGAGCCAGGTGAAGGGAAGTCCTGTAGAACATGCTCCCCAGTCATCATGACCCACGGTGGGCACATTTTCCTAAACACTCTCAGAGGCTTTGCTGTGAGGAGAAAGGACCAAATTCTAGGATGGCTAATTTTACGTGTCCAGCTGACGGGGCATCAGCTGCCCAGGTATCTGACTCAGCATTCCTCTGGGTGTGTCTGGGAAGGTGTTTCTGGATGAAGCCAGCATTAAATCAGCAGACTGTGTAAAGCAGAGTGCCTTCCCACAGTGGCGGGCCTCTTGCAACCTGTTGGAGGCCTGAGTGGACAAAAGGACTGCCCACCCCCTGAGTAGAGAGCCCCTCCTGCCTGGTGGCCTGGAGCCGGGACCCCAGCTTTCTCTGTCTCGTGCATGGCTCTCGTGAATCTCCAGCTTGCTGACCCCTCCAGCTGGTCTCAGGTCTCGCCTTACAGTCCATCTCCTTTTCTGCGTAGACATGTCCTTTTGGCTCTCTTTCTCCGGAGGACCTGAGCGATACAGACACCGTGCCCTCCAGAGAAAGAAGTGCCGCCAGGAGAGAGGAAGCCACATGCCCCGCCGCTCAGCTCGGACTCGCCCCGACGTCCGTTCGTGCCCTTGGGTGCCTGCTCTACCGGCTATGCTCTGGAGCTGTGCTGTCCAGGGTTAGGTGGGTGCTTCAGAGAGCTCACATTTGGGCTTGCTGTGCGGGGGGTCGGGTGGGGGGTCGCCTGTGCAGGTGGCGTGAGAAATGAGAAACCAGAAGCCTGTGTAAGCGGGGTTTGTTATTAAAGCACCCAAGTCGCTCCTGACATCCGCATGAAGCTTCTACACAAAACCCCTCGGATCACCCGAAATCTGCGATGAAGAGCATGCTCCTTGTGCCATGGGGAAGGCTGGCGGGTTGACCACAGTCAGGCCACCCACTTTGCTGATCCTCTGAGAAGTCTCTGATTGTCCACAGCCCGACCCGCCCCTGGCCGGCTCCCCAGGGACACCTGGAAAACTCAGACTTGTCCCCGGGAAGCCAAGCAGAGCGGCCAGAACATCACTGTCTGGGGTGGACCAGTGGGACCTGGGGGCGGTCAGTGAGAGCAGAGATCCGTGTGTCAAATCACAAATATGTCGCCCTCAAAGAGAGAACCACGACCACCCTCAGGAGTGCGGCCACGCAGGAGCCACTGCTTCTACTGCGAGCAGATGCTTCCAGTCGGGGGATCAACCAGAAGGAGGCACAGTCCTCCCCCTCGGCAGCATCAGAAGTCCAACTCTCAGAATTATGTGGCCTGTAATTTACTAAATCTACTGTGAGATAGGACACGGCAACTGGCTGAATCTGAAGGTGACTGCATGTGATAATACCACCCCTGGACCTGTGATCTGATCTACTGCTGCTTTATTGACTATGCCAAAGCCTTTGTGTGGATCACAACAAACTCCGGAAAACTCTTAAAGAGGTGGGAATACCTGACCACCTGACCTGCCTCCTGAGAAACCTGTATGTAGGTCAAGAAGCAACAGTTAGAGCTGGACATGGAAAAACAGACTGGTTCCAACTTGGGAAAGGAGTATGTCAAGGCTGTATATTGTCACCCTGCTTATTTAACTTATCTGCAGAGTACATCATGAGAAACACTAGGTTGGATGAAGCACAAGCTGGAATCAAGATTGACAGGAGAAATATCAATAATCTCAGATATGCAGATGACACCACCCTTATGGCAGAAAGTGAAGAAGAACTAAAGAGCCTTTTAATGAAAGTGAAGGAGGAGAGTGAAAAAGTTGGCTTAAAACTCAACATTCAGAAAACTAAGATCATGGCATCTGGTCCCATCACTTCCTGGCAAATAGATGGGGAAACAGTGAAAGACTATTTTGGGGGGTTCCAAAATCACTGCAGATGGTGACTGCAGCCATGAAATTAAAAGACACTTGCTCCTTGGAAGAAAAGTTTTGACTAAGTTATGACCTGGACAGCATATTAAAAAGCAGAGACATTACTTTGCCAACAAAGGTCCACCTAGTCAAAGCTATGGTTTTTGCAGTAGTCATGTATGGATGTGAGAGTTGGACTATAAAGAAAGCTGAGCCCCAAAGAACTGATGCTTTTGAACTGTGGTGTTGGAGAAGACTCTTGAGAGTCCCTTGGACTGCAAATAAGATCCAACCAGTCCATCCTAAAAGAAATCAGTCCTGAATATTCATTGAAGGACTGATGCTGAAGCTGAAGCTCCAATACTTTGCCCACCTGATGCGAATAACTGACTCATTAGAAAAGACCCTGAGGCTGGGAAAGATTGAAGGCAGGAGGAGAAGGGGATGACAGAGGATGAAAATGTTGGATAGCATCACCGACTCAATGGACATGAGTCTGAGTAAACTCCAGGAGTTGACGATGGACAGGGAGGCCTGGCATGCTGCAGTCCATGGGGTTGCAAAGAGTCAGACATGATTGAGTGACTGAACTAACTGTCTGGACCTGTGATGCACCAAAAAGTGAAGAAACTGAAAGATAAGCAAGAACCAGATTTTAGAGATGTTTGTGTGTTCAAATCCTTTTCCCTTTAATTTAAACTTTCATAAAACCCTTTGGTTTCTCTTTTAGACAAAACATTTTTAATATTCATCCACAGCAACCTTCCCACTCCTGATTCAGGCAGCCACCTCACAAAGGCCAAGGGGTTAAGAGGTTGAGACCACGGTGAGTTTCAGCAGAGCAGCTCACTCTGCATGGGCCTGATGTGCATGGAAATGCTGTGCTCAGATGCGCCAACAGAAACAACTGCTCTTGAATTGGTAACATATTGTGGTTGCTAAGTGCTCACAGCGCCAGGAGCACTGGGTCCCCACGTGGCCAGGGGCCAGTCCCTCGTCTCCAAGTGAGGGGTCAGGGCACCCGAGGAAAGGGACCTGGGTAGATGCCAAACACAGAATTTTTTCTCCACATGTTAATTCTTCCCCAAAATGAAATTACAAGTTTAGGCAGAGTGTGCACAGAATCTGGAGAGGCAGCCCCCTTTAAAAGTGCAGAGGGGCTCATCCAGCAAAACCTTACGAAAAGGTAGATGCCATGTAAGAGATCCTCAGGTTGGTTAACAGAACAGAAACATCTGAATCAGTTTTTATTTCCTCTGAAATGGTCTCTGACACTTTTCCTTATGTCCACTTGGCAAGCATGGAGTATGCAGCAAGAGTGTAACACTAACACAAGTTAGAGGAATGGAGACATTTTCTCTCTGGAGCTAAAACCTTTCCACAGCAACCCAAATACAGATCCAGGTTTAGCTGTACCTCCTAGGGTCTCCTTGCCACCCAGAAACAGAGGAGACACAGACATCCCTGTCCCTGTGGAAAGAGGGCTCTCACCTCTGTCAAGGAGGGTGTCACCAACCCAGTTTGAAAAGGATTACACGAAAGCTCAAGAAATTTAAGTAACTCGGTCAGCTCACCTACAGCACCCACAGTGTCTCAGTATGGGGCCAGATGTATGTGCAGTGAGTCATCACTGAGAAACACCACGTGATGGGAAGGCTGTGGGTGAACCGCACCCAGAGAAGGGGAGTGAGGACCAGAGAAGGTGAGTTAGAGCCAGAGGAGAAGGGGAGTGAGGACCAGAGGCAAGTGAGGACCACAGAAGATGGGCTGGGACACAGGCCGGTAGGCAGTTTGGTGCATCAGCTGACTTCTTTCATTTGGATGCTCCGATCAGTTAAGTTTCTAGAGGAGGTAAGTGTTGAGACAAGGGGATTAGAGGTTTAAAAAAAAAGTTCTGGTTGTGGGTCTGTGGATGGGAGTTTGTGTAAGTCCTGATCCCTTCACGTGCAGGACCTGATGCTCCCTTTGAAAGGAGCCCTCTGGACACCAGTACGGAAGCACCAAGAGGCTCAGGGGCAGGGTAGACAGTGTCGATGCCCTAAAGCCAAGGACCCGAGCAAAGTCCCCCCAACCCTGCCCAGTCGAAGGCCCCACAATCACGAGTGCAGCTCCCCGCTGCAGAACGAGGAGATGCACACCAGTGCATCGGGGCCCAGCCGACCCCCCCAGACGGCTGAGTCCTCCTGACCTGTGTGGGAGGCAGCATCACACACGCCAGGGAAAGCATGGGCTGATCCAGCACCTACTCAAAAGTATATTCCCTTACAAAGTAGAGTAGCATCTTCGACTTGAAAAGTTATGGGGTGAGGTTTCATCAAAGCTCACTGAGAAGTCAGTTCACACCTGAGTGGGCCAAAGGCTTGAGAAGAAGCTAGGTTCTGCTCAAGGAGGTTCCACTGTTGCTTTAAGAAGAAACAGCAAAGTTAGAAAGATGTGCTTACTTGCTCTTGTTTGCTGAGGAATAAATAGATGCACTCTCTTTTGACTGTGACTGCACTGGGCTTACAAAGGAGTAAGAAATTGGATCATTTGCATGATGCCGAATGACCACATCCTTCTTCTGAGCCCAGAGATCCGAGCACACGACTCTGAGTCAGCCAGCTGCGCTGAGTCATGGCCACCCCTCCGGAAGCAGTTCTCAGGATAGCATGTCCGGCAGAGAGAAAACCTGTCCACGTCGTCAGTACAGGTGACAGAGGCTAAAGTGAGGCTCCACTCTCGAGCCCTGATGTCTGATGGAAAGTGGGCAGACGCTCGGGGTGAGGCGGCTGGGAGCTGGGTGGTCGCTTCAATCACAGAGCCCAGAATGCTCTGGCCTTCTCAGCGCTGCTGGTGTTCAGTCGCCAAGTCCTGCCCTCCTGTGTGACCCTTGACTGCAGCACACCAGGCCCCTTGTCCTCCATACCTCCCAGGGTTTGCTCAAACTCACATCCACCGACTCAGTCATGCTATCGAACCATCTCAATTTCTGTCATCCCTTTCTTCTCTTGCCTTCAATCTTTCCCAGAATCAGTGTCTTTTCCAAGGAGTCAGCTCTTCACGTTAGGTAGCCGAAGTATTAGAGCTTCAGCATCAGTCCTTGCAATGAATTCAGGGTTGATTTCCTTTAGGATGGGCTAGTCTGATCTCCTTGCTGTCCAAGGGACCCTTGGACACAATTTAGAAGCATCAGTTCTTTGACACTCAGTCTTCTTTATGGTCCAACTCTCACATCCATACACGACAACTGGAAAAACCATAACTTTGTCTATATGGACCTTTGTCAGTGAAGTGACATAATTTTTCCTCCCAAAGAGCAAGCATCTTTTAGTTTCATGACTGCAGTCACTGTCTACAGTGATTTGGGAGCCTAAGAAAGTGAAATCTGCCTGCTTCCCCTTTCCTCCATCTAATTCCCATGAGGTGATGGGACCAGATGCCATGACCTTAGTTTTTTAATATTGAATTTCAAGCCAGCGTTTTCATTCTCCTCTTTCATCTTCATCAAGAGACTTGCTACTAGTAATTTAAATTATCTGGTGAATAACAGCATTGCTCCCTTAGTTTCTGCTATGATCATTTAAACCCACCTCAGTGAGGACAAAGGTCATACCTGCTTTAATGGAATTGTCTCCTGATGTCCAAGTATGACATAAATGTTTAGTAATTATTTGCAAATAAACTAATGAATGAATTGGCATATGGTCAGTGTCCTGTTGGGGTGTCAACTCACTGATTTATCTAAATTCTCTCTTCTACATTCTTATTCCAGCTAGTATTCATTCTTGTGACCAGTGCTTCTGACATAATGATGGTGACAGCTAATACTTATTGTTCAGCCCACAGCTTACCAAAGCCCAGGAGGCAGGCATTATCATTACACTCACTTCTGACCAATGAACAGAGGCTCAGGGAGCTCAGCTGATCTCAGTGCAACCTACACAGTTCAGTAGCGGTGAGAACTCTCCTTCCCCGGGTCCTCACTCACACTAGGCAGTTCTAACCCACCTTCCGTGTCCCGTTCTTCTCAGCACTGTTATGCTTAATGCTACGCCTAAGTACACTGTTTCCACAGCAAGGCAGCACCACACACCTATTAGAAAGGCCAAAATCCAGAGCACTGTCAGCAGCATGTTTTGGGAAGAGTGCGTAGCAACAGGAAGTCTCGCAAATGGTGCAGCCACTTCGGAAGACAGTTGGATGGCTTCTTACACAGTAAATATACTCTTACCACACAGTCCAGTACTCGTGCTCCCTGATGCTTAGCCAAGGCTGCTGAAAAGAGATGTTCTCACAAGAACCTGCACACAGATGGTTATTGCAGTTTTTTCCATAACTCAGAACTTGGATGCAACCAAGATGTCCTTCAGAGGGTGAACAGGTAAAAATAAACTCATATGTCCAGACACAATAATGGAATATTATTCAATGCTAATAATAAAGAAAGCTGAGAGCTGAAGAATTGATGCTTTTGAACTGTGGTGTTGGAGAAGACCCTTGAGAGTCCCTTGGACTGCAAGGAGATCCAACCAGTCCATCCTAGGGGAGATCAGTCTTGTGTGTTCACTGGAAGGACTGATGCTGAAGCTGAAACTCCAAAACTTTGGCCACCTCATGTGAAGAGCTGACTCATTGGAAAAGACCCTGATGCTGGGAAAGATTGAGGGCAGGAGGAGAAGGGGACAACAGAGAATGAGATGGTTGGGTGGCATCACCGACTCAATGGACATGAGTTTGGGTAAACTCCAGGAGTTGGTGATGGACAGGGAAGCCTGGCGTGCTGCAGTCCATGGGGTTGCAAAGAGTCGGACACGACTGAGCGACTGAACTGAATAAGAAATGAGTTATCTACCATGAAAAGACATGGAGGAACTTTAAATGTACATTACTAAGTGAAAGAAGGCAATCTGAAAGACCTACACAGTGCATAATTCCAACAGTATGACATTCTGGAAAAGTATGAAGATATTAAAAAGATCAATGGGTGCCAAAGGTTTGAGGGGAAAATAGGTGGGGCACAGAGGATGTTCAGGGCAAGACTCTACCCCACGTGACACGATACCAGTGGACACGTGTCATTATACACTTGTCCAAACCTGCAGAATGTCAGCACCAGGAGTGACGGTGATGTGTCCTTGTGGTTCATCCACTGTAGGAAATGCACTTTCTGGGGGAGATGCCGGCCGTAGGGGAGGCTGTGCATGGGGGATGGGGACAGGAGCTATATCTGAACTCTCTATCTTTCTTTTCAGTTTCTGTGAATCCAAACTACTATTAAACTAAAATCTAAAATAAAGGTCTGCTACATGAGAATAGAGTATTTCATACATGTACTGCATGTACATATATTCTATGTACTTTATAGTTCTACAAACACATTTTATTACAGAGACACACAGACGTGCGCACAGAGGAGCCGGTCTGCAGGCTAGCAGTGAAACCACGGCCTGAGTAACTAACAGCACTGTGAGATCCTTCATCTTTGGCGCTGCAGCGACACTCCTCGCATCTGCTTAGAGACAGAAAGAGCCATAGTTACTTTTTCTTCAAAAAGTACATCTCGGTTCTTGTCAACCTGATCCCAGGATATGAGGGAGTGCTCTCAGGTGCAGAAGCGCACCGAGCCCAGGCCTGCCGCTCCCAGCGCGGCTGCGGTGTGGGGCCTGCCCGGCCCGCCTGCGTTTCTGACGCGTCATCCGTGTCGCGTGCGCCGCTCCCGAGCCTCGCGCTGTCCTGATGCCACTCCGGTCATTTGCACATTGTTTGCACACATTGTCCTCGTGCAGCTGGCTCTTGATTCACAGGAGCCCAGCTGGCAAAGCAAAAATACACCCCGCTACGTGGATCAGCTCCTCACTCCCCACAGCCTTGGCTGAGAGCAGCCCGAGGAAAGAAACGCTACCTATGAAGAGTCCAGGCTGGGCCGGAGGGGCACAGGGAGCTGAGCCACGCTGGACCTGGGCCTGTGGACGCGGCTTCAGCCCAGGGAGGACTTGTGCACAAGTCACGGCCTCCGCAGGCTCATCCTCCTGAGACCACGGCCTTCCCTGGCTCATCCTCCTGAGGTCAGGGTGCAGAGGAAGTGAAACCAGGCGGCAGTTGCCAGCATCTAGAGGGAGACAGAAGCCAGGGGGCTTCTGCCCACCACCCCTCCTTGAGGCCTGGAGACAGGAGACTCTGCAGCTGAGTCAGGGTGTGGGCTTGCCCACCTCTCTGTTCACCTATTTCAGCACCCTTGACAAACAGCTCACCTTCCTGGTACATGAGTTTTTTGATTGCTTGGGTTTTACTTCTGTTTCTAGCTCATTTGATCTAGGGGCACGGTGACAAATATGCAATAATCATCACTGACAGAAATGGTCTCACTCCCGGAGATTGATCTCAGGATCAGGCTGACCTCAGGGAAGAATTGAATTGTGCCGGGTTTCTATGATTTCTGCCTCAGAATCAGTAACTGGGCGATACATTTCCCATTCCTCACAATGAGAGATGAGTGAAAATGATCTCTCTCTCTCTCTCTCTCTCTCTCTCACACACACACACTCGTGTCCTACAGCACAGAACAGCCTCGTTTCTGAAATGCATGTGGACGAGCTCAAGACAGGGGATTTCCTCAGCGCTTTACCCTTGCCTCAGACCACAGCACACCATCGAGATGAAAAAACAAAGCATCATCCCTTTTTTTATTCTGAGCATGTAACTGTCATCTTGATCTCCAGGCCCCAGCCAGCACTGGGTCCCTACACCTTCGTCCTCTATTCCAAGTGGCCCTTATAGCACTTTCCTTGACAAAGGAGGCCTTGTTCTTCTTATTAAACAAACACAAGAGCCAATAGAAACGTAAGAAAAGGCTTACTATCACTAGATTTCCAAAAATGAAAGTTCGAACAACAATCGTCTGCTCTTGCAGCCAAAATGGCTGAAGCAGAAGAGAGAGCCGCTCCTGGGCTGTGAAGGCAGAAAAGTCACTGTTCTGTGTGAGCCTCAGTGGGGTGCCAGGATGAGCTTTTAGAAGGACCTCTATGAGTGTGTGCTGATAATTTAAAAAATATGTGCAACAGGGCCTGAAAACTTTTGTAAGGAAAAAAAATAAGACGCAAGCAAATGTGTATGCTTAAAGAATAATTTTTACAGAAGTATTTGATAAAAAACAACAACAACCTGGAAACAAAATTAATTGCAGTTAGTAAAAGAGTAACTAAATGAATTATGATAAATTTACACAGTAGAATTCTACTGGCACCAAAAATCATAATTAGAGTTTGACTTGGAAAAATGCCAACAATATACTCTTAGGTGAAAAAATTTACAAAAGAGTAAATACAATAGAACCCTACTTTTGGAAACTATAATGCATACACACATTGACAGACTCTGGGAGAACACCCACTAAAACTTAAAGAATTATTATTTATGGGTGATGAGATATGGAATTTCAGCTTAGTTTACTTTTATTTATTCTTAATAGTCGATAATGAAAATAAATTACCTTTACAAGAAAAAAAGTATGTTTCCCTTAAAAATATAAACACATATCGCAGCTTGGTACATTAATTTTGACACATTGTATCAATTTTTCTAACATTAGAACAAATATTAAAATAACCTGAGTCCTCCCTTCAATATCATAATTTTCTCCTAATTTGTCTAAAGGAATAAAAGTTTAAGGGTCACATTTTAGGAGAGGCCAGTGTAGATTAACTCACAACTTCCTTTCATATTTGCAATTTGGGTTCGGAATGTCATACTATATTTCTCCAGTCTCCCTAGGAATTTGAATTTGACAGAAATCAGGATTTTGGGCTCTCGAGTTTAATTGCTTTTTAAAAATGTATTTTTTTTTCATTGAAGGACAATTGCTTTACAGAATTTTGGAATTGGTTTGCAGCAATACCCCCAAAATCTCCAGCTGCAGCACACACAGCTTGAGCTTTGCAGAGAGATCATTCTGCCTTGTCCTGCCCTCCCTCAGTCGGGCCAGCTGAAGGCTGGCACCTGTCATCTACCTCTCATCAGTTAAATAACAAGCTGTCCTGACCACTGACCTTCAACCCCCTGAGAGGAGTTCAGGGTGGAGATCAGGAATGAGGCTCTCTGTGCTCTGGGAAAAACTGGTAGAACAGTCCTTCAGATTGATAGATATTTCCAGAAGATGTAATGACCCTAATTCTTGCATCTCCTCATATCTAGAGAAGCACTAAAATCCTTCATGGTGATGTCTGCTCCTCATGACTAGCAGCAGCCTTCCGAAAAAAAACCAATGTGTTTGACTGCATGTATTTCCCACTTCACCAAAATCGTGTATATGCTGACCCCGCCCTGCCTCTTTGGGGCAGTTCCTCAGAGCTTCCTGAAATGCTGTCTCCCAGGCTATAGTCCTCATTTTGCCCCCAATAAAACTTGACTCACAGCTCTCACATCCTGTGCTTTTTCAGTCGACAGCGGGGCATCTGCAAGGTTCACTCACGTCCTGTCAGCGTCATTTCTTGCACATTATCACGTGTAGGATGAGGCCATGCACACCACAGGAGCTGGACAGACAGTCCTGTCCCAGGAGCAGCTCAGGGCTTGGAGAGGAAGCCAGATACCCACAGGTCCCGTGACTGCAGTCCATAACTGGTTGGGGGTCCAGAGAAGAATTTCTACACCTGTCAGGAGTCGAGGATGGGGAGCGAGGTGCCTGGGGGCTGTCCATAGGGTCAGGGAAGGTGCTGCGCCCAGGACCCCGTGTTCCAGGGACCCCAAGTCTGAGAAGAGAGGTGCTG
The DNA here is from genome assembly GCF_910594005.1 of Cervus elaphus. Lineage (NCBI taxonomy): Eukaryota > Metazoa > Chordata > Mammalia > Artiodactyla > Cervidae > Cervus > Cervus elaphus. The sequence continues at coordinate 552,131 of NC_057830.1, forward strand.
CCCAGGGATGGTGTGGGCATCCAACTCTTCTCTGTGCCTCCGGCCCACGAGGTCAAGGGGCCACTCAGCCCCAGGCCTGCGGTCTGAGGCTTGGCGGCGACCCCAGGGGCCACTCAGCCCCAGGCCTGCGGTCTGAGGCTTGGCCGCGACCCCAGGGGCCACTCAGCCCCAGGCCTGCGGTCTGAGGCTTGGCCGCGACCCCAGGGGCCACTCAGCCCCAGGCCTGCGGTCTGAGGCTTGGCCGCGACCCCAGGGGCCACTCAGCCCCAGGCCTGCGGTCTGAGGCTTGGCCGCGACCCCAGGGGCCACTCAGCCCCAGGCCTGCGGTCTGAGGCTTGGCCGCGACCCCAGGGGCCACTCAGCCCCAGGCCTGCGGTCTGAGGCTTGGCCGCGACCCCAGGGGCCACTCAGCCCCAGGCCTGCGGTCTGAGGCTTGGCCGCGACCCCAGGGGCCACTCAGCCCCAGGCCTGCGGTCTGAGGCTTGGCCGCAACCCCAGGGGCAGGGGCCAGTGAGGCCCCACCAACGGGGGGCAGCCGCCTATTCTTTTCTTCCCTATTTTTTTTTTCTTAAAGAGATACATTTCCCTCTGCGCCAAGAAAACTAGAACTTGTGGTTCTGGAAATAATCACCATCTGCACTTTTAAGGTCTGCACTTCGTCAAGCCTGTTATGTTCCCTTTCGTGAAAACTATTAGAAAATTTGCATTTGATGAAAAGTTTAAAAAGTCACTTTAAATAGAAGGGTTTTAATTCACATAATATTTAGGAGTGGAAACTTCCTTGTAAATTATGGATGGAACTTGGAAAGAATATGGTCTTTTTGGTTTTATAGAATATTCTTCCCTCTTTTAACAGAAGAGGAATTCAGAATCTTCTAGTTTTGAAGATTTTTCAGTATTTTGTGGCTCCAGTGCAAGCAGTGAGGGTGTGCTCCGCCCTCAGCCTCCACGGACACGGGGGCTGAGAGGTGAGGAAGGGGGCGGCTCTGTGCTTTAACATAATAAACAAAACATCATCTCATCGTTCCTAGATGTCCGCTCCCTGGACCTGGTTCTACATAGGGGCTGCCTGGTGATAGAAACCAGCCTTTAATTAGGTGCCTCATAGAAAAGCTCTCAAGAAACAAAGGTTTCTCATTCCCCATTCTGTCTCTCAAGATTTCTCTTGTTTTGTGCTCAATTTTGGAATACATGCAGACCTGTAAAAGCCAAAATTTTTAAATGTTTGGCAAAATGTGCATTTCTTGCAAAACTACTGGAAAGGTTACCAAGACAAAGAAAAGCCATTCAGCTCCCTGGGGGCTACCTCTGTTTTTTCTTTTTTTTTTTTAGTATTTTGAAAGTTGTTTGGGTGGGCCGGTTGTTGTATCAGGATAGTCCTCTGAGAAGACGGCCGTTAGCTGGCGTACAGGGCTGAGGACATGGAGAAGTTTGGGGTTCACGGCACGTTCACGACGGCAGAACCTTTTCCAGCCAAGCTGTCTCGGGGGACGTGGTGCCAGCCGAGGGGCGGCTGGCAGGCCTGGCCATCACAGCAGGCAACCTCTGAGGCCAAGGCCCCGCATCCCATCTACCTGTTAGGGATCGGTTTCCTCCACTCTTTTATAAGAGCTTGAATACTGCTTTTGTCTTTGAAGTAATGAAGAAGCCCCAAGTGAAAAGAGCAGGAATCAAGACAAACTTAGAATTGGAGCCACTCGGGTATGTCTCCCAAACACTGTGGCCCAGGTGGCCTTGAGTGGAGCCACTAGCCCTGTCTCACGGGATGTGTCTACATGACCTGTGTGTCCACACGGCACCTTCACGAGGACCTGAATGTCTGCGTTTGCTGTTCTATTTAAAAGTAAAACTCCTGGTTCGCTGGGAGAAATATTAAATATAAACTCTATGGGTTAGGTAGGTAAGAATGTAGGCTCCCTCACAGGGATACAGAGAAATGAAGGCTGTGTTTTATTTATTGCAAGTCTGATTTATTCCCAGCTCCAGTGGCTCCATGAACCATCGGGCACATGGACTGAAGAGAGAAAATCATCTCTTATTAGGTTTAGGATTGTGCTAATGGAAGTGACCTCCCCCACACCCAGGGATTTATCCCTTCATGAAGAATAAATGAGAACTGCCAAAGCCAAGCTACTAACAAGTCAAAGCAAGGAGTTTGCGTCTTCCTCATCCCTGGGGCCCTGGACAATCTCATGGACTCTGACAGGACAGGCGGGCCCCCCAGTGCTGGGAAGACAGGCACATCACTGACTCAATCTGGGGGGAAACAGGAGGCGGGGTCTCGGAGGAACTGCTGAAAGCAGAGAGCCCACCTCTCCGTGCTCCCTAATCTGTGTATTTTCTTTGAAAGACGCCAAGAACGACACAGCTGCATCCTCTTAAGACATTTAAGTCCGTGGAAATGAGGGGCTTTCAAAGTTTAATTATGGAACTAGCTGCAGACACATCTAAATAAGGGGAAATGAGTCTTCTAAAAAAGACCCTCTCTAAAAGGTTGTACAAATGCAAAATTGTGTTCTTCAGACACAGGAAGCCTGGGGTCTGAGGCAAGTGGACAGCCTCAAGGGTGCATGCATCCATAGCTCCTCACAGGTGACCAGGAAGGAGGCAGGTCCCTGACTCGGCCAGGAGGAGGCCAGGCGGCAGTGTGACCAGGGGTGTGGACCTCTAGGGGTCACTGGACTTCATAAACGACCCCTGATATGCAGTGGCTGCGCCCCCTTCAGGCATTAGCGGGAGGGACCAGCAGCAGAATGTTCTGCAGGGAGCTTAGCAGTGTTGCTGCTGCTCTGCTGAGTCAGTGGTTTTCTGGCCCTTGATTTCTCCTGGGAGATGCTGGTCCCCATCACCGCTGTCCTGAGCAGGAGAGGCCAATTTGTCTTCCACACACCATGCTCTTCACTCCTCACCAGGCATCCCTTCAGGGCAGCACGCAGCCTCGGAGCACGGGGACTCACGGAGGTGGATGCCCTCACAGTAGAGGACCCGGGTCACCTGATGCCTTTACCCGTGCTGAGCACAGAGTTCCACAATCCTCAGAATCTGGGGAGCCAGGGTTCCCCGTGAGCCCCTTCCACAAGACTAGAGCTGCCACGTAGCCCTGACATGTGCCTTCAGGGGTCACTCCTCCAAGCTCCTTGGGGATGGGAAGGGCCCTACTGGTTGCTGACCCCAGTAACTGGCCTAGATAGTTCAGAGACAGATGCACAGCAAGCATTCATAAACCCAACACGTGATCACGAAGGGGCTGCTTCACGCCAAGCAGTTGCTCAGGACTCCACATGGTGAGGGTGCAGGGATGCTGGCTGACCACCTGCTACCTCCTGAAGGAGGCCTGGATATCAGAGTAGGAATTAATACAGTTTTAAATATTTGTGATTAGTTTGTGCTAGAAATTATAAAACAAAAAACTTAGAAGTGGATTGGAAGCTCAAAAAGACTATTGGAAATTCTAAGATTAAAAATTCAATATCTGAAATCAATAACTCAATTAACTAGCTAGAAGAGACAATGAAACAGACATCTAAGACATAACACTAAGAGCAAAGTACAGGGAGAATCCAGGAGAGATTCGTAAGAATAAAAAGCAAAAGCAGTCACAGAGCAAGTGCAAGGCCAGACATATTTGTGATCTGGGCTCTGGGAGCCAAGGAAGGATGGATGGAGAGGAGTGAGCATTTAAAAGATGAAAATTCCTCAAAACTGATGAAAGACATCAGACCGCAGATTCAAGAATCCCATAAACCCCAGTCAGAATAACACAAAAGAATAAACAATAAAGAGGGCACATCGAAATAATATTCCAAAAAACAAAGATGAAAAGTCAAGCAGAAAATCTTAAAATTGGCCTTGAAAAGAAAAGGCCTTTTCCATTTTATAAGAGGAGAAACTGAAACTGAGAGTTAACTTTTTAGTAGAAGCTAGAAGACTGTCTTCAAAAATCAAATAGATATGGCCGCAAATTCTATAGGCCATGTGGGTATGTATTTCTGAAATAAAGGCAATATAGTAAGGTTATTTAAAAATAGAGGGGGGAATTGAAAGAGAGTACAAAAAGTTAGATAAGACTTGTCAATTGCCAGAGAGACACTGAATTCCAGTTAAAGGAGGTTCAGTTCAGTTCAGTTCAGTTCAGTTGCTCAGTCGTGTCCGACTCTTCACAAACCCACAGACTGCAGCATGACAGGCCTCCCTGTCCATCACCAACTCCCGGAGTTTACCCAAACTCATGTCCATTGAGTCAGTGATGCCATCGAATCATCTCATCCTCTGTTGTCCCCTTCTCCTCCCACCTTCAATCTTTCCCAGCAACTGGGTCTTTTCCAATGAGTCAGTTCTTCGCATCAGGTGGTCAAAGTATTGGAGTTTCAGCTTTAGCATCAGTCGTTCCTGAATAAATATTCAGGACTGATTTCCTTTAGGATTGACTGGTTTGATCTCTTTGCAGTCCAAGGGACTGTTAAGAGTCTTCTCCAACACCACAGTTCAAAAGCATCAATTCTTTGGGGCTCAGCTTTCTTTATAGTCCAACTCTAACATCCATACGTGACCACTGGAAAAACCATAGCCTTGACTAGATGGATCTTTGTTGGCAAAGTAATGTCTCTGCTTTTTAATATGCTGTCTAGGTTGGTCATAACTTTCCTTCCAAGGAGTAAGCGTCTTTTAATTTCATGGCTGCATTCACCATCTGCAGTGATTTTGGAGCCCAGAAAAATAAAGTCAGCCACTGCTTCCACTGTTTCCCCATCTATTTGCCAAGAAGTGATAGGACCGGATGCCATGATCTTAGTTTTCTGAATGTTGAGTTTTAAGCCAGCTTTTTCATTCTCCTCTTTCACTTTCATCAGGAGGCTTTAGTTCTTCTTCACTTTCTGCCATAATGGTGGTGTCATCTGCATATCTGAGGTTATTGATATTTCTCCTGGCAATCTTGATTCCAGCTTGTGCTTCATCCAGCCCAGTGTTTCTCATGATGTACTCTGCATAGAAGTTAAATAAGCAGGGTGACAATATACAACCTTGATGTACTCCTATTTGGAGCAGTCTGTTGTTCCATGTCCTGTTCTAACTATTGCTTCCTGACCTGCATACAGGTTTCTCAAGAGGCAGGTCAGGTGGTCTGGTATTCTCATTTCTTTCGGAATTTTCCACAGTTTATTATGATCCACATAGTCAAAGGCTTTGGCATAGTGAATAAAGCAGAGATAGATGTTTTTCTGGAACTCTCTTGCTTTTTTGATGATCCAGCGGATGTTGGCAATTTGATCTCTGGTTCCTCTGCCTTTTCTAAAACCAGCTTGAACATCTGGAAGTTCACAGTTCACATATTGTTGAAGGCTAGCTTGGAGAATTTTGAGCATTACTTTACTAGTGTGTGATAAAAAGGAGGTTACTTTGAGTTAAATGCTGGGAAGGAAGATGGGAGATTACTTACTACAGAGAATCAGCATTTGAAGTATAACGGATCAGAGTGTATTGAAAAGAAGTGTTTGGATAAACCTAACAATGCAGCAGAAATACAAATCTCTCTGCAAACCAAATGACAGTCTTACATGGACAGGACCGAGAGAGGAAGAGACGAGCTGGCGAGCATCTCAAAGCCTGGTGGACGCATAAACACAATACAAGTGAGTCAAAGTAGCTCAGTCGTGTCTGACTCTTTGTGACCCCATGGACTATACAGTCCATGGAATTCTCTAGGCCAGTATGCTGGAGTGGGTAGACATTCCCTTCTCCAGTGGATCTTTCCAACCCAGGAATTGAACCAGGGTCTCCTGCATTGCAGGATTCTTTACCAACTGAGTTATCAGGGAAGCCAAATACAACACAAAACAGATGACAAAACTGAAATTAATTTGCCTACATCAGTAAGTGTAAATGTGCTCAATGCACTTGTTGAAATACTTTAAATTGGCTAACCAAGAAAACGTCAATGCAACTTTGTATGTAAGAGACACTTTTAAACCAAAAGATTCAGAAAGAAACAGCTGAAGGAGGGGTTGGCATAGAGCAGACTGTTCCCGACTTCCAGGGTTTTCCACATCAGCAGGACCAGCTCATCACAGCCTCCCAGACACACCAGCCCCTGCTGCAGCTCTGCTCTCCTCAGGGCCTGGGTCCTCATTTCTAGAACCCTGACTTCTTCCCCTATCCTCCTATCCCTGGGGTGTGTCTGCTTCCGAAGCTACGACCTCTGATAGCTCACTGATCTCTTTTCTACTAGTCTAACATGATTTAGCCAATTCCTTAAATTACATTTTCTGTCCCAGAATAAAAAGGAAAGCACAAGACTTGGTGAAGTAAAGAGTAAAGAAGGAATTAATTATGGCACAAAGAGCAGACCAAATCGGAAACACGTTTGTGAAAAGTCAGCAAAATATGCAAAAATTACAAGCCAACTTAATCAAGAAAATAGGAGAGAGACAAATAATTAAATTAGAAATGACAAGAGAAAAATAACCATAAATCAGAAGAAAATATAAAAATCCAAGATAACACTTGGTGCAATTTTATACATGTAAAATGTAAACACAAAAATAAACTAAAAATTTCACTTTATAGTTTTATAAATTTGACCATAGTAGAGTCATAACGTTGAAATCAATATCCTCAAAATAAATTGAGCCAATAAAGAACTCTCCTAGAGAAAGCAAAACATCCAGATAATCTAACAGGCTAATTTCAGAAAACTATAGATGTGATTATTGCACTGCTATCTGAATTATTTTGGAGTACAGGAAAAAAGGAAAACCTCCAAATTATCTTTATTAGGAGTAAAATATTGATTCCAAAAGCAAAGAACGAAACAAAACAAGCATAAATCACTTTCATTTAGTAATAAAGATGCAAAAAATAAATAAAAGATTTGCAAAAGTGTATAACAACACATTAAAATGTGATACTTCTTTAACACACTAACTTTGCATAGAGTGGTCCCTAAACTGCAGGGCTACATCCAAGGGTCCTGAGACTTTTAAGGGATTCTTGAAGCCAAACTATTTTCAAAATAGTACTTGGGCATGTTTTTTCTACTGTACTGATATTAACACTGATAGAGAAACAAAACCAAAACCAAGCAAAAACTAACCACGCACTGGTGGCCTGGTCCTTTGGGGCCGCCAGGGACCCTTTTCATGGAAGACAATTTGCCCACAGACCAGAGTGGGGGCTGGTTTAGGGGTAATTCGATCACGTTGCATTTACTGTGCACTATATTTCTATTGTCATTGCATCAGCTCCACCTCAGATCATCAGGTGTTAGACCTCAGAGGTTGGAGACCCCTGCTTTGGGGGACCCTCCACTCCAGACAAACACCAGAATTTTATCAGACGAGCTGTGCTGACGACTGAGTGGTGGGCTCTGCTGGTTTGAGAGGAGGTCGGAGTTCCGGGAGCTGAAGCCTCGCCCCTCCCCCGGCCGCCTCCAGACCCCGCCCCACTCCACTCTCCGAGGTGGACACTGAAGGCAACAGTCCCGGAGGAAAGGCAGCTCTCATCCCTGACCACAGGAAATCAGACAGCTGAGGCTGCAGAGATGCGGCCCTTGGCGTTAGCAAACTTTCTTCCTACCTACAAATTGAAAGCAAAAAAGAATAAAATCTGTCTCTGCTCAGGGGGCCTGCCACGGGAAAGCAGCGTGTGTGTCTGGGCACCTGACTGCAAAGCTGCCCGCTCCCTGGAGGGAGAGAATTCTCTGGAAGACCAGAGGTGGAGCGTTGACAAATGGAGACGTCTGAGTCGGGGACATTTGCCCCTGGACTTGGGTTTGGGCCCTCTGAATAGTCTTAATAGAGTTAGTAATGATCTGAAAAAGGTGATAATCAGCTGACTAATGTCATTTCAGCAGAGCTGACCTTCAGGGGGGTCACTCACCCGTGAGAAGGGTGAGGATGTAAATGGTTCAGGAAAGTATAATCATTCAACTGAGAAAGTACAAAGAACCCCGTGGAAAGAAAACAGGATCTCATTTTAAAATAAATAGCTCCAGTCAGCTTACAGAATGAAGTGCTAATTTATCTTGGAAACCGTGATCATCATCGGAGATCTCAGCATGCGTGTTTATAAGGGGAAAACAAACAAGCAAACAGACGTGAGCAGCTCTGTTTGTTTTCCCTCCTGACTCAGAGAAAAATGAAAACTGTCTTGATTATCTTTTCTACAAGTTAGTGGTGTGGGGTTAGACTGACTTCCTGGAGGCTTTGGGGTGCAGACATCCAGGTGCGGACATCCTGGCTTCCAGCTCTTTGGGATGCAGGCCTCACTGGCCAGTATCTTGGGGACCAAGCAGATGCCCAGGCTCACGGTTCCCTAAACATGCAGAAAAGTACTGTTTTGGCTGGAAGTGGGACCAGTTTGCCTGGATTTACCCTGTGGTCCTTAGCGACTAAACGACAGCAACAACCCAGTGTAACTATTGTGCTGTGCTGAGCTTAGTCACTGAGTCGTGTCTGACTCTGTGATCCCGTGGACTGTAGCCCGCCAGACTCCTCTGTCCATGGGGTTCTCTAGGCAAGAACACTGGAGTGCGTTGCCATGCCCTCCTCCAGGGGATCTTCCCAACCCAGAGATCGAACCCAGCGTAATCATTACTAGGCTCCTATTTTACTCTTTACATGTCCTGATTTGAGTGGAAATTGTATTATTGTTCTAAATTCAGGAGTGAAGGTTAAGGCCCTCCCTAGATGCTGCACCAGCCCCTGGTTCTTCTACCTGCCCGGTGTATAACGTGGGGGGTGGCCCCCCTTGTGACTTTCCCTCCTGATAAACTGACCAGAAGCAGCCCTCCCGCCTGCTGCTGTGGGGCCCACAACACACGCCTCCCACCATTGCTCTGTGCAGAGAGAACCCTGCAACTGCTCTTGTCCCAGCTCTGTGTCTACCAGGGGCCCTCCTCCTGGAAAGCCTTTTGTTGGGAGAGAGCTGGGCCAGAGTAAACTGAGCCAGCAGAGTCCCTGAACCGACCCTTTCCTTTCCAGCAAATGAGCAAAGCCGCTTCATTATTCTGTCACCAGTAGCTGAAGGAACCTTGATGTCTACATCCTGTAGGACAGACTCCCCACGTCAGCAGGGCAACACCTGTGGGGAATGCAGTCTCCTAAAAATCGTACTTGTTGCATCGTTTGGAGGTGTCTGGGGAGAGAGAAGAAGTGGTACCCAAGGACAAGCAGGGGTCCAGCTTTCACACCGTCCGCTCGCCAAGCCGGATGAGCCCAGGGTGATGCAGGCAGCCACATGGATTGCAGGGCAGAGGGCAGAGGGGGCTCCCGGGACCCCCGGGGCATCACTGCCAGAGAGCTAGCTTCTGCCCGGAAAGCCTGAGGCTCCAGGTCCTCGTTCTTTGGCTCTGGGCATGTAGGACACAGGCCACTTCCTCAAGCTGCCTGACCACTGTTCCATTAAAACGACCGTTGTGTTTTATTGTAAACGACCATAGATTTAATGTGAACATACCGTGGGGCATCCCCAGGCACCGACATCGTGCATTTATGGACTTTCTTCAAATCCTTCCGTGTGCAAGAATGTCCATTTCACAGCCTAGATGCACCAAGTGCAGCGGCAGCTAACCCCACGCCTTGAAGAGACGGTATACATTTTAAAAAGCTGGACGTCTTTCATTTGCTATCAAAGTAAAATAAGATCGTGAAAGCCACTTTATCACTTCAACACAAAGGGCAGTGTTAGATGCAAACAAAAACTCGATTCCCTTGGCTTGTCTACAAGTCTCACAAAGTTAATTTTCCTCTTTTCACCAGAATGAGTATCACAATGTCTTTAAGCCTACTTAGATGTTCTTCTTGTCACTGAATAGCTGCAAGCAGAATAGCCCCACAGCCCTGCAGGTTACTAGGAAGGTGTTTCAAGTTTTGATTTGTTTTGATTTGCACCTTGTAAGGAGCACTGAAGGGTCTGAGGGCATGGCCACCCCATCCAGTATTCTTGTCTGGAGAATTCCGTGGACAGAGGAGCCTGGCGGGCTACAGTCCTTGGGGTCCCGAAGAGTCGGACACACCTAAGCGACGGAGGACTCACACAGGTTTGGGGCTCGAGGTTTAGTCTCCCCAGCTGGGCAGGACGAGGCACTGCTTCCTGTGGGGACAGGGTCCCAGCATCTCGCCAGCGAGCCCAGCCCTGGCTCTGCCCGCCCTCACCAGCCACACACACTAGTGTTAGGGGCTTGGGGGACCGCAAACGTCTGAGGCTAAAATGGAAATCAAATCTATGTTTCTTTCGGTCTGCTCTGTCTGAATTCTGTCTTTATTAGATCGAGGATTTGCATTTATGGCCCCATGAAAGGTCATTTTCTATTCCCGGTGATCATTGCTTATTTTCCTTGTTTCAGACGAAAACAAACTAGAAATAAGTTGGTAGGGGAAATGCATTTTGATTCTTTAACAATGTTACATAATGAGATCAATCTTGGATTGTATTTTATTCATTTATACATGGGTCGACTCATTTATAAAGGTCAAATGACATTAACTCAATAGAGACATATTGTAAACTACCCAACAGCAATATTTGATAAAATAATATCTTTTCAAATTTGTGCTAAGTCATAATTTAAAGCTGAAGACTGTATTTTGCCTCATTCTAACACAGGTAGACTTGGTAAGAATATCCCTTAGATATGAAAAATACATATATATATATATATATATATATATATATATATATTTTTAAAAGCCATGAAAGAAACTGAAGATGGTGCGGGAGAAGTCTTCTGAGCTGTGCTCTGTGTGACCTTGGCGACAGTGCCATGACGGTGGTGCAGACAGCACTCCTTTCAGTGGAGGAGACCCAGGCCGAAGGTGCCGCCAGCTGCTCCAGCACCCACCCGCTTCCATCCCCACCTCTGCAGGGAGGACGAGGCCCCGCGATGCAGGAAGCCGGGTTCCCAGGAGCCACGGGCCTCCCTGCAGCCCTCCCAGCGCCCTCGCTGGGCAGGAGAAAGTGGGAAGCCTGTCGGTCTCTGCTCCAGGAACCGGCTTCATTCATAGGGAACTCCCTCAGCCTCCTGGGATCCTCATGACGACGGGCCCCCCTCTGCAGGCGGCGGGGGCGGTGGTGGAGGTGTCGCCACCGTCACTGGCTGGTGGCCGGGGCCCACACCTGAGCATCGTCGGCGAGTCCTGGGGACATGTGGCCTGGGGGGCGGGGGCGTCAACCTCAGAGACAGGCGGCTGCTGCTGACTGCCAGGGGGTTCTTTAGCCAAGAGAGCCCTCCTCCTGCAGACCTCAGGGGCGGCTGAGTCACCTGAGGTTGGAAACTCAGGACGCCTGCCAGGTGCGCTGCGGCTAAATTGCCTGTTTGCTTCCTCTTCCCAGAAAGTGACATTTTCAGCTGCTGCGTGTGGCTGTTTCTCCCCAGTACGGTCACTGGGGGAGAGGCTGGCGGGCCTGCACGCGGGGGGGCTCCCGTCCTCGGACCAGCGGCAGGGGTGCTGTCCAGGCGCCGGACCCCTCCGCACCCTCGCCTGCGGGAGGGCGAGGAGCGGGGCGGAGATGCGGCTGAGCCTCGGATTTCTGTCCTCTAAGCGGAGGTACCCGATTCACGTTGTTCGGTTGGCCTGGAGTGGGCGGCTGAGTCCTAGGATTTAGACAGCAAATCCCACCACGAGACTTTCACAATTCACTTTGTTTATTTTCTAATTTCATTTGGTGACTTTACATGTTAGCACAAAGCCTAAATAGCACAGGACGCAGAATTGCGTTTGCACAGAAGTACAGAGAACAGTGGAAATCAAGTTCCCCAGCCCTCCAGAGTATTCATTAGATTCCGTTATTTACCAGCTAGATGCTGACGGTGGATCGGTATCAGGAGAGACTAATTGCGCTGTCAGAGGCCCTGCTAATTGTGCCGCGGTAACAGGGTTACACCTCACAGGAGCCGGCCGCTCAGCCCTGGCAGCTTGTCTGGGAGGATGGCAGAGACGGAGGTGAGGACCAGAGGCCCCGGAAGCAGGCACTCGCATCCCTGCCTGCTAGCGCCGGGTCTCAGCACCCCCGAGCTCCACGCGCGCCGAGCAGCCCCTCACCCTTCAGACGTGTCCACCTGAGAGCTCTCGCCCCCACCGCCCCACGTTTCCTTCCAGAAGCCACCGCGCTTCCTGCCGTGACCCTCCACCCTCCGATGCCCATGCTGAGGACTCCACGTTCCTCCTCCTCCCTCCTCTTCCGGATCGGAGCTTCCTTGCCTCCTAGGAGCTCCTCTCTGGACCAAGCCCAGACCCACCCCTCCCTCCACTGCCTCCCAGGATCGCCATCGGACCCGAGGGAAGCCCGCAGAGCTCTGGGGGAGCCCAGGCCCCTGCCAGTCCACACCGCATTCTCCACGCAAGAACGCAGTCTAGGTTATACCATTCACAGCTCAGACTCTCCACGTGGTGCCCGCTGGCCACGGAAGAAGCCAGGGCGGTCCTTTCCCACTCAGCTCGCGGGCCCTGTCTGAGCGGCTCGCTGCGGGCTCCTCCCCTTGCTGCCCCATGCTCTCCAGCCCAGCCGCACCTCCTGCCTCTGTGCCAGACTCGGGGGTCTTCGCCCCTTTGAGGCTCTTCTATTTCTCACTTTTGCCAGGAAGTCCTCCTAGACTTGCTGATCCCCAGCCCGCAGTCCTCGGTCCAGGGCTGCGTCATCAGAAGGGACTATCCCGACCACCCAGGAGCACGCTGGCGGGTGCTTCTCTAGTCCAGGACCGCAGCGGGTGCAGCGGCCAGCCCAGACCTTGGTCACCCCCGTGCTCACTCACTGGATCAGAGCCCAGGCGACAACAGAGCTTCTTGTAGAGAAAAAGACAGCCAAGGCCTTGCTTGCCTCTGAATTCTTGGTGCACAGAGTGGGCATTTAATACGAACTTGCTTAATGAAAATGATCAAGGAAAAGGCTGGGTGTGGAGGGGAGAGCGGGAGCCCCAGGCTGCGGGGTCCTGACCTGTCCTTGGAACACAGAGCCGGGGAGTGAGGGCGGCAAGCTCCGTCCTCCAGGGCTGTTCCCACCACCTCACATCCCTCTTCCTTATCTCTGTGTCCTTTCTGATTCTTAGAAGAAATATATGTTTGATTTTATGTATTTTATATTTAATGTGGCATTAAATATGCAACATATAAAATAACTTTTGTACCATATATATTATGTATTATTGGAAATATATTGTAAATATATTTAAATTATTGTAAATATATTTAAATTATTGTAAATATATTGTATATTATATAGTTTTCTGTATCTTATAGTCCTTGTTAGCACTCACTAGGGTCCAGACACTAATATATGTGTGTGCCTGTGTGTGTAAATACCTGCAAATTGCCTCTGTGGTCAGCAAGTGCAGGTCCATGCAAAAATAAACCAGGTGAGTGAATTTGGTGAGTTCTGTGGATTTCCAGAGTCTGTCCCGTTTCCGGGAGGAGAGACGCCTTCAGCAGGTGGTGAGCACCCTTGGGCAGGGGCTCTGAGGTGGAGGTGCTGCAGGAGGTGTGTCGGCGGGCATCTCCCAGCAACAGCAAGGGCCTTTGGAGTGGCCCCTGTGACCCCCCAACACTGTCCTCATGGGGGTATGGGGACTGTGACCCGTGGAGCAGCTCAGTGCCCGCAGGTGGCTTCTCCAGGAGCCTCAGGCTGCCATGGGGGCCACTGGACCCCAGTACCTGTGGTGATGGATGGTCGTCTCCATCTGTGTGTCTGCAGACACCACCGGTCTACCCCCCAAACTCACCATCACCACCAGGCCTGTGCACATTTCTGAGCAAGATGTCTGTGTGCATGTGAACTATTCTGAAAATCAATCCATTTTGAACTTTATTATTCCACACAATAATATGAAGCACAAGCTGAAATCAAGATTGCCGGGAGAAATACCAATAACCTCAGATATGCAAATGACAACACCCTTATGGAAGAAAGTGAGGAGGAACTAAAGAGCCTCTTGATGTAAGTGAAAGAGGAGAGTGAAAAAGTTGGCTTAAAGCTCAACATTCAGAAAACTAAGATCATGGTATCTGGTCCCATCACTTCATGGCAAATAGTTGGGGAAACAATGGAAACAGTGAGAGACTTTATTTTCTTGGGCTCCAGCATCACTGCAGATGGTGACTGCAGCCATGAAATTAAAAGACGCTTGCTCCTTGGAAGAAAAGCTATGACCAACCTAGACAGCATATTAAAAAGCAGAGACATTACTTTGCCAACAAAGGTCCATCTAGTCAAAGCTATGCTTTTTCCAGTATTCATGTATGGATGGATGTGAGTTAGACTATAAAGAAAGCTGAGCACCAAAGAACTGATGCCTTTGAACTGTGGTGTTGGAGAAGACTCTTGAGAGTCCCTTGGACTGCAAGGAGATCCAACCAGTCCATCCTAAAGGAAATCAGTCCTGAATATTGATTGGAAGGACTGCTGCTGAAGCTCCAATACTTTGGCCACCTGATGTGAAGAACTTACTCATTGGAAAAGACCCTGATGCTGGGAAAGATTGAAGGCAGGAGGAGAAGGGGATGACAGAGGATAAGATGGTTGGATGGCATCACTGACTCAATGGACATGAGTTTGAGCAAGCTCCAGGAGTTGGTGATGGACAGGAAAGCCTGAAGTGCTGCAGTTCATGGGGTCGCAAAGAGTTGGACAAGACTGAGAGACTGAACTGAACTGATTCCACACAAAAATATGCTTATTTCATAGTATTGTCGTAGTAAAGTTAACCCAAAATAAAGCTAATTAACACAGAAGGGTATTGGGTGAAGACCAGTGTCCACGTGTCGGGCACGCCCCCATGAGTGACAGAGAACCATGTGTTCTTGAGAACTGTGCCTCCCAATGCTGGTTTTACACTGGTTTAAACCACTTCACCCAGACATGGCATTTACTACCATTATCAATTAGGTTTTCACTGAGTTTAGATATAGGAAGAGTGCAGATGTGGTTGACACAGATGTTTTGTTTCCTTGAACCAATTTTTGTTTGTATGACCTGGAGCAAAGGACTCGAGAAGGACTTCAGTAAAATATTAAAGGAGGAACAGCATTTTAATATCATCTAAATAAAATTTTAATTTTTCAGGTAAGAAAGCTGAAGCTCAGGAGGAAATGTGGCCTCCGGGGAAATAGTCATAAATCATTCCCGCTCCTAAGAAGGCCCGCAGCCCTGCAGGACAGCACCGTGAAACTGTCTCTAACCTCCCAGAGTCACGCTGTGAGGACCTGGAAGGCTGCAATACTGTCTCCTAACATTTAAACAACTCCTCCTGGGCAGAGTTGTCCCCTCGCCTGCCTGCTCTTGCTCCTGTGGAATGCAGACACTGTAATTCTCAGAAGACCTTCCTTTTCCTGCTCTTGAGAGGATAACTAATGTAGCTTTTTTGGCTTTCAGCCCAAAAGTAAGTGGAAGCGAACTGTCCTGGCAGGTGGCTGTCTGGCTCCGTGCTTGTCACCACGCAGTCAGATTAGGGAACTTCCGCCTCTGGCCAGGAAGCCGCGGCCCCTGGGAACTGGGCAACTCAGCAACAAGCAGCAAACGCCGGACTCACACTCCGGGCGGGGTTTCTCTGGTGACCGTCATGTCTTGAGATCGACCCACTTGCATTAATTACACCTAACTGACCCTCTAGTATAGTTTATATCATGCTCAGAAATAGACTATTAATGATTATTAAGTAAATGTTCTTACACTTTCCTAGTAAGCATGGAGTGTGTAAATACTATGATTGTGAGTGTTTAGGTTTATTAACTGAACTTCCCTGGTGGCTCAGACGGTACAGCGTCTGCCTACAACATGAGAGAATGGGGTTCGATCCCTGGGTAGGGAAGATCCCCTGGAGAAGGAAATGGCAACCCATTCCAGTATTCTTAACTGAAAAATCCCATGGACGGAGGAGCCTGGTGGGCTACAGTTCACTGGGTCACAAAGAGTCAGACACGACTAAGCGACTTCACTTTCTTTCTTTCAGGTTTATTAACTTCACAGCAGAGGTTTTATTCTGAGTTTTGAATTCTTGATGGAAAAGAAATCCTGTTACATTGACTACTTCCCAGGAGGGCTAAGAGCACACCTGGATGGCGGTCTCTGTGGTGGGGGCAGCGGGGGCTGGGGGGAGAAAGCAGGTGACCCACGAGTCCACCTGGGGTACCGGCCCTCACGCTACCCACTGTGCAAGCTCTGCTGTTTATGTTTCAGCCATTATTCCCGAAGTCTCAGCTGGTCCGCAGAGCTGAGCCTGGTGTTTCCTGGCAATGAAGGTCTGGGAGGTTTGCAAGCTGTTTTGTAATAAGCGGTTCCAGAGAAGATGACTGTGTCCCAGCCCCAATAATAGTGAGGGTCAAACATTCAGAACATCCCGAATCGCAACCCCTGCTCCTGGGTTTTGGTGAAAAACAAACAAAGCAGACATGGAATCCCAAAAAGCGAGAGAACGTGTGATGGGAACAGATAATGCCTGAATCTTCATGGCCTGCTTTATTACTTACTGGTGCTTTCTTATGAGGCATTAAAAATAAATAAATACAAGCTTTTTAAGGCCTTTTGTTCGTGGGACACAAAAGCAATAAAATTCATGAGCCCAAACTGTTTTTACGTGTGCAGCTGTGAATAATCCAACTGTTCACCGAGAATTATCCAAATGGGTCTTCGAGGTATTTCTTTATAGCAGAAAAATCCAGAGCAATGGGATAATTCAACCACATGTTATGTTTTGAAACAACTTGAAAGTGTTTTGTTACCCATCATGTAAATGTTGAGCATAGATTACTTTTGCGAATACTGATACAGAGAATTTACTTAACAATTATAAATACAGAGAAGATTAATATCTATAATATATAAAGTGAAAGTGAAGTTGCTCAGTCATGTCCGATTCTTTGTGACCCCATGGACTGTAGCCTACCAGGTTCTTCCGTCCATGGGATTTTTCAGGTAAGAATACTGGAGTGGGTTGCCATTTCCTTCTCCAGGGGATCTTCCTGACACAGCGATTGAACCCAGGTCTCCCGCATTGTAGGCAGACGCTTTACCGTCTGAGCCACCAGAGGAGTCCATATATATACAGATGTCTGCAAATCAACAAGAGAAAGACTATAAGTAATCAAGGCAATGATGAGCAAATGCACCAGGGTTTTGGCTGAACTCACCACCAGTGGGTTGGAGGAGAATGCCCCAACCACTGACTGAAAGAGGCATTTCCCTCTGAGTTCTGATTGACACCTGGGACTTGCACTTAGGCTGGTGTCTGCAGGGGACGCTGGTGTCTGGGAAGGATGGAAATGGCTATCATATACTAGATATAGCTGAGGAGTAATCATCTTGAAAGTATCAATAAAATGGATATATTTATGAAAAAGCACAACTGGCCAAAGTTCATTTAACGTGTTTAGTTAGTCGCTCAGGCGTGTCCAAATATTTGCGGCCCCATGGACTATAGCCTGCATGGCTCCTCTGTCCCTGGAATTCTCAGGCAAGAAGACTAGAGTGGACTGCCATCCCACTCTCCAGGGGATCTTCCCGACCCAGGGATCAAAACCGAATCTCTCGCATTGCACACAGATTCTTCACCAACTGAGCCACTAGAGAAGCTCATTTTTAAAGACTATATAAATATCTAATGTAGAAAATTTTTAAGTAATGCACAATCGTCAATGGTTCTGTAGTTAGAAACTTACGCTCATGAGTTCTTTCAAGATTCCAAGACTTAACCCTTGGAAACCCATATAAAAGTTCTGGATCCTGCTCCAGGACTAACTCACCCTCACCCCCGCCTTGCCCTGTGGTGAAGTCAGCACAGGACTGACCAAGACCACCAGGACGTGTGTCAGAAGGACAAGCCTCCCACAGGACATTTGCGGAGAACCCGAAACGAGCCCTCTTCTCCACAGGGAGGCTCAGTGCTAGGAGGCCAACATGGCGCCATGTTTACGGGACAGCATCCAGGACAGCGATTTATCTGATCATCTCAAAGGGTTCCAGATAAAATCACACTGGACACCCATTCCTGACAGAAAGCCGTCTAAAATCCACTACAGGAATCACACTCAGAGGAAATCCCATCAATAACTGCAAACAACCACAATTACCTCTGGAAGTTTGGACAGCTTCTATATAACTGTCTTTCAAAACTCCTTCATGTAGGAGACGTTCAATAAATATGCTAAATAAAGGACCCATTGAGAAGACAAAAGATGGTGTTGTGTTGACTTGAGTCGCTTGTGACAAGGGCCTCAGCCTGTGCTGTGCGCCTCATGCGTGAAGGAATTCGGGCCTGATTGACCATGGCGGCCTATGGCTGCTCCTTGTTGAAATTATGACAAAACGCCTCACACAGGCTTGTCTGACCCCAGGCTGTGGCTTCTGCACTGGAAGCCTGAGCAAACTGGAGGGGCGGAGGCAGAAGGGCCCGGGGTGTCTGGGGGTGTCCAGCCGGGTTGCAGCCAGGAGTGTCAGAAAGTCCCTGCAGGTGTGATGAGGCTGGACCATCGCCAGCACCAGAGGGTCTCCTGAGAGCTGACGCTAAAGCTGCCCCATCAGGCGAGTGACAGGGGGGATTAGAGACAGCAGGAACCGGGGCGGGTTCAGCAGAGTTCACGCTTCCGCGGGAAGATGGTGCCCATGTGTCCCGCCCTCACACAGGACACGGTGGCTGCAGGCCTCCCGGGACTGTTCTTCTGGGTCCTGTCACTAGACCAAGCAGCAGAGTTCCCCAAGCCAGCAGGAATAAAAAGGTAGACACCGCAAAAGAATTTTGAAATCAACTGCAGTTATAGGGCATTTCATTTGAATTAGCCAACTGTAAAATGGTAAGACTATAAATATATTTTTAAATTTTTAAGTCATGTGCAACCTTTAAAATAATTCTAATCTCCCAAAGGTTACAAAGCCATGTGATTTTCAAAGTTGTTGGAATTTGTATATTAAGAATATTTTCAAAAAAGATATATACCTAGAGTCACTTTTTTAGTTATTACAAATTCAACCACAGTAAAAGATCATAATTTTATAGTCCAGTGTTCCCAGCAGGATGTTCAGGACTGTGTGAAACTTGAAGCTACACAAGGCGAGTTTCTTTTTATTAAATGTTGACCGATTATCTTATGCCTTAAATAAAGTAAAAACATTATAAAACTTCAATTACTAATTATTGATGCTTTAATTTGTAACTAGCTTTAAAATTCTAGGAACTAGGTAATATATTGTATCTTTCATCTACCAAATCTATATTTTGCACATCTAAATGTATACAGATCATTTTTTAGTGTAGCTATATAATTCTGCATCCCTGCTCCCCTTAACAATAAACTTCCCTAAGAAAACTTGCTTACCTCCTGCTTATGCTTGTAAAATGTCTTTATGGACTATTTATGACTTGGAGAATTAGCATAAAATAATACTGTAATGGCTTTGCACCAATAGCATCATATTTCTTTGACCAAGAGCAGATGATTTTTCAACACACCCCTCATCTATAAACAAACTGTTTTCCATAATAACCAGCAGACAAAATAAATAATAATAGGAAAGAAATGCAGCATTTTCTTTCCTATTTTTAAATTGATGTCCTCAATTTTTTAAATGACCAGCCTCAGGTTGGTGTTTGCCTCTCTTCGTGTATGTGTGTTACACACACGAACCCCTAATGACACAAGGGTTGGCTGCTTGCTACATGGAGACTCTGGCGGTTTTTGGTTCACTGGCTCTTGTGAGATGCTTGCATGCTAATCCATGCAGTGGGAGGGATTTAGTCAACTGCTGCAAGCAAATCCAGGAATGCTCATTCCCCTACTATGTGCCTGTGGGAATACTGTGATAAGGAAAACAGGCAGAGTTCTCACACTCCCGGAACTCAATCTCCTAGGAGGACAAACCCATCAGCAACTAAATACAGCCTGTCTGACTGTGACTACGCAAAATCACCCTATACTAACAATTAAACAGCATTTATCCTCAAGCCATACTGACTGTCTGACCGTGACTACGCAAAATCGCCTTATACTAACAATTAAACAGCGTTTATCCTCAAACTGGAAACTTTTTCATACTGGAAACTTTTACTAGAAATAAATATCTCTGATTATTAGAAATGTAAGTAATATGGTATTATGGTTATCAAATAAAATTCAGCAAAATGACTTCATATTTAAAGAGTTGCAACTCTCAGTTTCAGAAGTGACAATAAAAGAAAACAGTTTGTCTAAAAGAGATGTTTTAGAATAGCAATCCATTAAAACTAAGTTATGAGAAATATGTAGAGAAATGATTAGAATAAACACAAATAAACCCAGAACAAATCATAAAAACTTGATAACAGAGTTTATACTGCTTAAAAGAAAACAAAGGAAAATGATTGTTTATGTATACACATTGGAGAGATAACTCAGCTTCTGTAGTTCACGATGTTTATGTTAAGGGTTTTTCGTTTTGTTTTTGTCTTTTTCCCAATCACAGTGAAGGGCATCTTTATGTAGGACGTGTAATCTATGAAGACAGGATCACAGATTTTGATGTCAAGCAGGTATCACTTGAGTATTCACAGTCTCTCTTCATGTGAATAGGCAAACATGCTGAACTGTTGTTTAAAAGTTTGGGTGCCATCAGTAAGTCCAGGATTGCTAAAACTGATTTTAAAAAATCCCCTGCTATTTACTCCAAGTGGGAACCTACACTTTAAGGTGCTAGATTTTCTCATTTCAAACACTATAAGATTAGTAATATTGGTTTGGTTTGCTTGGATTTTAAGAAAATTGAAAGCACAGAAAATATCTTCATTTCATAACTGTAGAGTTGGGGGGGGTGGTTGTTGGAGAGAAGAAAAGGAAATCAATTTATTTAAGAGGAAAATGCATAAAACAAATACTTTTGTTAGGAACAGAATTTTACATTATGATAATTTGGTATCTTGAAATCTTGAAGGATCCAATTAGGATAACTTAGTTTCTTTAAGAAAAACTACTACCTAACTGATAATAAAATATTATGGCTCTCTGCAAAGGATATAATGCAATATATTTTTCCATTCTCCTATAATGGTCCCTGACATTTCCAGTGTTTCTCTTTTACAAATAACCTGGCCATGAAGATGATTTTATGTCCTCTTGGGATTTGTGTGATAAATTCCTCAAGGTGCGGCCGTGGGGGAGATGGGCAGATCTTCACTGTGTTCACTAGTTTTAAATGGCTGTCTTAGGTATTTGGGGGGAGGCTTCCCCGAACACTCAGTGACAAAGAATCTGCCTGCAAAGCAAGAGACTCGGGTTCAATCCCTGGGTCGGAAGATCCCCTGGAGAAGGAAATGGCAACCCACTCCAGTATTCTTGGCTGGAGAACCCGATGAACAGAGGAGCCTGGTGGGCTACAGTCCACGGGGTCGCAAAGAGTCAGACACGATTTAGTGACTAAACAATAAAAACAGGTGTTTGGGACAAATACCCTCAATGCAACACTTCATGATCTCATGTGATTTTAGACGCTGACCAGAATGTGGTATTTCTGGACTGTGTATTTTTTAGTCACTTGGTGAATGTAAGTGGTATCACAGAGTTTTATTTTGTACCACCCTGATTATTGGAGAGGTTATCTGTATTTCAGTATACGTATTACACTCATCAGAAGGACTGATGCTGAAGCTGAGGCTCCAGTATTTTGGTCACCTCATGTGAAAGCTGACTCACTGGAGAAGTCCCTGCTGCTGGGAAAGACTGAGGGCAGAAGAAGAAGAGGGTGTCAGAAAATGAGACGTCTGGATGGTATCACCAGTGCAATGGACATGAACCTGAGCAAACTTCAGGAGATGGTGAGGGACAGGGAGGCCTGGCATGCTGCAGTCCATGGGGTTGCAAAGACTTGGATACAACTGGGCAACTGAACAACAACAAAATCATTATATCTATCATAAGTACCTTGATGCTTAGTAGGAAATGTCACCATTCCACCTTTTTGTTTATAAAATTTTAAGTGCCATTTTCAAGGTCCGTGTAAAAACCTGTTGGAATTTTTATTAGAACCAGAGAGAATTTATAATTCATTAGGAAACAGAAGGCATCTTGTTGCTAACAGGTGTTCCTATCCATGAATATTGTATATGAATCCCTGATCTATAATTTCATTCAATAAAAATTGGTAGTTTTCTTTATTATAATCTCTTGGTTTTACTGGGTAAACAAATAAATCATCTTCAAAGAGTAATAGGATTTTTAAAAATCTTTACAGCTTTTATTTGTCTTCTTGGACTTTTACCTAAAAATAGTACAAAGTAGACATTATTTTACCTACAAAGGTCCACATAGTCAAAGCTATGGTTTTCCCAGTAGTCATGTATGTATGTGAGAGTTGGACCATAAAGTAAGCTGAGCACCGAAGAACTGATGCCTTTGAACTGTGGTGTTGGAAAAGATTCTTGAGAGCCCCTTGGACTGCAAGGAGATCAAACCAGTCAATCCTAAAGGAAATCAGTCCTGAATATGCATTGGAAGGACTGATGCTGAAGCTGCAACTCCAATACATTGGCCACCTGATGGAAAGAACTGACTCCTTGGAAAAGACCCTGATGCTGGGAAAGACTGAAGGTGGGAGAAGGGGACGACAGAGGATGAGATGGTTGGATGGCATCACCAACTCGATGGCCATGAGTTTGAGCAAGCCCCGGGAGTTGGTGATGGACAGGAAAGTCTGGCATGCTGCAGTCCATGGGGTCACAGAGTCGGACACGACTGAGAGACTGAACTGAACTGAACTGATACGTATAATTCTATGTTTCTTCATTTTCCATTTCAAATGCCAAAAAGTTCAAAAGTGAATCTCAACAAGATATTCCACCAGCTTCCCTTCATGTGAGGCTCCTGCGCCTTGTCCCCAGACACAGATGGGTGTTTACGTGTCTTTGACTGTCGAGTGCCTGCAGCTCCTTCCAGAAGGGAGTGAGGCCCAGTGAGGTGGAGGGAGGCAGCGGAGAGCGTGGGAGGCGTGGGAGGCGAACATCCCCAGGAGCCAAGGACGCGGTTCCTGTGCAACCCGCCATTCTGCTTGCCGACGCCCAGTCCCCGCGGTCGCATTTCAGACCTCAGTGATTTCCTGATAAAACTGTCTCCCCACTACAGTTCACACTGATATCCTCAATACATTTTACTTTGTTTTTGTTGTTGCTGTTGGTCGCTAATTCTAGTTTAATTCCATTCTGTTTTGGTTGCCTGACCTCAGGATTGTATTGTGTCCCTGTTCCAAGTCTTGAGTCTTTCTATTTGTTTCTACTCACATTTTTAGAACCTGCTGAATTAAATGTCAAGCTAGTTGCCTTTATCTCCATCTCAGTGTTGTATGAACGAGTCTGTTTTCTGGCGAATGCGGTGTGAGGTTTATGTAGGCCTTAATTAAGGAATAATGGTGCCCTGAACGCACACGTCTAGGTCATAAGTAGCTCCCACCCTCCCCCTTCCTCCACCCCTTCCTGAAGGGTCCAGGTCTCCTGTGATATATGAGGTGGTTCTGAACATTTATTACAACAAGAGCAAAATGCATACAATACACCTCACTATACTAACTGCAGAGGATTAAGATTACCTATTTAGATGAAAATACCATGAAACATTACGTTTAAAATCAATTATATCTGTATTACTAAGACTTCAAATCTGCTACCTTAAATATCTGTCATTGACATAGTCAATGTGCTATCGTAAGTAAACTGAATTTTAAAGAATCATAACCTTACATTTATGTATTATTTCACAATGACTAAAATCCCTCTTACTCTATGAAATTTGTTTTAATTATTTTATGAATAAAAAAAGCTTTATAATCCTATTCTTAAAAGCTATGTTTAGCTTACTATTTAAAATGACAATTTTAGCTGTAGATGTAGTTTTGCTTCACAAAATTAAAGATCTTAGAAATATTTCCTCATATCTACCACTTGGCCTTTATCTACCACATGTATGATAATTGTGTGTATCATGTAATATGTACATGTATATTTAGAATAAAGCCAAAGAAATCACACTTTTCTTAGCAGCTGTTACTAGTTTTCAAACCTTTCAGCTCCGTGGGGGTGTCTTTCACAATTAATGCTACAGTTGGGATTAAGGCAAGGATCTTCCTGACTGATGGATGAATGGTCTTGTTGGAATGAAGAGTCTGAGAGAAGAAAGTCAGATGAAATGTGGTTGATGGTGTCTTTCCAGCAAAGTCTGACTCCTTTATCCTGGAGGCCGAGGTGAGGTGCTGGCCCCCACACCCTGGGCTTCCATGTGCCCACAGGACACGGCCGTTGCTGCAGGAGTGAAAGCCGGGCAGATGTGGGGGCTTCGGAAGCGGGCGGTGGGGGTGCAGGCCACTTGGGGTCTGACTCGGGGGCCTGGCTGGGTTGGGACTCTAGGAGCTTCCAGGCGCCCAGGAACTGCTGGTCCTAGGACCCCACAGGGTCAGGCATCAACACTCAGGGCCTCGTTCTCACCCCAATCTCTCAGGAAGCACCTCCATTATGGGGGGGGGGTCTCCCCTTGGAGGAGATGGGGACTCATGATGCTCAGGTCTCTGCAGGTCTCTCCTAGGGGCTGGCTGTCGATGGGGCGGGAGGAAGTACCAGGTTTCCGTGAAATGAAACAGCTCTGCCCAATGACCCTTCATCCCCGGGTGGTGAGCCCACCTCCTCCCTGGGGGCCCTTATGTTCTGGAGGGAGAGGTGCCACTCTCTCTGCATGAGGCCTGTGGGGTCATCACTCTGAGAAGAGCTGGGGGGCAGGGAACTCAGCTGAGCTGGGCGGTTTATCACTAAGGAGGCAGGATCAGGCAGGAGGGCCTTTCATCTGGAGGAGACTCTGTAACCAAGACTGAGGGTGAGAAAGACCAGGCGGGTGTCTGGGGACTCATGCCAACGGGCAGAGGGAGGTGGGGGTGCCCAGACTCAAGGAGCCCTAGGAGGTTCAACAACTGATGACTGAGATAAAATGGAGTGTGTGGCAGTCACCAGACCTGGAGGTGGTGACAGAGCTGAAAAGTGACCAGGGAACGACTGGGCAAGGAACGCGTGCATGAGAGAGTTTCACAGCGGAAACAAGGGAAGAAATCAGAAAACTTCAATCTTGGACCCAAGAGAATAGAACCATCTGCCAGAACAGCGGTGTGAGAGAGAAAGGAGCAGAGGCTGGGATAGAGACTGGGGTGGAGACAGGAGTAGAGATGGAGTAGAGATGGGGTAGAGACTGGAGGGGAGACGGAGTAGAGATGGAATAGAGGCAGGAGTAGAGACAGGAGCGGAGACGGAGTAGAGACTGGAGTAGAGATGAAATAGAGGGGGAGTGGTGGGCGCTCCCTCTGGGTCCACCCGGCCTGACCACCGGGTCTACTGAGGGGCGCTTGCCCAGCGCACCCCATCTGCCCCTGACAGCCCGACTCCCACCGGCTTGCTCTCCAGCGCCCCCTCCACGAGTCTGTGTTGTCACGACGCCATCCTCGTGGCTGCAACTTTCCTCCTTTCTCGCTGGGACAGAAACCCGGGTCCCTTCATCCCAGAAGACCTGCAACAAAGACTGAAATCACCGAACAGAGAAGGAGCGGAACGACTTGAATCACCAAATTCAAGCTCAGGGATTTTCAAGCGAACTCGACCCTGAAGAAAGCCTCAACTCAAGGTAAACAGATGAGACGGGCTCTGTGTGGTAGATGGAGACCGCGGCGCTCACCAGCAATGGCCGCTGAGACGGGCTTGGCTCCTTCAGGAAACTCCCCGATCTTTTCTGGGAAGTGGGGAGCTGCCCTGTGTTTCTGCAACTTCACCCTTGCCCGTCAGGGTGGCGACACCAGCCTGGAGCCTTGAGGCGGGGGCTCGTGGGGACCGCCTTCGGTCAGCCGCCGCAGGGGCGGCTGGAAGGACCTAGGGCCTGGCCGGGAATCCGCAGGCCCGCGGGGGAAGCGTAACGCGAAGCCTGCAGCGCCACCTGCTGGCCGAGCTCTGAACGACCGCCGCTCTGGCTTCCGGAGAGGAGCCGGGGTCTGGGCCAAAGTCGCTCAGCAAAGCGGGAGCCGCCGGGCAGCCGCCCGGTCAGCAGGTCTCCTCTTCAGGTGAGTCTCAGCAGATGCTCCGAGAGCGACTCTGGCCCAGACAGCTGCCTGAGCATCGCAGCCTTGCGGGGGAGAGCCAGTCCCTCAAAACCCAGAACCGAGCCCTTGGTCTCGCCTGGGCCCACGGGGTCTTGCAGCGCAGGCCTCCTGTGCTTGAGCTTGGGAAACGCAGATGGAGCTCCAGCGAGGGGAGACTGGAGTTCGGGCCACAAGACAGCCCCTTGCTTCGCTATCACTGGGCTTCCCACTACCGATCAGGGCTCCGGCTCTAGAGGGGCCCTTGCCGGGGGTGAAACCAGTCCTCCGCAGTGCTACACAGGTCCCTACAGTGGTAAAGGTAACTGGGAAATCTTGACCATTACATGGGCGAATGAAAAATGTTGCTGCTGCGTCAGTAAACAAAGGATGCTGCAGCCATCCAGCCCCGAAAACCGCCTGAGGTGAGGCCTACGGAGACTCAGGGTGGAGAGGCGACGCCCCCATCAAACCGTCAGTCACCACGCTGCCTTTGCGGTGCACCCCAGGGGACCCAGGATGGGCAGACACAGGCCACTGTGCCCGGGCAGCCGGGGAGCAGGTCGAAAGAAAGGTGTCAGTGAGCCCAGACTTTGCACCTTCTCATTCGTGGAAAAGGGCTAAAGTCCTTACCTAGAGATGTCTCACTTCCTTTTGTGAATAGTGATCTTTTGATGTTGCCACTAGCTGGTCTTTGTTGCAAAAACTCCTATAGATCCTGGCTGCCGCCCCCCCCCCCCCCCTTCAGAACCATCCCTCAGAGCCATCTGAGAGGCTGTGTCCCGGGCTCAAGTCCTCAGTTTTGTCCTCCGAATAAAGCATCGTTCTCAGCTTTAAGGCTGTGCATTTTTTTCAGTCGACATACATATGCATGTATTTGTATAACAAACACACTCATCGGAAAAGACTCTGATGCTGGGAAAGATTGCAGGCAAAGGAGAAGGGGACGACAGAGGATGAGATGGCTGGATGGCATCACTGACTCGATGGACATGAGTTTGAGTAAACTCCGGGAGTTGGTGATGGACAGGGAGGCCTGGCGTGCTGCGATTCATGGGGTCGCGGAGAGTTGGACACGACTGAGCGACTGAACAACAACAGTGCATAACACACAGGTCTACAAGCTATAACTGATATTCTTTTCTAATATAGATTGGGCAAAAGAAAAAGTAAAGAAGAAGAGGGACTCTGCGTGGAGCAGGGGCCCGGGCACTTCAGAGACAGATGATCAGAGGTGCTGAGGCTGCCCTCCTCTGCCGTCCACCACGTCCCACAGGACCCGAGGGAGGGGCCGCGTTCCCCTGGCCGGTGGGCTCGGGACTGTGCAGGTCACGCTTCCTGGCAACCCTTGCTCACATTGATGAGGTAATATTTTCTAAAGGACTCTGAAATGCATCTTTAATGAATTAAGCACAACACACCTGCAGGCGATTGAAGTAACACAGACCTTTAGGTGCAATCTTGAGCTCTCAGAAACCACACATTGTTGTGGGAATCAATACCCTGGTCGCTTTGTATTCCCGAAATACGGGCTTTGTGCCAAGCACATCTGTCTTGGTAGAAAGAAAATAATTTTCTTCAATTTTCATGCCATTGCCTTTGCTAAAATACCCTTTTGAATGTATAGTTCAGTGCAAACATCTTATTTTTTCTCTAGACTTCATACTTCTATAGGACCATCCAGAAAACAAATTGGAGGAATTACTTTAATCCATTAGTAAATATTTACTGGACACAACTCCAGGTGCCATGAGAATAAATATGAACAATGACACAAGTTCTGGATCTTAAAATAACTAAAAGCACTTTCTATTTGAGTTTTTGTATAATCTGGTCCATTCCTTCATGGAAATTATTACCTGGTTAGATAATATACAAGCATTTAAAGAGATGATTAAAATTAAAATAACATGTGCCAAGATTTGGTAAGTAATATCAAGATGCTGCACCCCAAATAAAATGTATGTGTTCCATGATGTTCCCTAATTTTTGCCAAAACACGATGGGTGGGTATCAGTCATCCCTTTTCCCAACTGAAACTTAGGCCCAGACAAGTCACCTCTGAGTGATGGCCCGGCTTCAGGAGAAGCATCAGCAGTGGGGAGGTGAAGGCAGGGGGGCAGGTGGGCGGCATTTAAGATGTAAAGACCCAGGATGTAGTGAGTGTGGAAGAGTTCTGTTGGGTCCTGTTAGGTCTGGCCCAACAGTCGCAGGCTTGGTGCTGCCTGGGTCAGCCCGAGGGACTGGGGCCCTGGCCTGGCCACCTGCAGCACCCCAGCCTGCGTCCCTGCAGAGATCTCAGCATCTGTCCCGGGGGAGCCTGGCCTCCAGAAGCTGTAGCTGGAGCCCTCGGGCCCCACAGGCCTCCATTCATGGACCGGCCTGTCGCCGTGGGAGCAGGAGCAGTGATGACACCACGCAGTTTCCCATCGACGGCGGGTGTTTCCTGCTCGGTCCCCTGTGGCTGTGGGGAGGGTGTGCATCCACAGCCCTCACGTGGACAAGGAGGGGAGCGGGCCCTCTCCCTCTAGGTCATGATCGTGAGACTGTCCAGGGGGGCAATCAGAAGCCCGACCCCCAAAGGCTGGACTCTGCACCGAGGGTGTCCCCTGCACCCGCCTCCCTCAGCCTGGGTTCCTGTGGAAGGCCATCGGACAGTGAGTCCCGGGAGAGTCTTCTTCTGTGGGGCACCGTCCGCAGAGGCCGCAGGGAGGACAGCTTCCCAACACGGCTGCTTTCCCGTATTCCCCACTCTGAGCCCATTAGGGGTTCGCGTGATACCAAATCATGGGAAACACTAAAGGTTCAGACGACTTGTTTACGCGGGTGGATGCAATCAAATCGATAGCAGTTGTGCCCAGAGTCTGGGGAGTGATTTTCTGGAATGGATTCTGAAATCTCTGCCGCCCAGGGGGGTGGGCGTTGTCAGGCCATGTGATGAAGTCTGGGTCAATTAGAGAGGCAGTGCTCTAAATCAATGCCACATGATGGTGTGCTCGGGCCACTGAGCAGCCCGTGGTTCTTAAAGGGCCTTGACAAATGGGGCTTAGGGGCCTGTTTCCCCTGCCTCAGGCCCAGGATGAAAAGATGATTCTGCAGAGTCCAGATTTAACACCGGTCATGCTTTGGCCCTGGGACTGCAATGGCTTTAGCTTCTCAGGGGTCCACCACCCCCTCCATGTGGCACCAAGGGACCACGGGAGCTGGTTCTGTTCCCTTCAAACTGCTCCCAACAGAGAACCGGCATTGTCGACAGAAAACCAGGGTTGAGCTAAATAACTGTGGGGAAAGAGCAAATTAGCCAAGATGGTCGGGCTCTCTCACCCCACGATCTGTCAATGTGGTTCTGTAACAGCTGGGACCACTCACAGCGCTGTGCGTGTGCATTGCCGTGCACCCCTTCGGCCACGGCCGCGTCTGTCTGTAAGCGTATATAAGCTCCACTGAAAAGCCCCTGAAGCTGCGTTAGGTCTGTGTCCACCGGCTTGAGGAGGACCCGAGAGGAGGGAATGCAGCGTGTCCGCTGATACGGCTCTGGCCCCAGTCGGGAGAATAAACGTGTCTGCAGCTCCCACGGCCCCTCGAGCGTTCTCCCAGCTTCCCCGATCATGCCTTGCCTGCCCTGGGTTCAGCAAACAGTGTGGACAGAGAGACAACTGGCATAGTCGGCAGGACCAGTGAGACAAGAACCCACACTTGTCTCAACTCGAGAATTATCCTGGGGCCCGCCGGATACTAGGCCGGCTGCCCCTGCTCAGACTTGTGTCTGAGCAGTATGAGAGCAGTGAGAGGAACTTTGAGGGGAGGAGGAGATGGACCAGGAGACCCTCTCTGGCCCCAAAATCCCGAGCTTCCCCATGAGCCTTCCCTGGTGAGACTGTTTCTACATGTGCTGAGAAAGGCTTTGCTGGTTGTTGAAGGGATTTCATCCAAAACGATATAGAACAAGGCCGGGTGAGGAGATGCCGCTGAAGATGCAGACTTAGCTTGTGGGGTGCAGAGCCAGGACCTAGGGGTGACTGGGGTTCCTGTGTTGCCCTGTGGGGCCCCGGGAGGGTGACCCAAGGCGGTGCTACCAGGGTCCTCCACAAGGCCCCCTCCCGGAGGCAGGATGGCCTTGTGAGAATCTGACCGCAGAGCAGGGACAGTTCTGAGGCAGGAAACGGGCTGGTGGCTCACTTCTCACGGGACCGTCCAGGCTCCCAGGCCACTTGGCCAGACCTGAGCACGCCCCAGGCCCCTGGGGGCTCACCGCTTTGTTCCGAAAGTTAGCTTCCGGGTGCCTCACAGGGCGATGCCTGCACTGAGCCTGTGCCGCCAGAAGCCCTCGGCTGGGGTCACTCAGACTCGTGGGCGGGGAGGCCCCTCCCGCCTCCTGGGCACAGGGAACCGCCTTCTCGTGTGGCCTCTCTCCTGACACCGCTTCTCCCACCCGAGACCCTGCACCACCTCTGTCTCCGCCAGCATCCACCTTCTTATGGACCTGGCAGCATCTCATCCGGAGAGTCTTCAGCCGGAGCCCTGGTCCTTCTGCTTCCTGGACGTGGACCCTTGAGCATCTGGGTTTCACCGGAGCAGCGGGCACCAGGGACATTCCCGCCAGGGATAAGCCCCAGACAGGAGCCGACTCCTTTAAGTGTCCACATCTAGGAAAAAAGAGGAGAAGCTCCGGGGTGCAGGCACCTTCTCTAAGGGTGACTGGGCATCTGCCTGCAGTCATTCTACTGCAAACTATGGCTTACTGGACATTAAATGGGATTTTTTTTCTTCAAAGCTGAACTTGGCAGAAATTCACTAAATCACTAGCTATACTCCTAAACCACAGGGCACATAAAACATTGAAATCAGAAGTGTTTCCCAAGGAAATTGCCATTTAATTTTCTGAAAAGCAAGCAAAATACAATAACAGGCATGATTTTCCCTTCAATCAAGGCAGGGGGGGGTCAGTGGTGGGGGCCCGAGACCCTTCGGCCTCAAGGCGCCCCCCCTCAGGATCAGGTTGCACTGGCCTGTGAAGGGGTCTGTGGAATCAAGGCCTTGTGGAGGGCGATACCCTGGGTGGGCGGGACTCATCGGGCGGAACTCCAGGAAGCCCTGAGGCGGCAGGTGGGGCAGGCAGACCCTGAACCTGGCATCAGCCCAGTGCACAGGCAAGGGGACCCCAGAGCCTGGATGAGACCCAGGCACAGCTTTCGGAGCTCACACCGCAATCTCTGCTGCACAGAGAAGACTAAAGTGAAGTCGCTCGGCCGCGTCCAACCCCATGGACTGAAGCCTACCAGGCTCCTCTGCCCATGAATTCTCCAGGCAAGAGTACCGGAGTGGGCTGCCAGTTCCTTCTCCAGGGGATCTTCCCAACCCAGGGATCGAACCCGGGTCTCCCACTTTGCAGGCAGACTTTTTACCCTCTGAGCCACCAGGAAAGCCCAACTAAGGCAGTTGCTAAAACTTGAATTGTTTGCTGTCATTTCCCAGCAAAATTCTCTACAACCGCCGCAGTACAAGTGAGAGCTGTGTGTTAGCGTCAGGGTGGCCGAGCTGTCCCTGGGACGCCCTCGGGGCCCAGGCCTCTCAGGCACCGCTGGCTCGGCCACAGCCTCCTGGCTCTCTGACGCCTCACCCTGCCGGAGCTGGGCCCATGGGTTTTCCAGCCAGGACTGCGAGAGGAAGGGAACTGGAAAACCGCAAACCGTGTTGTCCGGTTGCTGTGGGTCCAGGTGGCGGGGGCTGCAGAGTTCAGCGCTCCAGTGTGAGGACCAGGCCCAGGGACTCACCGGCGGAGGAGGGGGCGGGGAGGGTGTGCAGAGTCCCGACAGCCCTGCTGACGTCCCCCGTCTAGAACAGGCAGCATTACACTGGCTGGGCCTTGAAAGCAGGACGCCGACCCCCGTGAGGGCAGGTGGCTCCTGAGTCGGCGGTGCGCCCCTCTTGCAGGAACCCTCTCCTGGGAGACCGTCCTTGATGAGGGCAAAGCGGGGAGCCCTGGATAGCACGGCGCAGACATGTCTGAGGACCAAGGCCCGTGTGTGTGTGTGTGTGTGTGTACTGTGGGGCGGGCATGCAGCTCTGCTTCTGAAGGCCTGTGTGTGTGTGTGTACTGTGGGGCGGGCATGGGCTCTGCTTGTGAAGGCCCGTGTGTGTGTGTGTGTTTGTGTGTGTGTGTACTGTGGGGCAGGCGTGGGCTCTGCTTGTGAAGGCCCGTGTCTGTGTGTGTGTGTGTGTGTGTGTGTACTGTGGGTCGGGTGTGGGCTCTGCTTGTGAAGGCCCGTGTCTGTGTGTGTGTGTGTGTGTGTGTGTGTGTTTACTGTGGGGTGGGCATGGGCTCTGCTTGTGAAGGCCCATGTGTGTGTGTGTGTGTACTGTGGGTTGGGTGTGGGCTCTGTTTGTGAAGGCCCGTGTGTGTGTGTGTGTGTGTGTTTACTGTGGGGTGGGCATGGGCTCTGCTTGTGAAGGCCCGTGTGTGTGTGTGTGTGTGTGTGTGTGTACTGTGGGTTGGGTGTGGGCTCTGTTTGTGAAGGCCCGTGTGTGTGTGTGTGTGTGTGTGTGTGTGTTTACTGTGGGGTGGGCGTGGGCTCTGCTTGTGAAGGCCCGTGTGTATGTGTGTGTGTGTGTGTGTGTGTACTGTGGGTCGGGTGTGGGCTCTGCTTGTGAAGGCCCGTGTCTGTGTGTGTGTGTGTGTGTGTGTGTGTGTGTACTGTGGGGTGGGCGTGGGCTCTGCTTGTGAAGGCCCGTGTGTGTGTGTGTGTGTGTGTGTGTGTGTGTACTGTGGGTCGGGCGTGGGCTCTGCTTGTGAAGGCCTGTGTGTGTGTGTGTGTGTGTGTGTGTGTGTACTGTGGGTCGGGCGTGGGCTCTGCTTGTGAAGGCCCGTGTGTGTGTGTGTGTGCTGTGGGGCTGGCGTGGTCTCTGCTTGTGAAGGCCTGTGTGTGTGTGTGTGCTGTGGGGCTGGCGTGGTCTCTGCTTGTGAAGGCCTGTGTGTGTGTGTGTGTGTGTGTGTGTGTGTACTGTGGGTCAGGCGTGGGCTCTGCTTGTGAAGGCCCATGTCTGTGTGTGTGTGTGTGTGTGTGTGTGTACTGTGGGGCGGGCGTGGGCTCTGCTTGTGAAGGCCCGTGATGCTCCAGGGTCCCCAGCATCGCTGGTGTGGGGCACACAGGCCCAGAGGCCAAGGGAGCCGGCCCCGTGGGTCGGCTCTGGGAAGGACAGTCAGCACGGTCTCACTCGGAGCTCACAGGACCCC
The DNA here is from genome assembly GCF_910594005.1 of Cervus elaphus. Lineage (NCBI taxonomy): Eukaryota > Metazoa > Chordata > Mammalia > Artiodactyla > Cervidae > Cervus > Cervus elaphus. The sequence continues at coordinate 585,405 of NC_057830.1, forward strand.
TGAGACCCCTGGGGTCTAGTACTGAGCCCACGTGGCCCGCACCCAGGGGGAGAGGAGGCCCCTCAGCCAGTCGGCAGGGGCTCCACACCCAGGCCATGTTAACTCTCCGGGTGTGCAGTGATGCGTCTGTGCCGCTGGCTTGTTCCTGACTCCGGCTCCTTGGGCTCAGCACGAGTCTGTCTGGCCATCTGCCTTGCCCACCACCAGAGCAGAGCTGGCCGTGGGCCTGCCCCTCATCCTGAAGGAGAGGCCACCCTGGGCGGGAGCGGTGGGCACAGCCAGGCATGTCAGAGGAGCTTCCAGAAGTAACAGGTCATTGTCCAGGGAGGGGCAGCTTCAGCGCCCGAGTAATACGTGAAGTAATACGTGAAGAATGCTCAAACTACCGCACAATTGCACTCATCTCACACTCTGGTAAAGTAATGCTCAAAATTCTCCAAACCTGGCTTCAGCAATATGTGAACCGTGAACTTCCAGATGTTCAAGCTGGTTTTAGAAAAGGCAGAGGAACCAGAGATCAAATTGCCAACATCCTCTGGATCATTGAAAAAGCAAGAAATTTCCAGAAAAACATCTATTTCTGCTTTATTCACTATGCCAAAGCCTTTGACTGTGTGGATCACAATAAACTGTGGAAAATTCTTCAAGAGATGGGAATACCAGACCACCTGACCTGCCTCTTGAGAAACCTGTATGCAGGTCAGGAAGCAATAGTTAGAACTGGACATGGAACAACAGACTGGTTCCAAATAGGAAAAAGAGTACCTCAAGGCTGTATATTGTCACCCTGCTTATTTAACTTATATGCAGAGTACATCATGAGAAATGCGGGCTGGAGGAAGCACAAGCTGGAATCAAGATTGCCGGGAGAAATATCAATAACCTCAGATATGCAGATGACACCACCCTGACAGCAGAAAGTAAAGAACTAAAGAGCCTCTTGATGAAAGTGAAAGAAGAGAGTGAAAAAGTTGGCTTAAAGCTCAACATTCAGAAAACTAAGATCATGGCATCTGGTCCCATCACTTCATGGCAAACAGATGGGGAAACAGTGGCTGACTTTACTTTTCTGGGCTCCAAAATCACTGCAGATGGTGATTGCAGCCATGAAATTAAAAGATGCTTGCTCTTTGGAAGGAAAGTTATGACCAACCTAGACAGCATATTGAAAAGCAGAGACATTGCTTTGCCAACAAAGGTCCAGTCTAGTCAAGGCTATGATTTTTCCAGTAGTCATGTATGGATGTGAGAGTTGGACTATAAAGAAAGCTGAGCGCAGAAGAATTGATGCTTTTGAACTGTGGTGTTGGAGAAGACTCTCGAGAGTCCCTTGGACTGCAAGGAGATCCAACCAGTCCATCCTAAAGGAGCTCAGTCCTGGGTGTTCATTGGAGGCACTGATGTTGAAGATGAAACTCCAATACTTCGGCCACCTGATGCGGAGAGCTGACTTATTTGAAAAACCCTGATGCTGGGAAAGATTGAGGGCAGGAGGAGAAGGGGAAGACAGAGGATGAGATGGCTGGATGGCATCACCGACTCAATGGACATGGGTTTGGGTGGACTCTGGGAGTTGGTGATGGACAGGGAGGAGGCCTGGCGTACTGCAGTTCACGGGGTAGCAAAAAGTCGGACACGACTGAGTGACTGAACTGAATATCGAAGACGTCTTAAAAACACGGTGTTTGCAACTAAGACTCCAAAAGGCCCAAGCAAGCCAATGACTGAAAAAGAGCAAAACAAGTTAGCCTGTTGTGTGCTGTTATAGGAAAACATGGCTTTCTCCTAAAATTGCAGTTTGGGTTGTTACCCACATCAAGTTATATTAAACTCTTAATTTGTAGCCCCTTTATTGTGACACGAACAACTAAACCAGCTTTTACTTTTTTTTGAGGTTGAATCTTGGGAAAATTCCAAATCATACCCTTTTGGGGTTGATCATCCATTGTGTGGTCTGTATCTGCTGTGACAACTGTTTGCCATCTAAGGCGACAGCGGTGGGGGGTGGGGGCGGGGAAGGGTCTGGGGCTCTGGAAACCGTGGTCCCTGCGTCTCAGTTCGCGAGACCCCTGGGCCACGGCTGCGCCCCGTCTCCGCGACCCGCGCTGGCTGGATTCAGGCAGAGGCCGGGCGCCCCGGCGGGCGTCGCAGTGCGCCTGCGTCTCTGCAGCCGGTCCTCTGCCTGCACGGCTGCTGCTCACCCACTGACAGTTCCGACCACCAGCCTGCCTTCCAGTTTTATTGTAGAAAAAGAACGGGAAACTGTGAGGTATCTAGAGGAGAACTGGGCTCTGAAATGCGCGGAAGCGTTTCCCAGGGCCCAGCTGACAAAGTGCTTCAGCGCCCCCTGGAGTCGCTCTTGCAGCCGCGCCCGGAGCCTGGAAACGGCTCCACCTGCCGCCTTAGGCGGCTGGACCAGCGGACACCGCGCGGCCCGCGCCTCCTCTCCCCTCGCTGGGCTCCAGGGGGAGCTGAGAATTCAGAGCGCCCGCCCGTAAGGGAGTCTGAGGAGTAGACAAAGCCACCGTACCACCAGCCAAGCGAGAGCAGGGCGGGGAAGCTTCACACCCTTCGGACGTCTTGACCCTTACTGTGATCTTATAAACAAGGCAGGCATTACAGCTATCTCACAAGGGAAACTGAAACCCAGAAAAAGTCACTGGGCTGGCCGGTCACGCCCCCAGACAAGTTCAGAGATCCAAGGGTCAAGCCTGCCTCTGACCCCAAAGACCAGTTCACATGGGGTCTCGCCTCCCAGGGAGTGCTGGGATGTGTGCACTCTATGTGTGTAAGCAGACCTGCGCCCGGGGGACTCCGCGTGCAGTGGTCGGGATCTCACAAGGCGCCTGGGGGGCTGAGACCCAGCACACGGAGGCCCCTCCCTGGACGCCCATCACACACACGTGCCTCCAAGAGCACCCAGCTGTTCATGAACACGTGTTCACCGTCACAGTCACTGTGCACTAACGCAGGGAACTCCGCGACAGTGTTCTGTGGCTCTTGTTCATGATAATGTTAATTGTACAAGTATTTTAATTTGCTGGGGGCAGAATCGACAGCTCAGCCCACAGGCACCCGAACTTGCAACCTCTGTCTGTTTTCTGTGTCTCGCTTGTTCTGCTCAAGGTGGAGACTCCGGGCAGTAAACGGTGGGTGCTCTGCCTCTGTCAGGCACACCCCTGGGCTGGGAGACGGGTCCCCTGGTCATAAAACCCAACCCAAGCAGGCGATCAGCCACAAAAGTGAGGTGATGACTGGGCGTTCTGCTGCAAAAAGGGAACAAAGCCCCCACACATTTATTAAATTATGTCAGAATTTTAAATCTTCATATAATACACCAAGCATGTTTTCAGACATTCTTAAACTTTTATACTGTCAAAATATAAACTACCTGAATTTACTTTAATTTTGCAACTTTTACCATTAAATGATTGTAACTTCAACACTCAAATCTGACTTCACTTACACTGAATCTACTATTTTGTTTAAATAACTGTATCAGTCACAACTTGCAGAACATAATTTAAAGAGCAAAAAGCCTGTCTTGAGTAACTTCCCGGCAACGCCTTCTTTCCGTCTCCCATGATTTGCACGATTCTCAGCAGGCAAACCTGTCAGCAAGAGACCATGGCCCTGGCGTCCCATCCATGGACACCTGCTGAGCTGCAGGGATGCGGCAGTGACCAACAAGCGAAGTGCAGTTTGCTCAAAACAGCCACAGACACAGCGTCATCTTTACAGTTTTGCTTCTTTATTTCATGTAGATGTTGGCTGTTTAAATATTTTATGGTTTCACTCACACAAACGTACATCAGATGCAAACAGAACCAGGAACCCTTCTCTGGCTCCAAATCCACACCCTTTTGCTCAAGCTTTGGGGTGACACGGGACCACAGAGGGCCATGACTGGGGATGTGCCTTCCTTCACCGACCAAGAGATCCCCCAACATAGCGAGCTCATGCACCCAAAACCCTCTAAAGGGGGCCACACACTGCACACTTCAGATAAAGTGCTCAAGGGTCTGGCACAATTCTGGCTTGTAGGACGTCCCCAAGCAGGAGGACAGAGAAATATTCATTAATACTGCAATTTAAGCCTCTGAATATGAACTTACTAGAAACAGTTAAAAAGTAGAAGTTTGTGTTTGCGAAAACAAAACGTTAACTATTCCAAAACAGACTGCACACACCAGTGAATGAAAAGGCCCATGCCACGTCATTAGGTTGATGAGTCATTAACACCAAAGTTAACCATATTATTACACTATTATCACAGGGAAACTGCGATTCAGTCAGTCCCACATGAAGACAAACTGAATAATCAGACACTGCAAATACCCCCACAACCTCCCTGGCTTCCGCGGGGCTGAGGCCAGGATGCTCCACCTGTGCGTCCTGTCCCCGGGGCCCGGCCTGACTGCAGGTCTGCAGGGGACCAGCCACCGTCTGGGCTCACAGGGAACCGCCGGCTCAGTCCTGCGCTCAGAGGATTACTCAGGACGCAGTAGACTCCTCTGAAGCCAGGATACCACTATAACACCCTGAACTGGTAATTCTCAGAAACGCACAAAGAGGCATGCCATCAGGTGTGATGAATTTAAAATCTGACTTCACATGACGTGCTGTTTTTTAAGTCAATTTTTAAAATGTTCAATACAGAAGATGAAGAGATCAAGGACGGACTGGAAACAATGTCAGGTTAAAAACCCAAGATGTACTGAGGAGGTTCTGTGCACACAGACCAGCCACTCAGTCGTGGCCGACTCTCTGTGACCCCAAGGACTGCAGCCCAGCAGACTTCTCTGTCTGTGGAATTTTCCAAGCAAGAATACTGGGGTGGGTTGCTGTTTTCTACTCCAGGAAGTTCAACTTACTTCTAAAACTAATGTCAAAATTCAGGAAATAGTTTCTCTACTAAGAGTTTGTAACCATCTATAAAAAATTTATTTATCTGGATTCAAAATGTAATTTCATAATCTGTCAAAGTGTCACCTTTTGAACTTCTAAATATAAACACTTTCATATGAACAAATACTATTTTTTGAAATTTGAAAAGTATGTTTCATTTCAGTTGCTCAGTCATGTCTGACTCTTTATGACCCCATGGACTGCAGCATGCCAGGCTTCCCTGTCCTTCACCAACTCCCAGAGCTTGCTCAAACTCATGTCCATCTAGTCCATGATGCCATCCAACCATATTTCAGTTAACTTGTTAAAATTATGATAACCATGCACAAACTACCTTCTCAGACCCAAACCAGGAGCCAACAGCATCGTGCCTGTTGAGGGCTGTGCTCGGGCAGGCGGCCCTCTGCTCACCTGTCAGCCCCCAGCTGCAGCTTCAGAGGGGACGGGACCCACGAGCCTCCCGTACAGAAGTCTGTTCGGAGACAGGGCGCCTGCTCCAGGGACCCTGAGAGCGCCCGTCCCAGGGCACCAAGGGGACAAAGAAGGTGAAACACAGAAATACAGTCAGTTTTTGTATTTGCCATAGGAACTGTTTACTTGTGACTTTCCTTCCTGAAAACAACGCCAGGGGCTCATCCAACCGCCGCCTCCATGGACCCTGACGTCTCTAACTGGACAGAAAGAAGGTGGCCCCTCGTGTTCTGTCCAGTGGCCACACCACCCGGAGAGGCCGCCACGGAGCAGACAGACCAGGGTGGCTGGGGTGGTGGGTCTGCCCAGGCGTGGGCGGCACTGCCCCTCGCTCAGGCGCTGTCTCCAGGCGGACGGGGCATCTGATAGCTCACACCAGGCACGGAGCAGGGTGGGGCTGTGGACACGCGGCCTCGGGAAAGCCCTGCGCTGCTGTCTGCCCAGTTTAACTGGAGAGATGGGGGCCCCCTCGGGCCCGGCGTGCGCCCAGGGAGCAGGAGGCTGCATCCGTCCCAACAGTGTGTGTGTGTTCCAGGGGCTGAGAAGACGCCTGTGCAGACAGCAGGCTGCTCGGAGCCGGAGCGGAGTGATCACTCCTCCTTGGGCCTCACCCGCCCCCGCGCCCGAGCCCTCCTCTGCTCCCGTAAGCTCCGCAGGTCGGTCATCACCGCCAGGGTCTTGCGCACCCACAGGACCTGGAAAGAACCGTGCAGACGCGGTCACAACTGGACCTGTGTCAGAGGAGGAGGACGGCGGGGGAAGCCCGTGAAGCACGTACCACGATGACCAGGGCGTTGAGCAGCAGCGGCGCGGAGAACACGAGGGAGATGAACATGCCCCTCGAGTCGAAATACTGGTGTTTGGAGAACAATCTGTTTTAAGAAAGATTTACAGGTTACCGGGTGGCACAAACGGCATTCCTGCCACCTTCTCTAGCTCACGGCGTCTCGGCAAGCCCACCCTTCACTGGGGGCAGGACGGCCCCCCCTGGACCACCAGGACCCCCACTCCCGCACCACCCGGGACCCCAGCAGGAGCCTCTGAGCACAGGAGGACGAGGTGGTCAGAATCGCCATTGCACTAGGGGAGAGCGCACAGTCCCACGTCAGATGTGACCTTCCTAACCCTGCGGAGGGACAACTCCGGCCCCTCTGAAGGGGTGAGAGCAACGGCCTACACCCAAGGCCTCCGGGGGGTGAGCAATGTGGGCAGGGCCTCCCTGGGGGCAGGGCAGTATGGCCAAACCAGGCTGCCCTCCAGGGTCTCATGGATGACAGACACTCAGGTCACTGACTCAGTCACGCAGCGCAGCTCTGGGTCACAAGGCGCAGAGCCCTGCAGGGCGGGGCCCAGGCCACTGAGGGCTGGTCGGGAGGCACGCGTCCTGATTAGAAACAGGAAGCAAAGTGGGGAAGAACGGCCAGGTGTAGGCAGAGGGCAGGCTCCGCACCCAACAGCAGGGCCTGGAGCGCCGGGCTGGGGCCGTGACTGCAGAGCCCTGGAGTCAGGCCAAGGGCAGGCAGGCCCGGGAAGCAGGGCGCAGCTTGGGCGGCATCATCTCCAGGGAGGGGCGGTGCTGGGGGTGCTGTGCTCCCCTCCCCGGCTGTGTCAGCCTCCCGAGGATTCCTGCCTGACCTGAGAAGGCAGAAGGAGAAGCTGCGACCCCCGAGGGGCAGAGGACTGGGGAGTGGATCTGCAAGGTATGCGGGTTGGGGAAGTGTGTTCCCTGGACAGGGACCTGGCCACCCAGGCGTGTGCGCGGGGAAGGACACACAGGCAAGGAGGGAGCGGCTGGTGTCCCGGAAACTGGGAACCAGCGTTTTCAGGACCGAGGAAACCAAGTAAACATGGGCGGGTCACGCGCTCCCATCCCGGACAAGAGCGCTTCTGGGCAGCGACCACCACCTGGTCTCACAGTGGAGAAGCCTGGGGCAGGGCAGGGCGGGGGCCTTTGTAAACAAGAGCTGCATGCCGCCTGAGGGTACCCTACAGCTGACAGGGTGGTTTCAGATGCCGTCCACGTGCCCAGGACCGCTTACCTCCAGTTCATCGCCGCCACTTCATTGATGTACTCGGCACAGTAGACCAAGGTGACTGAGGAGAAAGAACCCCGGCTGAGAAGGACGGCCGACCACCGCGGCCTACACGTCCTTCTGAACAGGACACTTCAAACATAAAACAAGGCCGCGCTACGCAGCTCGCGAGCCTATCTGCCCAGCCCACCCTCACGCTCCTCACGAAGGCGCCTCACAGACCGGAAGGAACGTCCTCCCCGCCGGGCGCGCTGTTTCTCACTGCGACGCAGGCTCTGGGCTTCACGCCTGCCCCGGATAACCTCCTGTCTGGATTTCCTGCCTTGCACACAGCCAACTGAAACATCACCTTTAAGATGAGATTTTGTATTTTGTTAAACTACCAGCAAAATCTTCAGTGTCTTCCCGATGGCTGCAAGATTAAGAGCCCGGCCTAGCCTCTGAGGCCCTGGCCCACCCTTCCTATATGAACATACTTCTAACCCGACAACATCAGACACGCACTTCTCTGACAACTGACCCAACACCGGCTGTCGCCCTGGTGCTCTCACTGGTGCCTTCGCCCCACGTGCTGGCCTGGGCCAGACACCTGTTATTTGTAAAAACAGATTTTCTCTCTTTTTACACCCCACACCAGGACTTCATTTTCTTCATTAAGTTTTTCTCAATGATTCCACACAACCCTGTTCCTTCTCTGAATCTCGGTGGATCTTATACGCACAGATCTTATACTGTGGATCTTATAATTTCTTCCCTGTGTGCACCTCCCAGAGAAAGCTGAGAAGCTAAACCCACAGAGGGGAGCCCCATTTACAGAGTCAGCGTCTCGGCAAACACAGCTCCTATTTGTGTCACCAGTATTGAGCACCCTCCTGGGAGCACGGTAGGTACAATATCCAAAATGAACTTTATAGGAACAAAGAGTGAAATACAGGAGTGGCCTGAAATTAAAGTAGAACACAGACAGGAGGGTGGAGTGGCCTTACAAATGCTTTACACATCATGAGGCTGCAGAGAGAACACCCACACACACAAGGCCGGATCACGGCGATTTGACACACACACACACACAACCCCCCCACACACACACACACCCAGATCACAGCGATCTGGCACACACACATACACAACCCCCCCACACCGAGATCACAGCGATCTGACACACACACATACACAACCGCCCCCCCCCACACACCCAGATCACAGTGATCTGAACCCTGAGCTGCAAAACTGCTGATTCTACTCACCCAGGCACAGGAAGTGCCCCACCTGCAGCCTGTACCTCTGGGATGAGAAGCAGGTGAACAGCAGGCAGAGCACGTGGAAGACAGCCAGCCCCATGAGCCAGGGCTCCGTCCAGTCCGTCTGCTGGTGGACACACAGCAGAAATTCGTCAGGGTCCACTCGCACTGGGGCCAGGCTTCACACGCAGTCTTCTCTGAGCATGCCCAGAGCGCCCACCAGGCTTCACAGGACACGGGATCGGGAGGGGAAGGGAGGGGAAATGTGCACCCCCACCCAGGGACTGTCACTCATGTCCCTGGAGGGCCATCCACACAGCACTGAGGGCTTCACTGTTTGTCAAGCACAGCTTCAGGCTGGGGAACTGAAGGACCTTCCACTCTGGGAGGGAAGCCAGGGAAGCCTGGTTCTGGAATGCACCCGGTCCCCGTGGAGGTAAGGCTACAACTCCTATTTCCAGCTCCCTAAACCTAGAGAGCATATTAAAAAGCAGAGACATTACTTTGCCAACAAAGGTCTGTCTAGTCAGGGCTATGGTTTTTCCAGTGGTCATGTATGGATGTGATAGTTGGACTGTGAAGAAAGCTGAGCGCCAAAGAATTGATGATTTTGAACTGTGGTGTTGGAGAAGACTCTTGACCTTGGACTGCGAGGAGATCCAACCAGTCCATCCTAAAGGAGATCAGTCCTGGGTGTTCATTGGAAGGATTGACGCTGAAGCTGAAACTCCAGTACTTTGGCCACCTCATCCGAAGAGTTGACTCATTGGAAAAGACCCTGATGCTGGGAGGGACTGGGGGCAGGAGGAGAAGGGGATGACAGAGGATGAGACGGCTGGATGGCATTACCGACTCGATGGACATGAGTTTGAGTAAACTCCGGGAGTTGGTGATGGACAGGGAGGCCTGGTGTGCTGCGATTCATGGGGTCACAAAGAGTCGGACACGACTGAGCGACTGAACTGAACTGAGACCAGTGATTAAAGCCTCAGAAAATCTGGGCTGCCCTCCAAACAGCGCTAGACTTCAGGTCTGCTAAACTCTAGGGGTGGCTGGTCCGCACCCCTAAACTAGGACCCCCCTCTCGGAGGCTCAGGTCCCCCGCGGGTAAGGGGCTGGAGGCGAGACCCGCGCCTGCCACTTGCCCACTGCGGGTGTTCGCATCCAAGCCCAGATCGGCCTCCTTCCTGGCACCCCGCAGTAACCCCGCCCACCGGGGGGGCCCCTTCCTAGAACACCCCGCCCCTAGCCCGGGCCCCGCGCACCTGAAATCACGCCCCTACCGGGCCCCCGCCCCACACCCGGGCCCCGCCCCTCCAGGCCCCGCCCCGGAACGCCCCGTCAGGCGCCGCGGGCATCCTTGTTGGAAAATTCCGAGCCCCGCCTTAGCGCCAGCGGCCGAACTGGCGGACAAGGAGGGGACGAGTTACCGTGATCACGGCGGGGATGCTGACGGGAAACCTGCTGACTGAGAATGCGGATGGCATCGCCCCCAGAAAGACCCAGCCTCACCACCACCTTTTCGTCTTCCCGCCCCTCCTGGATAGGATAAGGAAGTCCTTTAACGTCCTCTCGCGAGATCTCCCACTTGTCGCGAGGCCTACTGTGCCTGGAAGTGGGAGGGAGGCAGGCAGGCAGGCAGGCAGGCAGGGAGGCACCCCTCCATCTCGCGATATCTGTAGTGCCGCGTACTGGTCCCAAATCTCGCGGTATTCCGTGGCGTTGCAGTAATATGAGGTAGATAAACAGGCAGACGCCGGGGTTTTCTCCACAGCGGTTGGGTGCGGGCTCTGGTTTTGTGGCGTGTGAGCGCGCCAAGTCGCGTCAGTGCTCCGACTCTGCCTCTGCGGACAGAAGCCCTCTGTCCGAGGGTTCTCCAGGCAGGAACACTGGGGCGGTCGCCAGGCCCTCCATGGGGTTTTCCCGACCCAGGGACCGAGCCTGCGGCGCCTGCACTGCAGGCAGACCGCTTACCGCTGAGCCACCGCTCATACCTGGCAGCGGGAAGGACTGGGGGCGTCCCGCCTTCTCCCTGCGCATCTCCGTGGGCTAGGCTTGGGGGTGGGCATCGCTCAGTAGTGGTCTGGCCTCTGGGAGACAAGAGGAATGACCGGGACCCTCGAGGACACGGGCCAGTGATCCGAACCCCGGCACACAGAGGACAGTGACTTGGACCCTGGGGGACCAAGGGTGGGGGGACAGTGACCTGGAGTGACCTGCATAGTCTGAAAACGAGCTTCCTTCTGGGTCCTTCTCTTAACTGGCTTCAGTCAAGCTTCACAGAAGGAGGTCGACATGGTGAGGAGAAAGTGGCTCAATAGTGTTTGACTCTGCCACCCCATTGACCAGCCCGCCAGGCTCCTCTATCCATGGGGTTCTCCAGGCGAGAACACTGGAGTGGGTTGCCATACCCTCCTCCAGGGGATCTTCCTGACCCAGGGATCGAATCTGGGTCTCCTGCACTGCAGGCCACAGTCTGAGCCACTAGGGAAGCAAAAAATCCTGTGTTGACCTATTAAGTGCCCCTCAACCACTCGGTGGGGTGGACGTTATGGACTCACTTTGCAGTGAGAAAACAGACCCAGAAAATTAAATACCTGCCCGGGGAGAGAGTCGGGGCCTGGGTTAGACTTGGCTGGTTGCATGGCACAGACACTGCCAGATGCCTGCCCCACCAGCCTCCTCCTGGGCCCTGTCTAATGAGATGCACTTCTCTAGTTAGGGGACAGTTATTCCCCAGAGTGGCACTGTGGATTCAATGCCTGATTCTCTTCCCAGATATAACATAGTCCCTGAACTCATTTCTCTAACAACTTTGCAGGTCACTGGTCTGACTTGAGGTGACTGACGTTCGAGTCTGAGGGCAGATCTGGCTCTTCTCTCCAGGTGAAGCTGGTGCTGTGGGGTGAGGGCCAGCGAGGCTGTGACTATCCAACCTCACATGTGTCCATGTGAGGATTGTCAGGAGACGGGGCTGTTTGGGAATAAGAATCTGCTGTCCTGCAGTGACCACTCTTTTCTCTAATGCTGGACGTTTTATATTCAGTGTTTACTCCCCTGACCTGACAGGGAGATGGGTTGGAAAAATCAAAGACTTCAAAGGCAGATTTTCTCCTTTTTAATGATGGCTTCTTATGCTAGGGCATAAAGATCAGGCTGTAGCCTTCCTGGCAACGCTGGCTTCAGCTGCGTCGCTCCAGAAAGGCCAAGGTAGGGTAACTGACAGTGTCTAAGGCGGGGCAGGTCTCATGCCTTTAGCAGGTGCTGTTCGTTCCTCCGATTCCTATGACAGCCTGCCCCAGGAAGTGACCGGGTCAGCTCTCTGGTTTCCTGTCCCCTCAGGGCGCTAGCTGCCTTCAGAGCAGCCACAGGTGAGTTTCTCTAGAGTACAGAACCGGTGAAGAAGGCATGTGCATGTCGACTGAAAACTAATGCACAGCCTGAAAACTGAGAATGGTGTTTTTTTTCTGGCAGACAAAACTGAGGACTTAAGCACAGAATTCAGCCTCTCCGACAGCTCTGAGGGACTGCTCCCTAGAGGTGTGGGAGGAGCCAGGGTATAGAGGTGTTTTTCCACAAAGGCCAGGTAGTTAGAACATCAAAAGATTGCTATTAATTAAAGAAAACCAGACATCGCAGTTTAGTGAATTTAGCCCCTTTCTATGAATGGGAAGACAGAAGAGTCTGGGCTCACTGGCGTCATTCCTTTGATGTGCACTTAAGCTTCCTGGGCCCAGTGTCCTGGGCTCTCACCCTGAGTCTGCCCGGGGCCCCTTCGGTTGTCCTGCATCACCCTCTCCTCCAGCTTCAGCTCATGCAAGGGAGGGGAGGGGAGGGTGGATGGCCAGTAGGGGTCAGGAGCTCGAGGCCCCACTCAGGGCGTCCTCCTCACACCCAGCTTCCAGGGGGTGTTAGTGACTTGCAGGTTACCACATTCGTGCATGCTCAGTTTAACTTTTCTTCAGTTACTGCTTTAAGATCTTGTAATTGCAAGAAGCATGACATTTTTATTATCACAGTGATTAGAGTTGCTAAATTTCAGTGAATTTTAAGGAATATCGTAAGAATTTTCATAATGCATTATCTCATGTCACATGTCCTCTAACACTGGGGCTTCTCTGCAGAAGGGACCACCTGTCCTTTCCTGATCGACATGGATCTTCCTATAACCTCATTTCACTGCATTTTATTCTCCAAACTTCTGTCCATCTGACCACATACGTGCTTGCATGTTGGTGTCCATCTCTGTCTGTCTCTTTGTCTCCCTCAAGTGCCCAGTTTAGGCAGAATCTCCTCCCTGTCCCCACGGGAAAAGCAATAGTAGTGTGTTTTCAACCCCACAGTTGTCAGAAGACAACTGTGTCAGCAAACAGAAGTTTGGAAATAAAGAATATGGGTAAATTCATCGTGTGAGTTGAGACACTGACTTCCTTCCAGAGAAAATCTGCAGGTGGTGCTCAAAGATCTCTTCCTTCTCTTAACTGTTAGTGTGTGATACTTCCTTATTACAGGCCCACAGGTGAAGTCCTGTCCTTCAAAAGACACAGAACTTGCTACTTTCTTGGTCTTTGAGTTAAACTTCCCCTTGGTCTTTGAATTAAACCAATTAATGTTTCATTGGTAAAAAGAATTAAAATGGAAATGCCAGGTTCCTTTGCTCATGAAGATGCTGCTCCAAGTCTGCTCTGTTCTGAACTGGCAGATATGTTGTCCTCCCTGGAGACTGCTAAAATGACAAGTGTCAAAAAACAAACACAGCAAAACCCTTACATGAAATGTAACAGTCCATAAATCTACTCCAAATTGTGTATGATAGTTTAAGCAGTGTTTTTGTTAAACAGTCTTTTGTTTATCATCTATTGTTTTCCAGCGGCTGATGTAGAGTATTTTTACTTTTTTATCATGTGATATTTTATTTACAAAACGTTGAACATAAATGAGTGTTAATACTCACTTTTTCCAAGAGAGTCTGAAACTGAGCAGCTCAGACCTGAGAAGGTTAAGAATTTGTCTTTCTCTTGATTTTAAAATTACTCTGTCCCATATGACTTATGAGGACACATTTTTATTTTCTTTATCATCTATAACTTTACACTGAACTCAGTCTCTTCACTTTAAGAGTCCAGCCCATCCTGATACTATCTCCTGCACACAGCCACAGAGCATGTTTATAAAAATGGATGCATTAAGCCATTTTATGGAAGCTTTACCTGCAGCAATAACCTTAAATCACATCTTCCTTTCCTGCCAGAGTGCAATGACTTTCTCCTTCTGTGTGACAGGAGTCTCATTCTCCACAACCTCTCTTTAAGGGAGGAACCAAGCTTCTTTTCCCTCGAGTCTGTTATATCTTAATTTGTAATGGAAATCAAATTATTTATGCAACAGTAATACTTATTTCATTGACATACTTGCTTTTCACTGAGTAGTATACGTGAACTGAGGTTTATGTATCTACATTCACTCAGGCATAAAAGAAGGTTAATCTAGAATTTTGTCAGATCTTCCCTCTTGTCAGGTCCAGTCTTCTAATATAATTCCCGTTTTTATCTTGGAAGTCTGTCACAAAAATTTACCCATTTTTATAGATTCTTTCTCTTACCATTTTCTAGCACCATCAGAGGGTGGAAAGGTAGACTGCAGGGGCTCTGGCGTCTGAATTGCTTAACACCATTAATCACCAGGGAAACATAAATCAAAACCACAATGGGATACCACCACCTCATGCCTACTAGGATGGCTATTATCAAAAAAAAGCCAAGTGTGAGCAAGAATGTGGGGAGTGTGCACTCTCAGTAGGGATATAAATGGTGCCGCCGCTATGGAAAACAGTATGCAGGTTCTTCAAGAAACTAAAATACAGCTGCCATATGAGCCACAATCCCACGTGGGGACAGTTATCAAAAAGAAATCAAGATCTTGAAGAGATACCTTAACGCCTATGTTCATTGCAGCATTATTCACAGCAACTAAGATACAGCAATACCCTCAGTGTTCATCCATGGCTGAATGAGTCAGGAGCATGTAATGTGTACACACAGTGAAATATTACTCAGCCCTGAAGAAGAAACTCTTGCTGTCTTGATAACCTGGAGGAACTGGAGACGTTGTGTGAAGGGGATGAGCCATCACAGCACGAGTCCACTTGCATGAGGAGACACTTAGAGCCGCCAGAAGCAGAGAACCGATGCTGGCGGTCTGGGACGAGGGGTGGAGGACAGAGAGGGAAGGTCAAGGGTTAAATATCAGTTCTGCAGGTACGTTGTGGAGACCCGCTGTACAGCAGAAATCTGTACAGAGGGTAGATTTCATGTACTGCAGTCCTACCACGATTAGATAACAGCATGAAGCACCACCGCCTTTGACCTAAAATGCTAAAAACCTAAAATATCAATAACCTCAGATATGCAGATGACACCACCCTTATGGCAGAAAGTGAAGAAGAACTAGAGAGCCTTCTTGATGAAAGTGAAAGAGGAGAGTGAAAAATTTGGCTTAAAGCTCAACATTCAAAAAATTAAGATCATGGCATCCAGTCCCATCACTTCATGGCAAATAGATGGAGAAACAGTGGAAACCATGGCTGACTTTATATTTTGGGGGGCTCCAAAATCACTGCAGATGGTGATTGCAAGCATGAAATTAAAAGACACTCCTTGGAAGGAAAGTTATGACAAACCTTTAATGACCAACCTTTAATATGACAGCATATTAAAAAGCAGAGACATTACTTTGCCAACAAGGGTCTGTCTAGTCAAGGCTATGTTTTTTCCAGTAGTCATGTATGGACGTGAGAGTTGGGCTATAAAGAAAGCTGAGTGCTGAAGAAATGATGTTTTTGAACTGTGGTGCTGGAGAAGACTCTTGAGAGTCCCTTGGACTGCAAGGAGATCCAACCAGTCCATCCTAAAGAAGATCAGTCCTGGGTGTTCATTGGAAGAACTGATGTTGAAGCTGAAACTCCAGTACTTTGGCGACCTGATGTGAAGAGCTGACTCATTTGAAAAGACCCTGATGCTGGGAAAGATTGAGAGCAGGAGGAGAAGGGGATGACAGAGGGTGAGATGGTTGGATGGCATCACTGACTCATGGACATGAGTTTGAGCAAGCTCTGGGAGTTGGTGATGGACAGGGAGGCCTGGCGTGCTGCGATTCATGAGGTCGCAAAGAGTCGGACACGACTGAGCGACTGAACACTGATTCTGTGAGGATGAAAGTCGTGTGACAGTTGCTCAGTCGTGTCCAACTCTTTGCAACCCCATGGACTGTATAGTCCATGGAATTCTCTAGGCCAGAATACTGGAGTGGGTAGCCTTTCCCTTCTCCAGGGGATCTTCCCAACCCAGCGATAGAAGCCAGGTCTCCCACATTGCAGGCAGATTCTTTACCAGCTGAGCCACCAGGGAAGCCCATGCTGTGGGCCTTGCAGTGACGTGGCCCAGGGCATCTCAGCACCAGGGAGGCCGGCAGTGCAGTGCAGGCACAGGTCCCCACCAGCATGGCAGCAGTAGATGTTGCGCCCCCACTGAGGAGCCGGACGTGAGGTCTCGGGATCTGAGGAGCTGCCCCTCCTGTCACTGTGGCCTCTGCTCATCATCCAGGAGCGAGCTCTGGGCAGCTGGTCCCCACACAGGCGGCCCCGGCCCCCTCCTTGCCCCAGCCCCCGGCCTCCTGGTCGGGAGGCGGCACCCAGCGCTGGTGGACCTGCCCACTGGTTCCTGGGGCCTGCACGGGTCCTCGTCTCCTTTTCTATCTTCACCTTTGGCAATTAGTTTTTTTCACCCCGTGCAGAAAATAAGAATTCTTTACAATTTTATTTTCCATTACTGTTATAGATTAACTCCTTCAAGCCACTAGATTTTCACTTTTCCATACTTAGTTAGAAGGCACTTGAGCTGAAGTGACAAGTACCTTCTGAACTCAATCACACCCGACAGCTCTCTTCACTGTGAAGGGCCTTTGAATGTGTGCGAGTCTTTCACTAGGAAGAAATTTATAAACTGATACTAGACTTCCTTAAAGGCATTCTAGATAATGAGGCAAACACCATGTTTGATGTGTCAGGGATTCAGTCCCTGGAATGCTATTTACGAATCACCAGCCGAATCTTATCACAGGAAAACAGATTTAGTTTTCAAACACTTAGTTTTGAGAAGCATCTGAAATTCAATATGCACCGAACCTTCAAATGCTTTTGAAGGAGGTTGTCTGCTGAAAAGCTAAAGATTGAGCTCTTTAGCTTCAGGCTCCAAGTCAGGCTGCCTGCCGTGGGGCAGCCAGTGTGACGTGAGCACCCAGAAACCCCCCGGGCCCTCCCGCCTGAGCACCTTGAGGACCCTGGGCTGGTTACAGAAGTAATTTTTTTGTCTTCGGTGTTGCCCAAAGCACTTTAAAAGGCTAGTGTGACATTGTCTTTCCTAACCACAAAAACAATATAAAATAAACTTTATGAAATGATGATGAAAACATAATCTAAATCTATTACATACCTGATAATGAAGCAATAAATCAATCACAGTTAAGGGTGTTTGTGTACATGTATTTAAATACATGTAGTTAATAAATACACACATAGAGGTCCCCTGCAGCAGCCCCTGTCCGCTGGCCTCTGTTAAAGCTCTCTGTCCTCGGGTCACGGGCTCTCAGGTTACTGGGAAACAGCGGAGGAGACACCACAGGCTCAGCTCTTGGTTTAGGGTCTTAACACAGGATGTGATGCCCTGACCTGGGTTTGAATCTCATTACTACAACTCATGAATGCATATTATCCTGGACAAATGACAGGGTTCTCTGACGATGAGCGTCCTTGTCACAGTGATCTCCCAGCAGAGTTCCCGTGTTACATGTGTGCACACATGCATGCACGCACACACACACACACACACACGCAGCACAGGTGCCCAGAGTAGCCAGTCCAGCTCGTGAGCCACACCGTGCCGACGGCTGCATCAGGCCGTTTAACCTGATGCCATTGTATACCCAACTGCCCGATTCCTGGTAATTTTTCAGATGTTTTGCTCAAGAAACTCCAAATATAATTTAGTTTTTATGATTCTCCATGTTGCCATGCAAAGAAGGAGTCTTGTGCTGTCATTTGAAGAAGACATACACACATCTTTTTTAATTTTGAGACAAGCGAATGCTTGCTAAAATGTAACTGTTGTTAATGCTAGTTTCTGTGCACATAACATGACTTAGCTAAGTAGCTATTGTGGAATGACCATCGCTTTTGAATATCAACTTACCCGCAATTGGTCCGTAACTGTGGACCACGTTCAGTTGCTTAACTTTGATCTGATTTGTTTCTTTGTAGACTTTGCTTAGTGTATGTCCCAGTTTCATCTTTGTGAAACAATAAGATGACTGGCTTCCCAACAGTATTTTGTATACTTGACTAGCTAATGAGCATCAGGGACAAATGTTTAAGAATTAGAACAGTAGGTGATCTGAAAAGTCACTCCAGCTCCACAAGGGCTTTCTAACCGTCTCCCCACCTCCACCATCCGACAGCTGCTCTTGGTTGCTTTCTCGACCGAGACCAACATTCCTCCTCTGGCTCCCGAAGCTTCCTCTCGCGTGGCCTCACTATCACTCCTCCCCTCCCTGTGTCCCGTGCTCCCATCCTCACTAGTGCCTGTCCTGCCCTGAGAGCCCAGCCTGCTTCTAGGTTTGCAGTCACATTAAGCAAAACAGATAAATTCAACTTGCTTCATCTCTTAGAGCAATGGCCCCCAACCCCCAGGCTGCATCGACCAACACCTATCCATAGCCTGTTAGGAACTGGATCCCACAGCAGGAAATGAGCAGTGGCTAAGTTAGCAAGCTTCATCTGTATTTATAGCCACTCTCCATCGCTTGCATTACCACCTGAGCCCCGCCTCCTGTCAGACCATTGGTGGCATTAGATTTCCATAGGAGCACAGACCCTGCATGGACTGTGCATGCGAGGGGTCCAGGCTGCGAGGTCCTTATGAGACCCACGGGAAAGTTGTCTTCCCCAAAACCAGTCCCTCATGCCAAAGAGGTTGGGAACCGCGGCCCTAAAGCATCAAATGCCAGAACTGGACATGGTCAGGGCCCTGTGTGTGCTCAGGCCCAGCTCTGCCACCTTTCATCTGATCCCGGGTGAGTTCCATGAGTTCAAGCCTCAGCTGCCTTTGCCTTGGAAAGGGGCCAATGGTTTCCAGTGACACCTGTAAGAAGGGCTCGCACAGAGGAGCTGCCTGATACGCCAGGAAGCCCCCGGCCCAGCCAGGCTCCCACCGCGCGACCCCTCAGGAGCCCTGAGATCTTGGCGGGACGGCCAGCTATGCCTCGAGTCAGAGGGTGTGAAGGCGGAGAGGCCCTGGACCCCAGGACCTGGGCTTGAGGCGCCCGCTCCTGTTGACTGGCTCACTGGCAGGCTGATCGCCACACGTCACATGGCGATTACCCGTGTGACGCACTCAGCAGAAGGTGCTTCAGTATGGCGTTAGTAATTTCAAAGGCAACAACAAAATTATATGAACAGCATATAACACAAAGGAATAAAGGATTCCCCTTTGATCATCTGTGTTTTCTTTTCACCTTAGCCAGCTTTACTCACTGTAAACTATTCCTGTCTTAATGATGAGTGTTAACAGGAGTGAACCAGCCCTGTTCATTACTCGCAGTGATGCCAGGATCTCTGAGCATCCTCACCATGATCTTTGCCGAAGCCTGGAGAGGAGAGCATGTATTACCGGGTGTGACCACCAGGTGGACACCTGCCCACTTGCCTCTTGCTCCTGCAGGTCTATGTTCAGTTCAGTTGTCTCTCAGTCGTGTCTGTGACCCCATGTGCAGCAGGCCAGGCCTCCCTGTCCATCAGCAACTCCCAGGGTTTGCTCAAACTCATGTCCATCGAGTTGGTGATGCCATCCAACCATCTCATCCTCTGTCGTCCCCTTCTCCTCCTGCCTTCAGTCTTTCCCAGCATCAGGGTTATGAGTCAGTTCACACCAGGTGGCCAAAGTTTTGGAGTTTCCACTTCAGCATCAGTCCTTCCAATGAATACTCAGGACTGATCTCCTTTAGGATGGACTGGTTGGATCTCCTTGCAGTCCAAAGGACTCTCAAGAGTTTTCTCCAGTAAAGATAAAGTAATGAGTTACCCCTGGTGGCTCAGATGGTAAAGAGTCTGTCTACAATGCAGGAAACCGGGGTTTGATCCCTGGGATGGGAAGATCCCCTGGAGAAGGAAATGGCAACCCACTCCAATACTGCCACAGTTCAAAAGCATCAATTCTTCGGTGCTCAGCCTTAATCAGAGTCCTATTCTGGCTTCTGCATCTCTTTTTCCTCTCTGCTCCTGGAACAGGGAATTTTTATAACACTTTCATTATCATTTTAGTCATACTTCAAACTTTCTGTGCCTTCACTTAACCCCAAGGCCAGATTATTATTCAAATGGGCCCATTTGATAAAAAATATTAGGTTAAGTTACCACAGTTTAGTCCCAGCACCTGGCCCGCCGTGCTGAAGCGGCTGTCTTGCACGGAGGGGTACAGACCGGCCTGCACGTGGTACAACCCCTCCAGCCTCTGCCGGCAGCACGCCTGCGCGGAGGGGCTGCAGACAGAGCCTAGCCGCTGGGACGCGAGCGGGTGTGCAGGGGCGCTGACGCACCGCCTCGCGGGCTTGTTTAACGCCTTTTATAAATAGCCCTGATCTGGGAAGGGGATCTGGAAGTCATCACGCCAGATACTTGCTCCAGGTCAGTGCTGTTTAGAAGCAGCTCAAAGCTGTTTCAGGCAGGAATCCTCTCTCAGTTCAGTTCAGTTCACTCAGTCGTGTCCGACTCTTTGCGACCCCATGGACCACAGCACGCCAGGCCTCCCTGTCCATCACCAACTCCCGGAGTCCACCCAAACTCAATGTCCATTGAGTCAGTGATGCCATCCAACCATCTCATCCTCTGTCGTTCCCTTCTCCTCCTGCCCTCAATCTTTCAGCCCCACCCCCAGGCATGAAAAGGGACCACCGTGTGCAATCAGCATTCAGCAGGGCTCTGGCAGGAGCCGACTGGAGACCAGAGGCCCTCCCAGTACTGCTGGACCGACCTAAGGACTCGCCCACAAGGTTCCCCGCAGCTCCCGGGATGGGGCGGGGTGCTCCCCGAGGCTCCCCGGGGTCAGGCCGGGGCCAAGTCGGGGCCACATGAACGTTGGGTGCTCTTCCGGGGTTCCCCCCACCTCCTCCTGGAGCAAAGCCCCATCGCTGGCCGACAGCTGCAGCGTTTCCCTGGAGAAGAGTGGTTCTCGGAACCAAACCTCGATCTGAAGCTTGAAAAGCGTGAGGCAGACAAGGGAGGAAGGAGAGGAGGACTGGAAACAGACAGGGGACGGGCCTCGCCGCAGACCCGGCAGCAGGCTTCCGGGAGCTGCTGGGTGGGCACGCTCCCGCCCTTTGTCATCGTGAGGGAGCACAGCCAGCGTTTCCCACGAAGACAGACAGAAGTGCTGGTTCCCCGGAAGAACACGGGGGCCCAGATGTGGGATTTTAGTCGTTAGAAAGGCGGGAACATTTCCAGAGTGATTAGAGTGGGGGCCAGAGAGAAACGGGGTACGGGGCAGGTCCCGCGGCAGGGACGGGGTGCGCATGCAGCAGCTGACATGCTGCGCGCAGGGGTGGGGGTGGGGGGGCCTGAGCCGCAGGGAAGGTTCCAGAGCTTCCAGCTGTCTCGAGAAGGGGTCCCCGAAAAGCAGCGCGAGCTTTCAGCCGTTTCCCGTGAAGCTCCGCTGGGGACCGCGTGAGCTGAATTCTAAGCAGAACCTCGCGCCTTCCTGTCTGCTGGGAGGTGGCAGTGGTCCTCCTGCTTTCTGCCGTCTGACGGGAGGGCAGGTTTGGTCTGGAAACGGCACCGTGTTGGAGAAAGGGGAGGGGGACGCGCTTCTCCGGCAGCACCGGCTCGCTGAGGTCCTGGAGCTTCCCAAGGGGTCCGCACGGGGATCTGCGCCCCAGTGGGCGCTGGGCCGCCTCCCCGAGCTCAGCAGCCCCGGCCCCGCTCCGCACGCAGCGCGGTCTCGGTTCTGGACTCACCTGACGCGGAGGCCTCGTCCCAGTGGAATAGCCACACTCTCGTCTGCCTCAGAACCGGTTAACGGACCTGTGACTGAAGGCTCAGGTCTGCGGAGCCGCACGTGTCCGGCGGAGCGGCCTGGGCCCCTCACCCGCCCGCGGGCGGCGGGGTCTCCGGGCACGTCCCGCGGCGCAGCCCCCGCAGCGAAGTCCAGTGAGCGCACCCCGCTCACGCTACCCACCGGGCCTTAGAGCCCGCTCCTCCAGCCCCCGCGCTGACCTCCTCACCTTCTCCTCCTCACATTCTTCTTTTCCTTTTTCTTAAATGTGAGAAGCAGCTTCTGGGGGAAGCGGGTCAACTGATATCTTTCGCCATTAACTTTTGTTAATTTTGAAAATAAGGATGGGCTTGAAGATAATATTTAAGTTTTTATTTGTCTTCTGGTGTCTTCTACAAAGCAGTTGAAAACGGGATAATCTTTCCAACACAGTTGAATATGAGGAAAGCACTAAGAGAAGTGACTTTTCTTTGAAGAAAATGCTTCAAAGTCTAAAAAAAACATAGAAAACACTCGAAGAAAATGGAATGTGATGAAAACAGGACTTGTAACGCTGCTTGGACATGGAGCATGTACCTTTCAGGTCCCTTGGCTCCTTTGAAACAGGTAGGATTTGCCGAGAGTGTCTACAGGCCTCAGTTACACCAGAAACGTTCAACCAGGAAGGAGGCCAGGCTCCTGTGCCTGCTCGGTGGGGCAGGCGTACAGCCCCAGAGCACTGGAGTTCTCTGATGCTTAATGAAAATGCATCTTTTTTGCTTTTAAAATTGACATCTAAGCCCTGGTGTATACCCATTTAAAGTCACTGCTGATGTTAGTCATGTGTCCAAAGAGCTGAGCTGTGAAGAGAAGCGTGGTGAAAGGAAAGCACCTTATTTTGCTGTTTACTAATTCTTATAAATTATTCAGCTGGCTGGAATTCCAGGGGTCGGGGAGGGGATTCGGGGACGCTAGAGCCGCTCTTCCAGGCTAGTCCAAGCACCTGTGCAGTTTGCAAATGTTCTCCGAGCCTGGGGACGTGCACCGTTCTGTATAATGCTCTGACTTATTGAACCTTTCTTGAAAACGCTCAGGATACAACATAACAGGCTTCTCCTGGGAAAGAACAAGACAGTTTTAGCATCAGAAATGATAACTGTTAGGGATGGAAGCACCTATTATTATATAAAATTCCATGAATTATTGATGATTCTCAACAGGTAAAATCAAAGGAATCTGTGATCATTTTTTGGGAAATACTAGACATACAACTTGTAATTTTGAAAATAGAAAGAAAAAGAATAAAGCATATATCCTGCCTTTCATATAAAAATCGCACCTCAGAGTAACCAAATAGTTGATAAAGGGAGGTTTCTCTGGGTAGAAATATTTCAGCTAATAAGAAAAGAATGGTAATGTGAAAATATCATGACTTTGCTACCCTTAATATGTCAATGAGCCTGGGTGGTGAGTGTTCACGCCAGTTACCGAGGGAGAGAGGGAGAAAGAGGTGCCCAGACACTAGATGATTCTTGGTCATGGAGCACAGTGCCCCAGGTAAACAGTCTCACCAAAAACGTGGACCAACACTGTGAAGTTGGTGAAGCATCTTGATCTAAGTATCAGTTTATAGAAAATACTGGGAACCGATGAAAACACTTAAAAAGTTACACATCAGAGTGCAGTCATCACACCAGCTGGTGGGACTTCTGGAAGACCAACGTCTTGGTGTCTTCAACACATAAACTGTAAGAAGGGAAAAGTCAACAATATATTTCAAGCTTGAAAATACGTTATCAATTTCTTCAAAGACTGTTTCTAGGGTTGAGCCACAGACGTGAACCAACTGGGAGCTGACTGCTTATCCACAAGGTGGAGGAAACGTTTCAGCGTTACATGTCTGAACATGCGAATACGGAGGTGGGCCCAGAAGTGTGCCTTAGGGAAGCAGCAGGACCACAGGAGAAACATGGAGCTCTCACGGCAGTGTGACCGCTCCCAGAGGAGCTGGAAACACGCCGAGTCCCCAAACGGTGAGAGGTGACCCGCCACCTGGCGATGCACGCGGCCTGGCTTGGGCCCAGCTGGCTCACAGCCTGGGCGTTGAGCTCTTTCCAGGAGCCCCATGGGTTGGGTTTCAGTTTACTATCTTACGAGTCTTTCTCAACTGATCCTTTTTCATTCCCATTTTCTTCTTTTGCTGTTATATTTTGGCTTGAACGGGTGAATTTTCATTATCCAGTCTGTTCCTCTATTGACTTTGTCTCCATTATTTATCTTTCAGTGGTTTCCCTCAAAATCACCATTTTTATCTTTATCTTTTTATGGTTTACTCTGACATAGTCTCATCCATCTCTGTCATATAAAGACCTTCATGACATTAAACCCAGTCTCTCTTGTCTGCTATTCCCTTCCACTTAAATTTCGTGTGGCAACCTCACCATATCTTGTGTTTTGTTGTTGTTTTAAATAGTCAGCTTTTGAAGAATGTAACAGAAGAAAGGGAAACACCGCTTCTATTCATCTTCATAGGTACTCTTTCCAGTGTTCGTTATTACTTCTGGACCCCACGTTTCTTTCTGATAATATCTCCCTTCAGCCTGAAGAACTTCCTTCATCATTTCTCAGGGTGCAGATCAGCTGGGAACACACTCATTCAGCTTTAATTCATCTTAAAATGTCTTTATTTATCCTTAATGCTTGAAAGATGGTTTTGCTAGATGCATTCCTAATTTGACAGACTTTTTATTCAGTGACATTTTCTTCTGTCGCCAATCATTATTTTTGTGACAAAGTACCCTCTGTGAGTTTTATCATTGCTCCCGACATGGAATAAATCTCTTTCTGCATCTGGCTGCTTTTTTATCTTCGGGTTTCAGCAACTTGCTCCAGGGGCCTCAGGTGGCTTTCCTTATGATTCTCCTGTTCAGGGTTTGCTGTGCCTTCTGGATTTGCAGATTGCTATTTCAGATAATTTGGGTTATTTTCTGTCAATACTGCTTCAGATGTATTTTCTATCCATTCCTAGGCAAATGAGAAAGGAAAGATATATCCATTTGAATGCAGAGTTCCAAAGAATAGCAAGGAGAGATAAGAAAGCCTTCCTCAGCAGTCAATGCAAAGAAATAGAGGAAAACAATAGAATGGGAAAGACTAGAGATCTCTTCAAGAAAATTAGAGATACCAAGGGAACATTTCATGCAAAGATAAGCCCAACAAAGGACGGAAATGGTATAGACCTAACAGAAGCAGAAGATATTAAAAAGAGGTGGCAAGAATACACAGAAGAACTATACAAAAAAGATCTTCATGACCCAAATAACCACGATGGTGTAATCACTCACCTAGAGCCAGACATCCAGGAATGCGAAGTCAAATGGGCCTTAGGAAGCATCACTACAAACAAAGCTATTGGAGGTGATGGAATTTCAGTTGAGCTATTTCAAATCCTGAAAGATGATGCTGTGAAAGTGTTGCACTCAATATGCCAGCAAATTTGGAAAACTCCGCAGTGGCCACAGGACTGGAAAAGGTCAGTTTTCATTCCAATCCCAAAGAAAGGAAATGCCAAAGAAAGCTCAAACTACTGCACAATTGCACTGATCTTTCACACTAGTAAAGTAATGCTCAAAATTATCCAAGCCACGCTTCAGCAATATGTGAACCGTGAACTTCCAGATGTTCAAGCTGGTTTTAGAAAAGGGAGAGGAACCAGAGATCAAATTGCCAACATCCGCTGAATCCTCGAAAAAAGCAAGAGAATTCCAGAAAAACATCTACTTTTGCTTTATTGACTATGTCAAAGCCTTTGACTCTGGGTCACAAAAATCTGTGGAAAATTCTGAAAGAGATGGGAATACCAGCTCACCTGACCTGCCTCCTGAGAAACCTGTGTGCAGGTCAGGAAGCAACAATTGGAACTGGACATGGGAACAACAGACTGTTCCAAATAAGAAAAGGAGTAAGTCAAGGATGTATATTGTCACCCTGCTTATTTAACTTATATGCAGAGTACATCATGAGAAATGCCAGGTTGGATGAACCACAAGCTGGAATCAAGATTACCAGGAGAAATATCAATAACTTCAGATATGCAGATGACACTACCATTATGGCAGAAAGTGAAAAGTAACTGAAGAGATTCCTGATGAAAGTGGAAGAGGAGAGTGAAAAAGTTGGCTCAAAACTCAACATTCATAAACCTAAGATCATGGCATTTGGTACCATCACTTCATAACAAATAGATGGGGAAACAGTGGAAACAGTGACAGACAGACTTTATTTTAGGGGCTCCAAAATCACTGCAGATGGTGACTGTAGCCATGAAATTAAAAGATGCTTGCTCATTGGAAGAAAAGCCATGGTAAACCTAGACAGCATGTTAAAAAACAGACATTACTTTACCAACAAAGGTCCATCTGGTGAAAGCTATGATTTTTCCAGTAGTCATGTATGGATGTGAGAGTTGGACTATAAAGAAAGCTGAGTGCTGAAGAATTGATGTTTTTGAACTGTGGTGTTGGAGAAGACTCTTGAGAGTCCCTTGGACTGCAAAGAGATCCAACCAGTCCATCCTAAAGGAAATCAGTCCTGAATATTCATTGGAAGGACTGATGCTGTACCTGAAACTCCAGTACTTTGGCCACCTGATGTAAAAAATCAACTCATTGGAAAAGATCCTGATGCTGGGGACGACTGAAGGCGGGAGGAGAAGGGGAGGACAGAGGATGAGATAGTGGGATGGCATCACCAACACAATGCCCATGAGTGTGAGTAAGCTCCAGGAGTTGGTGATGGACAGGGAGGCCTGGCGTGCTGTGGTCCATGGGGTCGCAAAGAGTTGGACACGACTGAGTGACTGAACTGAACTGAACTTTTTCATTGATATTTTTTCTGGGCCTTAAATTTCACGGTTCACATCCTATTGAAGCCTGGCTTAGAGAATTTTGAGCATTACTTTACTAGCGTGTGAGATGAGTACAATCGTGCAGTAGTTTGAGCTTTCTTTGGCATTTCCTTTCTTTGGGATTGGAATGAAAACTGACCTTTTCCAGTCCTGTGGCCACTGCGGAGTTTTCCAAATTTGCTGGCATATTGAGGGCAGCACTTTCATAGCATCATCTTTCAGGATTTGAAGTAGCTCAACTTGAATTCCATCACCTCCACTAGCTGTTTGTAGTGATACTTCCTAAGGCCCACTTGACTTTGGACTCCAGGATGTCTGGCTCTAGATGAGTGATCACACCATCGTGGTTATCTGAGTCGTGAAGATATTTTTTGAACAGTTCTTCTCTGTATTCTTGCCACCTCTTCTTAATATCTTCTGCTTCTGTTACGTCCATACCATTTCTGTCCTTTATTGTGTCCATCTTTGCATGAAAATTTCCCTTGGTATCTCTAATTTTCTTGAAGAGATCTCTAGTCTTTCCCATTCTATTGTTTTCCTCTATTTCTTTGCATTGATCGCTGAGGAAGGTTTTCTTATCTCTCCTTGCTATTCTTTGGAACTCTGCATTCAAATAGGTATATCTTTCCTTTTCTCCTTTGCCTTTTGCTTCTCTTCTTTTCATAGCAATTTTTAAAGCCCACACATTTGATCAACAAAATAGAGCCCTTGTGTGCCCTGGACTACCACTCCATGACCTGGAATAATAAAGATGCTTTATATGCAGCAACCAATTACATAAAAAATAAGAAACAAAATTATATACTACACAGTAGTTAAGTATGTAAATTAAAATGCACAAAGAACAATCTCACATATTTTTTCACACAGAAGTTGGACTACCAAGACATCCATTAATTATAAAGGAGTGAGTGCCTACCGGAGGGAGAATAAAGACTGGGAACAGGGAATAAATGGGACAAAATAGAAAATACAATTTCCTATCAGAGGGAGAGCCTGGGCCTCTGGTGATCAGCTTTTGTCAAGTACAAAACACGAGAGAATCAGCTCTTTTCTTTTGGTATCTTTATAATTAAATGAGAAAGAATGTAAAGTCATGATTTAAAACTGGTTTTAGATTATAAAAGCAGATGGATTATTATTAACAAAGAACAATTAAAATCAAATATATTAAGCAGAGGCTAATGCTTTTAATGCTACTGATAGATAAGTATATTGACAAAATAATTACGTGTTCTATTAGATGATTAAATGGGATCTGAACAGTCATTGCACAGAGAGACTATATCTCCCATTAGTTTTTGACAGACTGGAAATTATCAAGACTCTTTAATTAAAATATCATCAGCTGTGATGGAAAATCCACTAACAGTTTGTGGGTAAAAATGTGAAGTGAGAAGATGACA
Source organism: Cervus elaphus (assembly GCF_910594005.1). Taxonomy (NCBI): domain Eukaryota; kingdom Metazoa; phylum Chordata; class Mammalia; order Artiodactyla; family Cervidae; genus Cervus; species Cervus elaphus. The sequence goes on from NC_057830.1 coordinate 613,446, forward strand.
GTTTCCTCAATAAAATGTCAGTGTGTGCCTGCTCAGTCGCTTCAGATGTGTCTGACTCTTTGCAACCCCGTCGACTGTAGCCCGCCAGAGTCCTCTGTCCTTGAGGCTGATTCTCCAGGCAAGAATAATGGAGTGGATTGTCATGCCCTCCTCCAAGAGATATTCCCAATTTGGGAATCGAACCTGCATCTAGGTGTGTCTCCTGCATTACAGGCAGAATCTTTATAGCTGAGCCACCAGGGAAGCCCATAAAATGGCAAACTTCAGCCCTAATTGTCACTATTTACATTAAATGAAACTGGCTTAATATACCAACAAAGTCAGGAATTGTCAGAATAAATTTTTCAAATGAGAAAAAAGATATTTAAAAGAAACTCACTTCAAATATAATGACATACACAGGATCAAAATAAAGGGCTGGAAATAGATGTACTTCACAAATTTTAATTTTAAAAAGCAGGGATTATTATATTTACACAAGATAAACCCTAGAGCAAAAAAATTTACCAGGGACCAAGATAGATATTACTTATGGATAAAAAGACTGATCTGTGCAGAAGGGCATAGCAATCCTCACTCCTGAAAAAGAAAGTAGGAGTGTAAATCCACTAAACAGAAAACAAGAAAATAATACAGATCATCAGTGAAACAAAACTAGCTTCTTTTAAAAGAGTTTTAAAATGATATGCCTCTAGTGAGCCTGAAAAACAGTTAAAAGAGAAAAGATATAAAGTTCCAATATGAAGGATGAAGGGAGATATATCACTATAGATGCCACAGATATTAAAACACAACAAAAATCCAAACCATTCTGCGCACATGAATCTGACAACTTACCACAAAATGTACCATTTCCAAAGCAAACACACTCAGTGTGAAAAGGATAATCTGAATATTCACGCCGTATCAAAAAAATCAATGTTCTGGAATAGGCCAACTGCCGTTATTCAGCGGGTGAAGCAGGAAGAAAAATAAGACTTGTGAGCAGACCCTAAGGGTCAGTGAGATGCCGCTACGTGGACCAACGTACACAGCACACACAGACACACACATACAGACTGCAAGGGCATTTCCGACAAAATGCACGGGCTGTGCGGTTCACTGTCGCACGGGAAGCGTTTCTGTCCAAGAGTGCAGGCCCCACGTGAACTCCCCCAGAGGCGTTGGCGCCCCAGGGCCTGGGAGACTGAGTGATGGGGGCTGGCCGCCACGCTGCCTGCGGCCGAGGACGCACTCCAGGGCCCGGCACACGTCCTACACGGTGTTAGCCTTAACCTTTGGGGAGTAACCCAGCAGAATCCAAGCAACCTAGAATTCGGCACATTCCAGGACTTTCCTAAGATGACCATGGAGTCCTCTTCCAGAGACTTTTGCAACTGAAGATTGAGTAGATATAAAAACGTAAGCTAATACTGTCCAACTCTGCCAACCCTTTCCCGTCAGTTGCAACCTGAGACGTCTTCAGACTCCAGCACCTCCTTTTCCGGTGTGCGTGGCATCTGTGTTTATAAAGAGTCCGTCACACCTGGATGCACTGATTTCTCCTCCAACTCAATTGTTTCTTGCCTAAGCATCTGTTATATATATAAAAAAAAAATGTTTTAGAATTGTTTAACGCCTGGAATGTGGAATTTTACTTTCTCAAATGGAGAATTAGGTGCTTCATCATCTGTCCCATGAAATCACATTGATTCCTCTCTTTGAAAAGATTTTTCTGAATCTTAACTGTATTTTCTAAGCAGCTGTTGTTAATAATATATTTTAAAAGGGCATTTATAAATATTTATCAAGGAACTTAATTTGAGCAGTCAACCCCTCCTCCCTGTGTGAACACTAGGCTTGAAGAATGTCACGGAAAACATTTTTCTTTCATCTAATTATGTGATTTCAGCTGGATTTTAACTCAGCTAGTTGTATTGATGTCGGGTGAGGGGAGACTGACTATGTGGAAACAGCTAAACTTGCACTTGATGCCCTTTGCCCATGCTCTGCTTTTATTGCTTGCTCGTATTATTTCCCACAAACGATAATCTTGGTCATTCCCACAGCGCCCAGTGGGTCGCACACTGTCGTTCAGGCGCAGCTGAAATAGACAGATGGCAAGACCCCACCTCTAGGACTGGCGCTCGCCCACCAGATGGCGTCTCGGAAGGGCCAGGAAGCAGGCTGTGCAGGAACAAATATCTTTCAGAGGAACAGACATCAGAACGTTCATACCCGAAAGAGCTTACACCCAATAAAAAAAACTGACCATCGGTGAGCGAGTCTGCTGTCGGACCGGCTCACCTCCGCTCACGTGATCAGACATCCGGGACCAGGGTGAGGGCGACGCCGGGCTGGGACGGGGCGGGGCGCGGCGGGGCGGGGCGGGGCTTTCCCGGGGTGGGGGCTTTCGGGGGGGGGGGAGGGAGCGGGGGGAGCTGCCAAAGCTTCTGCGCCAGCGAAGCCAGGACGTCAGTGATGCAGGGTGTGTCCCAAGGCTCCGGGGCAACAGAACATTTTAGCTGAATCTTAATACTCTTTGGTGCCGTGGTGAGCAGAGTCCTTTAGAGAACGGGCTGAAACACGCCCGGCCCAGGCCCACGACCGTCCTGGGGAGACCCTGCCATCCCCTCACAGTCCCCCACGGCGCCCCATGCCTGCCCACTTCCCAACCTGCCCTTCGGTTTCCCCCAAGTGCCACCTGCTGGCTGAGGTCTCTGCCCACCACCCACTCACCCAGGGCTGAACCAAGACGCCTGCAGACACTGGGAGGATTTTGGGGCTCTGCAGAAATTCTACTTAATATTGCCTATTTTTTCTCAAAATAAATAACCTTGAAAGAGGAAGAAAATATAATGGCTGTACAAACTGAATTGCAGGAAATCACAAAGTTTCTGGAGATAAAAGTGGAAAGCATGTAGTTTACCAGCACCTTGTCCCACTGTTGACTATGCCAGGCAGAGTTTCGGAAAAGGGGACCTGATGGGAATACAGAGATGTTTGCCAGGGGTTTGGTCAGATTGCAGCTGGGAGGCGTGGATTCGAGAAGAGCTTGCACTGTGCTCCGCTGGCCGGAGCGCGCGAGGGCACTTAGGAAGGCACGAGTTGCCAGGTGACGTTACATGAGCCGCTCACCAAGCCTCTTAGCTGGAGCTGCGGGAAGCGAGGGCACTGGCTACGCAAGGACTGGGGTCTGAGTGGTTGCTTCGTGACCAGAGCAGGGCTGGAGACCATGTGCTGGCCGCTGGCAGATGTGGTTTTGAAAACTGCAGGTGTCCTTGAGTTTGGAACAATTCCTTATCTAGAGTTACAGTAATATACTCACTTTTTCAAAGCCACAACCTGGAAATACTTCAATTCTCTTTTCTCCCCACAATGTAATGAATTGAGTTTACATGTACTTGTGAGCTTACATGTACTTCTATTTCTTCTTCTATTTCTATTTCAATCTTCTATTTCTATTGTGAGGATTTATGTAGCCCTCACAGTATTTTTCATACTGCAATCATGAAGGTTTGAGTGAATTAATTTTAAAAATTAAACCCCCAAGCATTCAGAAAGTTCAGTTTCAACTCTTTCACCTGTTTGCCCACTAACATGTTTTTAGTCTTTTAGATAATGGCATCCTTTTGGGGGGGGCTTTACCCCCCCAAACGTTTGAATTTTCCCAGTAAACCTGCCTCGGGGTGGACGGAGTGTTTGGCTGATGGCGGCCTCCACAGCTGACACTCATCATGCGTGGTCATCCCCATCAGTAATTTTCCCAATATGAAAAAGATTCAATTATAGAAAAGTTAAGTCTCTTAGCTATAAACTGGAACATAATTGACAGCAAGATAAAATAGATACAAGCACAAACACCTCCTCCCTCTAAACCTCCAAGGCAATCTGGTTTTTACTATTTCTGGCTCTTACCAGAGCAACCAACATCGCTGATGTTCCTCAAGGTGACTGTGGTCTCCTGGGAGCATCACTGACGCCCCACGTGACGCTGCACGTGCCTGAGGTGCCAGCCTGGGAACCCATCTTCCCTCTTTAAACTCAGAAGTGGCTTGGGCTTCTTTTGATAATCATGCCACCATAATTTAATTCTTATTTCCCTTAAATGGTAGACAGAGCTTTCAAAAGTACTGTATTACATTTTCACTCTTTTATTCTAAATATTTATTTCACCAAATTGGATTTGGGGGAAGTAGAGAGTTACATGTTTATTGGAGAATTTTCAAAGTCTTCTCACTTTCTGAAGTTCACACTTTCAGTGTTTGTAAGGGGTGTCATTGCAGAGACGGGTCACAGCACAAGCTGTGCTCGGGTCACGGCCATCCTCCTGGGTGTCTCCTTGGCCACAACGATCCAGGGGTCACTGGGTGTCCTGTTCCTTGGGTTCACCACTGTCTCAAATTCACAGAGGCTCCTTGTCCCTGGAGATGGTGATTACAATGGAGAAGCCGTCCTGGGTCCAGGTAGCCAGCCCCACAGCTTGGCCAGGTCCTGAGCTGGAGGTGAAAACAGACTCCTGGGTGCTGAGTTTGGTCCCCAGGTGGTCCTGCCAAGTTCCCATGGGCCCGCAGGCTCGGCAGGGCAGAGCCCTGCTTCCTAAGAACATGGAACATCCAGGAGTCTGGAAACACTTGTGTCTCCCTTTCCACTGCCCTTTTACCATTATCTAGTGTTTTCTCCCACTGAGAACAGAGGCCACAAACCACAGAACTCAACTCTGCCTGTCAATTTGTCACCCAGAGAGATCACAAGTTTTTTAATGTACAGTTTTTGATGAAATCTTAATTTTCCCCCCAGTTAATCATGCTGCAGTCGGACTTGCTCCTCCTAATCTTCCTTTTCTTTGCTGCTCCCAACACAGCTTCCTCTGAGCCTGCAGGAAGGACATAGACCCAGCAAGTCTGGTGCCTTAAATTACAGCAGCCCTTGCCTGTCCTTGACGGTTTTAATTAGCAGAGGGTTTCCTACAAAATAGCTTATTCCTCATAGAAAAGCTTTGATGCAAAATTTATTTTTAATTGAGTAGGTATAAATTTTAACTTAGCTTTTAATTTTTACTTTGATTTGTTTTCAAAGTATGTCAAATTTGACACCTTGTTAAGAATTGAATCTCTTTTCTAAGATTTCAGAAGCTTGTAATAAATTTAAACAAACCAAAGACACTGTAAGAGAATCTAGGGGCATTTTATGTTCCAAGTGACGCTATAAATAGCTTCCCTCAACCCTCACAGCCCCCAGACACACACACACCTAAATATTAATACCTAACTTGGCACCCGGCAAGCCCTGCTTGTTTCACAGACTCGGGAAACTTCAGAGTGAAACTTGCATGTTCGTGAAGTGGTGACTCTAAGAGCTCTCTGTAGCTGAACTGCGCCCAGCTGTAATCAGGTGCTGGAGGGAGCCAGCGTGGGCATCCCCTGGTCTTACACGTTCATGTCTGGAGCCAAAAGGAACGGGGACCAGACACCCGGCAAGGCTGTTCTGGTCGGGGGGGGGGGGGGGGGGCGCCTTCCTCCTGCAGCAGGATGTCAGAGTCGTCAGTTCTGTTGCAGTCAATGCATAGTGACACACTGCTGTGTTTGGTGTGATTTTATGAACTTACGCTTGCACTGCCTGGATGAGGCAGTGACATGCTTATTACACTAAATTAACACCTGTCAGGCTGTCTCCACATTCACTGTCACACCTTCTCAGGGCAGAAGGTTCGGGTCTCAGGTGCCGGATGGGAGAAAAATTACCCAGGGTGATGCTGTCACCGTGGCAACACCAGAGCATCCTAGCTATCAGTACAGTCAGGCCCCTTCCGGGTTCACCGCCTGGAATTAACCTTGAAGAAGGAAATGGCAACCCACTCCAGTGTTCTTGCCTGGAGAATCTCATGGACAGAGGAGCCTGGTGGGCTACAGCCCATGAGGTCACAAGAGTCAGACATGACTTAGCGACTAAATCACCACCACCAACTTTTCCTTCAGGGCTTGTTTGTCAGAAAGGCATCATTAAAAAACACACAGTCCCTCTGTTTCTGGTGAAGGGCAGCTGGTTATTCAGGCGGCGCGGCCACAGCGTTTATGGTGCATTCAGTGACAGGTTGAGGGGTTTTCCAAGAGGAGCAGCTCAGCCATGACTCATTTGTGAAAGACAGAAACCAGACGCAGTGCCCACTGCGGGGACGAGACTCAGGAAGGGGAGCCATCAGCCAGACGCAGTGCCCACTGCAGGGATGAGACTCAGGAAGGGGCACATTCACAAAGCCGTAAAGCCCCCATTTTCTTTCTGAACGAACCTGGACCTCCAGATCGGCTCAGAAGTTGGGTCACAGTCTGGCAGAGTCTCAGTCTGACTCGGTGGCCAGAGTTCTCTGGGGCTGAGGGACTCTGGGCCCGACTGGCTCTGACAGTGGGGGGGACGGGGGGCGTCTCTAAGGGAGGAGCCACCCCTGAAGGACCCTCACCCCTTCTGCAGGGAGCCGCTCCCCGCCCACCCCTGACACAGGCACCCACAGCCCTGTGGCTCTTACACCACGTCTCACACGGGCTCTCGGGCACCTTCATTTCCTCCTTTCTTGCCTGAGATGGGATTAAAAGCTAAGTTAAAATTACCCTAAAGAAAGAGAAATACAATGAGGTTTACCTGGTCAATTGGTGGCAAGATGATTTCCTTTCATTTTTATTTCTATAGTTAATGGTGATTTTCCATTTCAGATTGGTGAATCAATGTATGTAATTCTCAGGAACTCACGGGCAGATGTAAAATATGACATAATGCTTAAGCCATATTAGCTGGTCTGCAATATTTTTGTGTCCAGAAGTACATTTTTTTCAATACTTCAATTGTAATGTAAAGTATGACTATTCATTATTAAACCTGGGATTGGTGCCTCAGAAACAGAGCTTTGCTTGAACGTGCTATAAAGCATGGTCACTTTCCTCCCAGTTCTGATATATTTGCAGTTTCTCAAGTTAGCACAACAATCGCTGTGACCTCTTCTTTACGACCCAATGGCCCAGAGATCATTTTCAAAAGTCAGCCTTTCAATTAGCTGCTTCTCGTGGAGGTGCACTGTTGGAAGCTTCACAAGCCTTCTTAGACCAGAGCTCTGAAAACAACCAAATCTTTTTTCCAGTTTCTGATAAATTCAATTAGGAAAATGACAATGGAGTCTAACAGCCAGGGGTCCTACAGGAAGCAATTATTTCTAGCCTTGAAAGAAAACGTGAGTGATTTTGCCTAAAACTGATGAAAAACATGGAATCATTTCCATCTCTGAAGTAGTAATAGAGCGATTATAGGGTGTTTGGTTTGTTTTTTTGTTTTTTTTGGTTACCTAGGTGACTATCAGTAACACATTTTTTAAAAACTGTCACACAGAACAGCTGAGAAGGAAACACATTGTTAAATTGATCAATATCACATACAGGTTATAGACTAATTAATGCACAGGTTGTGAATCAGTCAGCTTTGCTTATTTTACTTGGCTAAATCTTTCCATTTAAGTCATCATAACCTTAGAGCATTGCTCTCGGCATGATTTGAGGAGGTTTTCAACACAGATGATACGCTGGCCAAAGCTCATCAAAATGTACCCTTAAAACATATGCCTTTTGTGCGTCAGCTGGAAAAACAAATTTTACGGAACTGAGAAACAAAGGTTTGGGGTCAGTCTGGTTAGCGCGAGTTCTGTGCGGCCCTCAGCCCCAGGTGGTGTCTCTGCGGGAGGGGGGCTCCCTGAGTCGCCCCTCCTCCATCTGCTTGCTCCCTCCTAATCCAGAAGGTGCCGAGCACCTGGCCCATCCAGGCATGAGGCAACCTTGGGACCAGACCGGCCAGTGAGTGAAGCCGGCAGACCCCTGTCTGTATTCCAGACGTGGACTGAAGATGTGTGGGAGTTGAGCATGGAAGAGTGTGTCGGGGTGGGTGACACCTGAGCAGGGCTGAAGGGCAGGACGTCAGCCCGACTTGGAAAAGGGGGCAGGAGCTAGTCATTAATAGAAGCATCCAGAGCTAATTTATTTTGGAGCTAAATTAATAGATTCTATGTCTTCATAAGCTAATGTAGGTGAAATTTCATAAAGTTTTCATTGTTGAAAACTGTATTTTATATGTGGATTGTGTTATTCTTTAATTTACATTCATAGGCAATCTAAGTAGATTGCATGAAGCAGTATAATACAGAATGCTCACATTTTTATAAATAATGTGTGTGAGTTATAATAACTTTTTTGAACTATAATCATATAAATTTCAATATGACAGTTCATTAACTTGTGAGATTATTTCTGGGCATATTTTTCTATAATTGCAAAATCATTACTGATCGTATTTTCTTATGTCTCATTGAATTTTACTTTACATTTTTATTAATAAGAAAATAAGACAGAAACTGAAAAATCAATTTATTTTTAAAAGTAGCTAATATTTATTAACGTGTTGACTTAAGAGTATTTACATTAATTTTTAAGTTCCTAAGAACTGAGAATGCTAAGAAGATCAAAGATACTAGATGAGCCTTAATTTTTTTGTGACACCAAGAGGCAGGCGGGATCTTAGTTCCCAGATCTTTGATCCCAGGGTTCTAACCCTAGCTCCTGCAGTGGAAGCATCAGGTCATAACCACAGGCTGCCAGGGAAGTCCCTAGATGAGCTTTAGAAATGACATCCTCACCCCTCCCGAGGATGCCCTTGGTGTGGGGCTTGTCCCCCAAACCTGCTCATCCTCTCGGAAAGGAAGAGATCAGAAAATGGTGCAGCAGTTCCCAAATCTCAGCCTCCCAGGAAGCAGCTGGGTTCCCAGCTGGTTCTTGTGGTGGGAACGTGCAGGGAGCCCTGAGCTGTTCCCACAACAGTGAGGACCAGGCTCCAGAGCCTCAGGCAAGAGGGAGCCGCTCACCCCAGGGACTCACAAGTGCACCCCCACTGTGCGTTCACACACGCCTCTGCCTTGAGCTACTTTGTCAAGCAGGCGATGGAATCAGGTCTGAGCCCCTCTGTTCTGCCCACCCACCAACCCACCTCCCTTGCAATCAGTCCAACCAGGGGTGCTCCGCGCTGAGCACCTCCCTGCCAAGCAATCTTCCTCCAAGGAAGTGCTCGTGAGTTAGCGATTTATGCACACTGCCTGTGGGTCTCGATTAAAATTCTATCACTGCAGCAGGTCGCTGAAAACTACAGGAGCGGCTCAGAAAGCGCGCGGTGCTGAAGGTAATGAAGCGAGGCTCCTCCCGGCCTCGGCCGCTTTCTCAGCCATCAGCTTACACGTCGTTGTTCAGCCGCGGGCTTGGGTGAGAGGGCAGGGAAGCGAATCGCAGAGGAAAGAGGAGGAGGAGGTGGGGGCCCGAGTGACGCGGGGACGGGCGAGGAGCCGCTCCAGGGAGAAGAGGCGTGGGGGGCACTGGGGCCGCGGGGGGCGCCGCCACACGTGCAGGGTCACGTGTCTCGAGTCAGAGCTTCTCAGACCCGACCCGAAGGCACCGCGGGCCACGTGTGCGTTCTACTGAACAGAAATAGGTGCGAAATCTCCACAGAGAACGCGGTACTGAGCCGGGGAGGAGGCACCGTCTAAAATACAAACAGCTCCATTTATCGTCAAGGATAACACTGGGGCAGAAACGGGGCGGAGGAAGGAGGTCTTGGTGCACCGATTTTATTCCCATGTTGGATAAAGATCATTCAAGAGCTGTAATAGGTGCCATTTGCATTTCATTTTCCTTTCTGATGCTAACGAGGCCTGTGATGTGAAGTAAGACAAGCTACTTCCTCAACCTCTTTCCTTATTTATGAAGCCGGAGCCTGGGGGCGGTTCCCCACCTGGTGGTGACGTCACTTCTGCGTCCCAAGTGATGCGGTTCCAGACTCCACTTCACCCCGGTTCTTCCTTCGTCTCCTACCGGAAAGCCCCGTGTGCACACGCGCGCGCGCGTGTGTGTGTGTGTGTGTGTGTGTGTGTATGCGTGACAGAGAGGGAGACGTTCCCGTGAGGAGGAGGTCACTGAGCGGTCACTGGGTACTGGGTCCCGGCCAATGCACTTTTCACGCAGCCCCGAAATCCTCACAAACAGCGACTTCCGTCCCCTCGGCCCTTACCGAAGGCGTGAGGATTTCACAGAGGCGTGATCTGCCCGATCATAAAGCTCTCTGCTCGCTGATGCAGTCACAGCCATCAGGGCTTGATTGTAATTCTGCCTAACTGTCCCACTGCCATTGAGTTTTCTTGGGCTTTTGAGTAAAACTGTCAGCTCCTCAAGAAGTTAATTTCCCCGTCACACCTGACAGGGGCTTCACATCGAAGCTGGAGCAGAATTAGGAGAAGTTGTGTGTCAGAGGACCTTAAAGGCTGGAAAGAAACGCGTCAACCCGCCCTGATGGCAGCCCTGTCTGTGAACCCACTGACGATGAACAACCTACATAGCAGCCAAAGGCTGGTGCGGTCCAAATGCCCACTGTCTGATGAGAGGATAGCAAATGTGGCCGGGTATCCATCAGTGATGGGGAGAGGATGACTCTTGTGCTAACACGTTGCTGCCGCCTTGTTGCTGACCAGCCGGCAGCAGAAGACTGCATGTTGTATAATTCTGTTCCCATGAGGGTGGAGACCAGACCTGTCCAGAGAGATGGCAGGTCAGTTACACTCAAAATGAACAACAAAGACAATAAAACACACAACTAATAGAGACCGAAGCAGAAACGTGTGACTCTGAAAATAAACAATCTGCACATGGTTACTGTTACCAGGCTCTGTTATGGCAAAGAATTATCACATAGGCAGACAACTTTGATGAGGTTAAAAAGTGGCCGGGGTGCAGGGTGGGAGGTGGGGCGAGGGACGGGTTGGGGGAGAGGGGGAGACACTGAGGATGTAGAGATTCCCCGAACAAGGATGTGCACACAGAGAGGGCAGAGGTTTCCATGCTCAAGTGCGCATCACATTTACTTGGAGGGCTTGTTAAAACAGATCTCTGGACCCACCCAGCAGTCCTAATTCTGTAGGTTTGGGTGCAGCTTGAGAGTCTGCATTTCTGACTAGTTTGTGGGTGGTGCTGAATACCCTCCATGAGAACCACTGCAGTAGCAAGGAAAAAAACCAACAGTAGTGACAGCCGTTAGCACACTCTTAGCAATAGTTTGAGTGATTTCATGCAACTCATTTTCAAAATGCATGTAGTTATATGCGTGAGTGCATGCTCGGTTGCTTGGTCATGTCTGACTCTTTACAACCCCATGGACTGTAACTCACCAGCTCCTCTGTCCAGCGAATTTTCAAGGCAAGAACACTGGAGTGGGTGGCCGTTTCCTCCTCCGGGGATCTTCCCAACTCTGGGAACAAATCTGCATCTCCTGCCTGGGCAGGCAAGTTCTTTACCACTGCACCACCTTGGAAGCCTGTATAGCTGTATATAATTTCATAAATAAGAAGGAAAAACACTTAATTCTAAGTGCTGCCTCAAAGTAGCTCCTCCATCTAGCCACCCAAACTTCGCCCCACCTTGAAAAAAATAGATAAGCTTTATTTAGAGTTACAGTGGATAGGACCCAAACTTTAAGGAATTAGTAATCTGTTTCTCAAAAAATAGTTCCAGAAAATGAGAAGACATAAAACTAACCAAATAATTTTGTAAGTCTAGTAAAACTTTGACATCAAATAAAGCTTTGCTAAAGAAGATAATCATTAAATAACTTATTTAAAAATCTAAATGCAAAAATTATTTTAAAAAAGAAAACCAGCATACCCATATTATCTAGTAATGTGTGCATATAGCATGACCAAGCTGAGTTTATCCCAAAGAAGGCCAGTGTGATTAAATATTAGAAAAGCTATTACTGTAAATACCACATAAGCAATATAAAAGATTACCTTCGGATTATCTAAAAGTTTCAGAAATGGACTTGTCAGTAATGTTTCATTCCTATTCATGATAACAAAAGAGGTTTTTTTGCAGAACAGGAAAGGAGAGGCTGGCACTGACCCGATAAAGGATATTCATAAGGAGAAAATCAAACACAACAATGGTGAAACTTTAAAGTGATTTTCTCTAAAGGTTACCAGTGTTGTGCTCAGTTTTTGTTTTTTTTTTAAGGCATTTCCTTTGAAGTCAAGAACAAGGCACAGATAAACTCTCTCATGGCTAATGTTGAACATTGTATGATCGCCATGAATTGAAGGACAGGATTGGAGGCCCGAGTATCTTAAGTAAAGGAATGACATTTCCCTTCCTAACGAGCTGTAAGATTGAAGAAGAGGGAATTACCGAGAGAATTCAAGACATTCTACAATGATCCACAAGAGTTAAGCTCAACAGATGAATGGATTCAAAATAAATTACATAAGAAAGCATAATTTATTGTCATAATCCAGAAAGGACCAATGATAAAAAATGCCATATAGCAATAAAATATTATGTGGCACCTCCCAATAAACCTAACATCTTTGTAAGATCTTTTTAGAGAAAATTACATAATTGCTGAATGCATAACCTAGATATAGATCATGATGTGAAGTCTCAATATCCTAAAAATGTCAGTTGCACCCAAATTGATCTATGCACTCAGTGAGATGTTAAAATGTGTAGAACTGGTGAAAGTCAGGCTAATACTTATATGGAGGTACAAGAGTCCGATTTAAGCAAAGGAAAATTTGAAAAAGCAGAACCTGGAAATCAAGTGGCTAACCAGACAGTAGACTTACTTCACTTCTACAGTAATTGAGGAAAAGTAGACTCAGTGCAAAGATTCAGGAATGGTTGCTCTAAGGACTTCGTTTGTGATCCAGGGGTTAAGACTCCACCCTCCCCGTGCAGAAGACGCCTTGTTCACTGTCTAGATCTTAGACATTAACCTGTAAGAGCCATGCTCTGTTTAGAGGTATAACAGAATCGTGTCTTGTAACTTTTATCTTGTAAAATCCATCTTTCTGTCAGGTAGCAATGTTCACATTGCAATCTTCTAAATACCAAGTATAACAGTAAAACCTGTTTCACACACACCACACATCTTAGTTATTGAGTGCATTTCTTCCCATTCTTTTTTTCTCTTTCTTGTCCAGGGAAAATTAGTCATTCTTTGAGAGATGTAGGTGTTGGGGTTTCTTTCTAAATAAAGGAGTTCCTTCTGGGGTATTAAGAGCAGAAAGGAAAGGACGTGTCAGCTCTCAGGGAACCAGCAGTTCCTTATGAGACTTCCATGGGCCTGAGACTGCCGCCTTCAGAGTGAGTGAGAGGTGAAGCAGGCAGGCTGGCAGCAAAGGGCACAACTGATCTATCCTAGTGGAGCTTTCTTTTTTAAAAACGCTATTGCATAGGGCTCTCCGAAAAAGGGGCGTTTCTAAAGGACCACAGGGAAAGAAGGTGTGAAAGAGACAAGCAGGCGTGCAAGCAGCATCCTCCAGACCGAGCGTCAGTTTTCCCGACAAGACTGATCAAAATGAATTAGGAGAAAACCAAGACGCACACAAGTGCCATTTAAAACCGCTTCCCATTCTAAGCAAGAAGAAAACCGTGCATCAAAGATGTTTCAGTTGATTTCAAAACTAGATATTGAGCAAAACGTATGTGTATGTCTATATACATATGTACACTTTTATATATAATGTGGATGTATGTAACATAGATACATACAATCATATGTTTATATGCTGGTAGGGGCATTGAGTTTGTATCTTTGAATGTTTTCTCAGGCTTGGGTTTACAGGAGGTTGCCAGCATTTCTCACTCATCCATCCAACTGTCTATGCTTAGAAGGGCCTCGACCTTATATTGTCACTGTTCAGTCTCTCAGTCGTGTCCTACTCTTTGCCTGGACTGCAGCACGCCAGGCTTCCCTGTCCTTCACCATCTCCTAGAGCTTGCTCAAAGTCATGTCCATTGAGACGGTGATGCCATCCAACCATCTCGTCCTCTGGCATCCCCTTCTCCTCCCGCCTTCAATCTTTCCCAGCATCAGGGTCTTTTTCAATGAGTTGACTCTTCAAGTCAGGTGGCCAAAGTATTGGAGCTTCAGCTTCAGCCTCAGTTGATCTCATATACTTATTGAAATTGTTTTTAATGCTATCACTGTCTTGAAATTTTTCATAATTTTTGAACGACAGGCCCTGCATTTTATTTTGCACTGGGCACCTCAGATTACACAGCTGGCCTGGTGGGGGAAGGAGTACACCCTCGCCTCTGGCCTAGACAAGACTCCTCCCTGCTCACCTTCCACGGGCTTCCGTCCCCACAGCACAAGACAGGCAGGGCTGAGGCCAGGAGGCAGCCCCTGGCAGCCGGGACCTGGTGGCCTAAGGACGCCAGAAAGGAGGGGAAGGGAGGGGAGGGTCTAACCAGGTGAACAGGGTGGCAGGTGCAGGGACACCCCCTGGACTCCGTGGTCCGTGGACATCACCTCTTTCCTCTGTCTTTCTTCTCCCGACCTGTCTTCCCACAGAAGCTGGGCTACTCAGACCTCAGCGTGCCAGGCTCGGCCAAGCTAACCTTGGGCACCTAAGAGGCAGGGACACGGAACCAAGCCTCCTGGTTGCTGGCAGCTGAGACTCGCTGTTGAGGTAGGTCCCTGAGAGCAGGCTGGCTCCCGTGGGCATCTCCACCGGGGGACCAGGGACAAGGCCAGGGCCGGGGGACAAGACTGCTGTGACCTGGCCTCCAGCTTCTTCTCCAGCAGGAAACCAGAGACGTGATCGAAGCCCTGGGACAGCTCTCTGTGGTCATTTTAGAGCGTGCCCCACCCCCACCCCCGCCCCGATCCCGGGAGAAGCAAGCAAAGAGCTTGGGGCGGGAACCTGCGCTGTCAAGGAGGCAGTGAACACGCCTTCCCATCAGGTCCGCACCGCGGATACTGGAGGTGCCGGAACTCTGCTCTTAGGAGTCACGTGGTCTCGGGTCCATCGTCTGCGCTGCCTTCACTCAGGAACCACGCGGGAAGTTACCCGCTTTACCTCCTCCAGGGAGGGTCTCCACTCTCTCTCATTTCCTCATGCACGCCCTCCAGGCCCCAGCAGGTGCCCACACCTCAACGTGGGCGTGGGCCCAGGCGAGAGGCGTCCTGAGATGCGGGGGTCCCGTCCCCTTCCGTCCCCATCCATGGATGGCTGGCAGGGGCTCAGAGGGGTGTTAGTTAAACACAGTACCTGAAACGTTTTTAAAAAGTTTATCTTTCCCAGCACCACTTGTTAAAGAGGTTGTCTTTTTTCCATTGTATATCCTTGCCTCCTTTGTCAAAATTTAAAAAAAAAAAAAAAAAAAAGTTTATCTTTAGGTTAGATAATATACTGACGGCCTCGAGCCCTTCTTTTGAAGGTTTTGGGAAGTGCTCTTTGTGAAAAGCATCAGACCAGGAAGATGGACGTCCTTTGTTGTACAAAACACTTTGTCTGCAGACCCTGAAGAAGAGGATCTCCAGGGAGAAGCCTGGGGCTGGCTCCTCCAGCCTCAGGGTGAACCCCCCTCCCCAGGCTGCCGCGGCCTCCCTTAGGGGGTCCGACCCCTCTCAGCAGGGGGCCCGCTGTCCCCCTGGACGCGTTGGCTTGCCCGTCACCTGGCAGGCACCCGGTCCGTCCCTGCAGGGAACAAGCCCACACATGACGTCGGCATCAGGTCCTAGGTGACATGAGTGTGTGAAGTGAGCCCGTCCGACTGAGAAATTGCGCCCGAGACGCTCCCACCCGAAGGTCAGCTGCGGCTCCCGTGGAAGCGGGCGCCCTGTCCCGTCAGCTGTGTCCTGGCCTCAGGCAGGTGGTCGGGGCGGCAGGGGGGCTGCTCTGGCAGGAAGGTCAGAACATGGGCAGCCACGGGCGTCTGCCTGGCCCTTGCTGTCTTTAGAGATTCTCTCAGGCATGAAATGCGTTGCCTGCTCGATGTAATTTCCGTGCGACCACTGTGAGCTGTGTGTCTACAGAAAGTGACTGATCGTTAGTCTGAGAGTCTCTCCAGGAAGACCGCGGCTGCAGACCCTTCCCAGCCCCGCCGACAGCGGCTGCTATCAGCCTCTGCTCTGCTCTGCTGTGCTGATGGACAGACCGGCTACGGCTCCTGAAAGGACAGACACACAGCAGCTCCCAGCAGCTTCAGGCCAATGCAGTTTCCCAGAGCTTTCGCCCAAACGTTCGTGAGGTGCAGCAAAAGGCTTTTCTTCCTTGATTTGAGTGCACATTTTTCCTATTGAGAATTAGCAACTTGATTGTTGTAAAAAAGCAATTTCCAGGTCGACTGCCGGTGAAGCCGTATTGAGTCTGACAGCTGTGTTTGTGGATTTTGTTTTTTTTTTAAGTGGCATTTCCTAGGAGCAGAAACAGTAAAAACTTGCCCCATCTTTGCTGTTCTTTCAGTGACATCAGGGCTGAAAAGAGCTAATCAGTGTGAATAATAAAGAGATGTTATGTTTTCTCTATGAATTGGAAGTCCCTTGGCAAAGAGACTGAGGTGGGGATTTTGGTCACTTTGGGGTTTGGGCCTCAGCAGATGAAGCGGGGGTGGGTGACGGGTGCACACCACACTCGTTGCGAAGAAAGACCTTCAGAGGAGTGACCACGCCTGAGTTGTGCCCTCTGCCCCGTCCATCCAGAGGGCTTCCTGTCCCGCGGGGAGCGAGGGGAGGGCCACGCTGCCCACTGGACTCCAGTGGCTGCTGCTCTGCCCTCGGAGCACTGAGCCGGGGGTGAGGCATCAGCCCCTCACCCACGACCTGGGGTGAGCAAACCCTGCGGGGAGAGCCCGGCGGGGTTGGGGGCCAGCACCCCATCCAGGGCTCTGGGGCCCCATTCTATAGCCACGGAGGCTCCAAAAGCAAAGCGTTCTCATGCTTTCTAAGATTCTTTGTCTCATTCCACCCCGCACCCCACCCCAGGCATCTGCGTCTCTCTGTCCTTCCGGACCGCCAGTGCCCCCGGCCGCTTCTCTCCTCACACACGACCAGTATGAAGATGGATCAATACCCCCTCCCACTATGAAGATGGATCAATACCCCCTCCCCACCACCCCACTATGAAGATGAATCAATACCCCCTCCCCGCTCCCCCCCACTGTGAAGATGAGTCAATACCCCCTCCCCGCCCCCCACATCCTTGGGTGTGGACAGCCCTGGACTCTGAACAGCTCCCCCCACCTCCACTTTCTGAAGCTCCAGCCCCGCACACGGGCTCCTCCCGGGAGAGCCGTCCCCGGGCGATCTCGTCCCAAGGCTTACAGCCCAAGGCCCCCCACATCATCCAGCGGGGCTCCCCCATGAGAGACAGAGGCCAGACCCAGCTCGTTCCCCCAGGAGGCCAGCAGGGCGATGCTAGGGGAAGCTGGCAAGCAGGGTCCCGTCTTCACAGCGCGAGGGGGCTGTCTGGCTGACCCCTCTGGCTTCCATGTTGGACCCTGCTGGGCAGGCCCCTCGCTGAGTCTAGAGATCTGACCTGACCCCGCCAGCCCCTCTGTCCTGGGGTGGATGACACCTCCCCTCACACCTGCCCAGGAGCCCCCCCACCTGGGCCGACGGAGGAGCAGGCCCAGCTCTACCTGCCGTTCCCCAAGCTGACGGGCGTGGACCCCTCACCATGAGACGTCTGTGGGCCTGTGAATACCCCCAGGCTCACGGTTCTCTCACTTCTTACTTACAGACCAGTTTCTCGAGGACATACATGCACACAGGCTGGACAGACCTGTGTCCCAGCGAGGAGAGCATGGCATTTCAGACTTGCTCGCTCAAAACACCACCAGCTCGCTCCTCTGCAAGAGGAGCCCCCTTGAAATCAGAGCCCTGGGGCACTGTGTGGTTTGGAGGAATGACCACCTGTCTGAGGTCTGATCCGAACACGGTGTAGGAATGAGCTGTGCTTTCTGCTAAAACTCTATTCTGGAATCATCACCAACGTTAAAACCAGCTAACACACAGTGCACAATCAAAGACCAGTTTGCTTATTTCCAGGATCCTAACCAGCCTCCTCAGAGAAGGCAATGGCACCCCACTCCAGTACTCTTGCCTGGAAAATCCCATGGACGGA
The DNA here is from genome assembly GCF_910594005.1 of Cervus elaphus. Taxonomy (NCBI): domain Eukaryota; kingdom Metazoa; phylum Chordata; class Mammalia; order Artiodactyla; family Cervidae; genus Cervus; species Cervus elaphus. Next base: position 631,399 of record NC_057830.1, read on the forward strand.
GGAGCCTGGTAGGCTGCAGTCCATGGGGTCGCAAAGAGTTGGATGCGACTGAGTGACTTTATTTTCACTTTTCACTTTCATACACTGGAGAAGTAAATGGCAACCCACTCCAGTGTTCTTGCCTGGAGAATCCCAGGGACAGCGGACCCTGATGGACTGCCGTCTATGGGGTCACACAGAGTTGGACACAACTGAAGCGACTTAGCAGCAGCAGCAGCAGCAGCAGTAACCAGCCTCCTACTCTCGGTGATTCTTATGAAATTGTGGCTGACATGGTGCTGTCTCCTCAGCTTGGTTCCCTGACCCCAACACCCTCCACCGCTACCCACAGCTCCATCCAGCCCCCCTCTTCTGGCCAACACTGGTCCCCTCGGCGCAACTATGTGCTTATAATTCTGTTTTCTAATCCATCAACCATGGTTTCTCCAGTGATCATGTGTGGATATGAGAGTTGGACTATAAATAAAGCTGAGCACTGAAGAATTGATGCTTTTGAACTGTGGTGTTGGAGAAGACACTTGAAAGTCCCTTGGACTGCAAGGAGATCCAACCAGTCCTTCCTAAAGGAGATTGGTCCTGGGTATTCATTGGAAGGACTGATGCTGAAGCTAAAACTCCAATATATTGGCCACCTGATGTGAAGAGCTGACTCATTTGAAAACACCCTGATGCTGGGAAAGATTAAAGGCAGGAGGAGAAGGGGACTACAGAGGACTAGATGGTTGGATGGCATTACCGACTTGATAGACATGAATTTGAGTAAACTCTGGGAGTTGGTGATGGACAGGGAAGCCTGGTATGCTGCAAGTCCCTGGGGTCGCAAAGAGTCAGACACGGCTGAGCGACTGAACTGAACTGAACTGAACTGAATCCATCAGCTTTGCCCACTGACTGCAAAACAAATGACTATCCTAGATACACTTGGCAAAAAAAACCTGCCCTAACTGTAACTAAACAGAAAAGAGAGAGAGAAGAAAATGGACTTGACGCTGTCATTTCTGCAGCCTCCGCCCTAGTGAGTCTGGACGTACCTGGCGCTCCTGACAGCCCTAGTCCTCCCGGGTCTCCTGTTGCTTGTCTCTCCTCGGCCTGCTGTCCCTTCCTGCTCCTGCGGGGAGGCCGCTGAGACCCTGAGGGGCCCCTCCTCGGCATCGGCATGGCCGTGTCTGAGAATCCAGACCCTACTCCGTGATCCCTGGCAGCCTTGCGATGCCCTCGCTCAGGGTCACGGGTACCTCTGCCTGAGTCGTCCCATCTTCAAGCAGACAGACAGACTTCCCAAGGTCAGGAGCCCCGGCCGTGGCCAGGGAGCTCTTCCCACTTCACGGACATGACTGCATCCGACGTCAGCTCCGGTGGAGACCCTCAGAGGTCTGTCCTCTGGGCACGGGGTCACGCTTTCCTGCACAGCTGCCCCCAGAAGCACTGTCCTGACAAGAGAGGACTCACACGGAATCAAGCCCTGGGCGTCTCCCCTCCCACCCCCAGGAGGATCCACTTGCTAACGTCGCAGCATATGACTCACTTTCTCGATAGCTTCTGTGCATGCACCTGATTTATTAAAAATGGTAAAACCATTAATAATCTCTGCAGTCAGGGCCTGCTTCCTGCATCCATGACACTCTTCCAAAATGTCCACAGTCTGTATCTGACGCTCACAGCACCCTGTGAGGCACCTCTGACCCTGTTTCTGCTTCATCTGCGAGGAAACCGAGGCAGGGAAGTTGCAGACTTTCTCAGGCCCCAGTGTGCGTGGCCCCAGGGCGCTCCTGCCCCAGCCCCGCCCCGAGCCCCCGGAAGAGACGCAGCAGAGGCAGACGGTGAGTGCAGAGCCTCCTCTGCCCCCAAGTCTGGGCAGGTGCCTGTGTCCACACCCGCTGACCCCTGGGGCCACGTGGGGAGAACGCAGCCGGGTGGGCTGACGGTGTGGCCTTGGGGCCCGGAGCAGCTGGGGTGCAGCCACGGACGCTCCATGAGCAGGCGAGGATGCCCCCTGCCCTCAGCTCCTCAACACCACGCAGGCTTTTCCAGGCTCGTCTGCCACGAAAAGACCTGAATTGACTACGGAAACCTTGGATTGATGGAGTTTAACATGAATTAATAAAGAGAAATTTGCCAGCAGGCAGAAGAAAGGCTTGAAATAGTAATTATGTTCAGCTTCAGAAAAATAGGGATCGAAGCTTTGCACCTCGAGTCGATGACCTGAAAACTCCACCCCTGCTCTGTCTTGACACACACACTTTTGTATCCACCTGCCTGATACACATGGAACACAGGTGTGTGTGTGTGTGTGTAGGGGGGTGCCCACAGAACCACTGTGTAGGTGAACAAGGAACACACGTGTGTGTGTGTGTAGGGGGGTGCCCACAGAACCGCTGTGTAAGTGAGTAAGGTGAGTAACTGCCTCCGTCCCAGGAGCATGACCTCAGCCCCTGCCCCGCCCACCCCTGCAGCCACACATCTGACGTCCGTCCCCGCTGGTGGTCCTGAGCGCTCGCATCCACAGTCTCTGGGAACTCCTCACAGCTTACCTCCGAGAATCACAGGAGATGGAGCCTTCATCGGCCACGTTTCTTGCCGTTGGCTGGGACCCCACCTTCGAGAGGAGGGTCTGACCGCTCCCCAGCCCGCCATCTCCGGCAGGAGAGTCTGCTCCAGGCTCTCTGCCTCCCACCCCACGGGGGCCGGTGCTCGGTGCCGGGGTGTCTACACTGGGTGGGGGCCCGTCTACACTGGGTCAGCCCCGGCCCGTTCCTCCAGGACGCCCACCCAGTGGGTGAGGGAGGAAGCCGAGGGCCGGGTCAGGCCGTCGCCCTTTGGTTGGTTTCAGGTCAGCGTCCCTGACCGCCCAGTGTGACGTTCTGACCTCCCTTCCCCCTGGGAAACCTTGTTGCCTCTGGTCGGCTTATCGGTGGGCTGTGTGCTCGTCCGTCCTGGGCAGCAGCGACATCAGCGCTCTGGAATCACGGGAGCTGGAAGCAGTTGTTCAGCTCAGCCCTCTCAGGTAAAGCACACGTGCGTGGTCTGTGTGATTAATACTGACAAAAGTTTCAAAGGGGAAGGTGTTTAGTGACTGTTAAGCTGCCTTTCTTTAGGTATCTGTGGCCCAGAGCTAGCAAGAGATGTGGGCAGAATCATGGTGTCTGTGAGCGCCTGCTCCAGCTTCAAAGCAGAACATTGCAGCAGACCCTTGCACACTCACCCCCAAGAGCAGCCCAGCGCCCGACTCGCAACACCAGAGCCGTGTCCTCTGGCCGACCTGACAGATGTCCAGAGTGAAGGTTTGACACAAGGGTCTGCCAGCTACGAGACGAACTAGCAAGCACAAATGACTGCAAAGCACCAAGAGTTTGCCATGTGCAGTAAGGAATAAAGTTTATCTCCACAGGGGTATTTCCTTCAGTATTAATAGTCATCCAGCCAAAGAAAACAGACTGTGCAGTTGAAGATAATGAGCATAATTAGGACTGAGTTTATAAAGCCCTGTCTTTCTCAAAGGACAATATTCTCTGATTCAATATTCAGTATGTGATTCTGCATTTTCACCCAAGGCTGGTGCAACAAAAATTTTACCACATATGCGGACAGCAATTGCTGTACTATGCGCATTATATACTATCTTTTAAAGATGACTGCATACTAGAAAATCACTTTAGGGACAAGAGTCAGAGCAGGGTGTGGTGACATCCAGCTTGAGCTGAGGCTCACAGAGGTTCAGGGAGGAGAGATGTTCCCCAGGGACCCCAGGTGACGGGCATCAGGGATTCTGTCCTGGGCATGTGCCAGCAAGGCTGAGCCCACTTTTATGACAGTTTCTGTTTGAGATACTTCAGTTCCAGCTGCTGGCTAAAGACAAACACCCCCCTAATTAAATACTCTGTAATAATTCTGATCTACGTTAACAGTGGCACATTTATAGAACGAGTATGTTTGTTGCAGAATGAAACTGGTCCTTAGTTAAAGAACATGTGATAGTAAAAGAAAGAAGTCCAATAGCAGTGTTGTCAGCATGCTTTAGGCGAGCTCCGGGGGATCACTAATCTTGGGGGAGACTTTCTCCCTTCCTGCTTCTAAGAGCTGTGCTGACCCGGGGTCACCAGCCCACACGTCCTCTGATCGTTTCTTTGCTGGGATCTCACGAGTTTCTATTTGCTCTTAGGGTCCTGAGGTCTACCACAGTGCACCCTGAGGCCGCGGGGCTTCCAGAGCAGGTGTGAGGTGCAGAGCCTCTGTCCAGGTGCGCTGGGGAAATGTTTACTGATCAGCTCACTGCCGTTTTGATGAGATGCTCACAATTCTGTCAGCCCCGCTCTCACAGAAAACATCTTTAAACACATGCGGAAAGCTTCAAGAGAACCAGGGAAGGGAGAATTGCATATTTGCCAGATACCTGTGTATATGGAGCATTAAAAACCCTGCCAGGGCCAAGCGTCCTCATTTGGTTTCTCACTTTTGATGGAATCCTCATTTGGATTTCCTCAGAAATTAAGGAAGTGGGGAAGATGGATTTGGGGGTGACCGCTGCGTGGAGTGCGGAGGGGGGCCAGATGCCCTGCAGTTACCTGGGTGCGCCTTTGAGGGGTAAGCGTTCAGACCACCCGTAGGATCACCGCAGAGTGTTCACATGGTGTGACGATGCAACCTCCCACCATGGCCTTTCTTCTCGGTGCTGTGAAATCATCTGGAAATGATAAACACGCACAGGTGTGCAAGCATGTCCATTCTCAACCCCATTCCCCCCGACCTGGAGGCGTGAGCGCTAGTCACTCCCTATGTGTGATAAGAGACCCACCATCTGTTATTTATTAAAGGGAAGGAACACATGGGAAAATGAATCACTTTGTTCTATGAAAAAGGCAATGTATTTCACCGACTTTTAAAATATATTTTTATTGTCATCTATTTTGAAATACTGAATAACCCCCAAAGCAATGATACTTAATAAAATAAAATTGCTGTAAGTTTTATAATTTAAAGCTAACACCCAGATTCTGATACACAGCAATAAGGTAGAGAGTTAGCACCTCAGTTTCCCTTCACTTAAGAATAAATTAAAGGCCTGCTCCGTAAGACAGCCTAACAGGCGTGAGGACAGCTTAAAGTGCAAGTACTAGATCAGCCGAGGTTATTTCTAAGGCATGAGGTAAAGCTAACGTCCTCTGAACCCTCAGCTTCCCCTGATCTGCCAGGGGGCCTTTTCAAGCTCTTTTGAAGAGTCTCCTGCTTGGAGACAGAGCTACTTCTACTACTACTAATTAGTGATAACAGTAAAATAGCAAAGAGTGTTTAGTGCGTGCCGGCTTTGGGTAGGGCTCAGCTGGTAAAGAATCTGCCTGCAATACAGGAGACAGAGGGGACAAAGGTTTGATCCCTGGGTCGGGAAGATGCCCTGGAGGAAGAGACGGCAACTCACTTCAGTGTTCTTGCCTAGAGAATCCCATGGAGCCTGGGGGGGCACAGTCCACAGGGATCACAGTCTAAATGCATGCACACAACACAGCTTTGGTGGACAATGGGCTATGCTATGTACTTCCGTAATTGTCTTTATTTCAGCCACACTGAGGAGTATAATTTTTGGTTCCCAGGTTACAGATGAGAACCTTGAAGTTCAGTAAAGTGAACTCTCTGCCCTGGACACTGAGGAGGAGAAGCTGAGGAAGAAAGTCTGGGCCTAAATCAACTGCTCTTGCCATGAGCGTGCCTCTCCTTCCATCACAGACTCGTGGGATCCGGCTCCTCTCCTGGCCTCAGGCTCATCCCCGGGAGGGCGGTCTCCACCATGGAGGGAGCACCCTCACGTCAGAACCGCTGCCCCGGGGCCAAGCCAGACACTCCTGAGGACCCGGAAAGACCGTCTTCTGAGTCAAGGGTGAGAGCAGTCACATCCACGAAACCCCAGAAGGCTCCCCTACTGCTAACTTTGTGTCCACATCTACCACCAAATAAAGCAACAGTGCTCTCCTCTCTAAGTGGTACAGGAGTCTCAGCTCTTTGGGGAATTTAGTTTTGAAGGTCAGTTAGGGTTCAAGAGAGTTACTCTTGTATAGTTTCCAAAAGGAGGACATCTTTTTCAAAAGTAACTCCCGTTTGCTTTTCTTTCAAAAGCTTCCATTTTGGATTATCTTGAAAGCACAAAAGCACTTATGAAGTAAAAAAAGTTCTTCATATGCTTGCATGAGACTTAGGTCTATCATACGGATTATATTTCCTGGGGAAAGAAGACTGCATTCTCATCACGATGTGGAGGAAAAGAAGGAAATGAAATGAAACAGCTCACGAGTGAGCGGGAATCACACTGTTTAGGATTACACAGCATTCTACATGTCTAACCTATATGAGCAGTTAGTTAAGATGTTACTACACTCTTCACAATAACCCACCAGCTTTATCTACTGCATCCTCTACCCATCGATTTCAGTAACTACTCTGAAGTCTGCACAACCTTTTCCTGTGTTTCCTGCCTTTGGTTTTAACAACAGGACTATGAAGAAAAAACTTTAAACTCTATTTCTATTTATTACCAAAGATTACGTTATAGGTGTGTTTGTGTTTACACAAACACATTATAGGTGGGAAACACAAAAACATAGGTGGGAAAATGCCAATATTTACCCTGAAATATGGAGCCAGTTTACGGTCCAGGGGAAGATGCCAGAGAACTCCAGCTTCCTTTTACCTAGGCCAACCTCTGATCACTGTGTGTCTGTTTCCAATGTTTGCTTGTTTATTGGTAAAAGTGTTAGCTTTTAGCTTCAACGCCTCTCACTGCCAGCAGGACGGAACACTCTTCTCACAGGAATCGGCCTCAGCTTTTGCTCTGTGCTGCTCCCTGCCCCAAGAAGGGCCCTTCTGCCCCGTCTGTTCATTTCCCTCTGTTTCATTTTCTTGCTCCAGAGGGCAGAGATCACACGCTCCTGGTAAACCCAGCACATCCATTACTAGTGTGAAACATAAACCGAATCCATGGTGCAGTGGGTCCTAACTTCCACTTGTCTCACGTAGCAGTAAGAACAGCTCAGGCTTTTAAATTTTGTTTTGAGACCCTCAGACATTCCCTGCCTTGTTTGAACATTATTCGCTAATCACGATTTCCTGAAAACTCTGAGATATTCTTAAGAGCTCATCATCTCAAGAGCCATGCATCCTTAGTTGGCAGGTTCCAGGGCATGTGTCATTTCAATAGAAAAGCGTCAAACTCCTGCAGCCCCTTAGGACCTCCAAACATTCTCAACAAGGAGCAGTTGATGTCTCTTCCACATGGCAAGAGGAAGTTCAACCTTTGGTCAAAGGGCGTCAGATCAGCGTTCTTAGGTCAAGAAAATTTCCACGCATTAACTCACCTGAAGTGCAGAATCTGCTCTCCAGCCCCTCCACAGTAAGGCGTGCAGACAGCGGGTGAAGATGGGCAGGTTTTGGACGGGGGCCCGTGCTTGCTTTGCATCGTCTCCCTAAAGCCATCCCTGCTGAAGGGAAGTGTCTGTGCCTCCCCTCCACGCACCCCTCACCAGTCATCGGGAAAACACAGAAACACACACTTTGGTTTCCGTGAGAACAGACCAGCACTTCTCAAACTGGTCAGTTTCTTTTCAAAAGTGCTGGGCCTTCATATAGTAACAAGGTGACCGTGCGCTCACTCACGCCTAACAAATCAAATGTCTCCAGATACTGAAGTTGCTGTCAGAGATCAATAGCGCTCTTTCCACTGCAAAGCCTCCGAGGATTCGCTGGTGGAAACACCGGTGCGGGGCGTCCAGCCACTGGAGGCCCTGCCCAGTCCCACGCCCACACCGAGCTCGCTTCCATCACTCTCCCCCTCCCAAGGCCTGTCTGCCCCATCAGACTCCAGCACAAACGCTCTTCATCAGTCTGGTGGTTCAGTGGAATTCCAATAATTAATGTCATTCAAGTGGCTTCAGATTTTCAACTTGGGGCTTCCAGAAAGTGGGTGAAAATTGATGCCTACGAGGCTGACCAGAGTAGATCCCTGGAGACACTGGCTGGCCCCCATAGGCATCCACCGGTCTCTTATGAATATCCCAGACGGCAATGAAGGTGTGGTGCATATATACAGTGGGATACTACTCAGCCATAAAAAAGAATGAAATAATGCCATTTGTGAAGACATGAACGGACCTAAAGATTATCATGCTAAGTGAAGTAAGTCAGACAGAGAGAGGCAAATATCAAATGATATCACTTATATGTGGGATCTACTAAAAAATAAACTTTTTACAAACCAGAAATGGACTCACAGATTTCAAAAGCAAACTTATGGCTGCCAAAGGGGAAATACAGGGGGAGTGATAAATTAGGAGATTGGGAATAACAGATACACACTACAATATATAAAACAGATACATACCAAGGACTTACTCTACAGCACAGGAAACTGCAGGCAATATATTGTAAAAACCTATAAGGGGAAAATCTGGAAAAGAACACACACATTATATATACACCATGAGTCACTTTGCCGTACACCTGAAACTAACACATCATCATAAATCAACTAGACTTCGGCTGTTCCATTGCTGTTTCATTCCCCTAAGTAAACAGGGATGTTCCTGGGGGTGGAGGCTCCCTCCATATGTGTTGCTGACGTGTTGACTGCACACTCAACGTGATTCCCCAGATCCTTATTGGCCACGGTTCGGGAACACCACAAGCTTGGGTGTGAGAGAAACACAAACTGTCCGTACACCCTGGGGACCAGCCCATCCTCTCACTGGAGGGCCAGGAAGAGACTCGAAGGCCAGTGCCCTTGCCATCATAGGATCCCATGCACACACATTTTGGGGACATTTTCACCAGCTTTAGCATTAAGATTTCTGAAATAAGGAGCCATACACCATCCATTTAATTTGGGCTAAATTTTTAAACAGCCTCCATGCTTATAAAGATGAGAATGTTAAATAATGTTTTATTTTAAATAGTAATTAGGGCTTTCTTATAAAAGAATTTTAAAAACTGTTTGAAGGAGTTTCAAAGCCTGCTTAATTTTAGGCTGTCTCAGAAACAGACGATTTTCATAACTTTGTTTTGTAGAGTACAGAGCTGTCATTCTTCCGGGCACCTTGAGAAAGCAATTTTCTTTAAAAGGTTTCAGAACCTTTCTTCCTTCTATCACATTCCTCTTCAAAAAGTATCCAGTTTCAAAGAGCAGATAAATATTTTATGTGTGCTTTTAAAATTCTCTGTTTTAAATACTAAGAACTGAGATATTTTGGTTTCCTTGTAGATAGCATCTGTTGACTACATACACACTGAGTGGATGTATGAATGTGTGCATTTGACAGGTGGGTGTATGTACACGTGTGCATTTGACAGGTGGATGTATATATGTGTGTGCATTTGATAAGTGGATGTAGATATGTGTGTGCATTTGATAGGTGGATGTATGTATGTGTGTGCATTTGATATGTGGATGTATGTAAGTGTGTGCATTTGAGAGGTGGATGTATGTACGTGTGTGCATTTGACTGACAGGTGGGTGTATGTACCTGTGTGCATTTGACAGGTGGGTGTATATATGTGTGTGCATTTGATAAGTGGATGTATGTACATGTGTACATTTGATAGGTGTATGTATATATGTGTGTGCATTTGACAGGTGGATGTATATGTGTGTGCATTTGACAGTGGATGTATATATGTGTGTGCATTTCATAGGTGTATGTATGTATGTGTGTACATTTGATAGGTAGATATATATATGTGTGTACATTTGATACGTGGATATATATATGTGCGTACATTTGGTAGATGGATGTATGTATGTATGTACATTTGATAGGTAGACGGATAGATGGACATTTGGTTTAAGTTGCTATCTCACGTTAGCTCCCTCCGATTGCCCTCAGGGCATTCGGGCCCGGTCCTTACCCTAAGCAATGCCGCCTGCTCCTCTCCGTTCCGCCCCCACTTGCTGATGGCGGATGCGGGCAGCTGGGTTACTTTTCTGCTGGGAGTTGCTTTTAGGCATGTAATCTGTGGGTTTTATTTATTTTTCCTCCCAGTTAGGTTGCCCTCCGAGATTCAAAAACGTCCCCCAGACACGCCAGTGCGAGGGTTTCCTGGTATTTGGAAACCTCCTCTATTACGCCTCCCTTCCCGGGATGGGTCTCCATCCCTAGCTCTTTTGTCTCCCTTTTTATCTTTTATATTCTGTCCTACCTCCTTTCGGAGACGATGGGCTGCTTTTCTGGGCGCCTGATGTCTTCTGCTAGTGGTCAGAAGTTGTTTTGTGAAGTTTGTTCAGTGTTCAAATGTTCTTTCGATGAATTTGTAGGGGAGAAAGTGGTCTCCCCTTCTTATTCCTCTGCCATTTTGGCTCCTCCGGACATTTGGTTTAAAAAGTCCCCTTTGGAGATGATTCAGATGGTAACTGCAATTGCCCCAGAAATCCATTGTGTATCTAAAAGAACAGATAACAACACATTTTAATTGCTTTTCTGTTCTCTCGGGACCCCACCAACAAGGTGGCTTACATGGGTCTTTTAGGCAACTAAGCAAGTAAGGCAGAGAAAACCAAATTAAGAAACAAAAGATAAAACCCACAAGACTACAGGGATCTAAGTTAATTATGCACACAGTATATTATTAACCCCCAGCTCCAGTTTATGCAAAATAACACCACTTTGGGTAAAAATCAGAGGAATGGTCTGTACCCGAGTAGCCAAGCTGCCTTTGAGGAAGCCGTGACAGCCGCCAGAATGCTTCCTTCTTTGCGTCCTGCGAGCATCACTGCCTCCAGGAAGAGGAAACTGCAGACTCCGCCCTGGAGCCTAAGGGAAGTAACACAGAGTGAAGGACGGAGGAGAGCGGTTCTGTGCTCACTGCTGCCCCTCCTGCTGGCCCAGGCTTGGGCCCTCAGGCTCCCCACACCCCCCAGGATCACCCACACTTCCCACCAGTCTTGGCATTGGCTGCTCCAGGGCCCAGACTGCCCGTGGGAAGGACTATTTTAATTATTATTCCCAATATGTCATGGGCTGATACAAGTGTACAAAACAGCAAAAAGAAAATGGCTGAAAATCTGAAATTAAAAGTAACAGACTTACAAAATATGAACTAAATATCTGCTGCATTTTAATACATATATAACAAACAGAACATAGAGACATTTTGTTAAAATGTATACATTATTCGATTCAAGTTTTCATATAAGTGATTAACCTAGAGAACTGTTTTTCCCAATCCCAAATTTCTGCTTTCACCTTCTGAACTAAAATAGTGCTGGATTAGAATTCCCTGATGCTGGGAAAGATTGAAGGCAGGAGGAGAAGGGGACGACAGAGAATGAGATGGCTGGATGGCATCACCAACTTGATGGACATGAGTTTGAGCAAGCTCCAGGAGTTGGTGATGGACAGGGAGGCCTGGCGTGCTGCAGTCCATAGGATCACAAAGAGTCGGACATGACTGAGTGACTGAACTGAACTGAGAATTCTTCACTGTGATCCCCTATAAGCTCACTTTGAAGGCAACACAGGTATATTCAATATTTTAAGCACTTGATGACAAGTGCGTGTCTTCTTGCTGATTAATTGATCTCCTCTGGATTGTCCATCGATCCCCCAGGCAGGGCAGCCTGTGTGTAAAAGGAGTCAGTGCCTGCTTCCATTGTCTCCTGCGCAGAAGCCGGTCACCGGTTATGCAGGCAGAAAGGGAAAAAGCAGGCATCATTCTCTTCAAAGTCAGGGGACCCATTTCTAATCTTTATCAAAATGAGTCAGCGGTGACTGCATTTCCAGAATTCCTTTTCAACGTTTTTTAAGTGGTCAATTCCAATAAATTCTCTTGTACCTTTTAATTAATCATCAGTGAAGGACATTGATTCTATACTTTGTACACATTTGGGTCAAAGTTGACAAGCTCACCTTAAAATGTTGCATATTGTCTCTGGTCTTCCAGGCCCAACCACTGGCAGGTCGCCTCCCAAAGTCGCCTCTGGAAGTGGCCACAGCCTGGGCTCTCCGGGAGGACGTGGGTCTGCCTCAGGTGCACTGAAACACTCCTCCGGCATCTCTCCTCTGTCCCGGGAGGACGGAGCGCAGAACCGCTTCTAGTAAGCACGGAGGGCACGCCTCCTGTCACAGAAACTCAACTGTTCACAGGGGGGAAACAGGGCTCTAGATGGTGACCGTACAACCACCTTGGTCATGGCGGCCTCACTTTTGCACAAGTGAGTGCAAAGGCCTTTCCAAGTGGCCAGGACAGGGGCGGGGTGCTGTGTTGACGGAGGGAGGGATGGAGAGAGGGCGGTCTACCTACTGTGTGAAACCTGACCTGAGACCTACGTCTTCAAAAATTAAGGATTCACCCTCATTTTCAGTCTGAGCCTCTGCTGGGTGGCAGGTGGCCCAGGCTGTGGCATGACCCAAGGACGCAGCATGGGGTTAGGAGAGAAGACCCCAAAGAAACGGGGAAAGAGGATCCCAAAGAAATGAAGGAGAGAAGACTCCAAAGAAATGGGGAGAGAAGACCCCAAATAAATGGGGAGCTGCTGCCCCGGCCCTGAACGCCCAGCCTGAGGGCGGACACCGCCGGGTCCAGAAGCCTGACCGGGGGTCTCGGGGGTCAGCACCCACTCCGGACACTGTGGGGAGGACTCAGTGATGAGCCTCTTTCTGAGGGGCTGAGGGCCACTTACTTACCACACATAGGAGGTTTCTGAGCTGATGAACCACGTCGAGGATGGGAACACTGGTTTTCTCCTCAGCACCAGAGAAACGAGAGTTCTGAGAAGGATGAAGGCACGCCCGCCCGCCCTGAGTCAGCCGGCTCTGACCCTGATATCCACGGGGTGTTTTGAATCATTGACTTAGAGAATCCTTCCTGTTACCTGACTCTGCTCATTTGTGTCTGAAAGTTTCTACGTCTCTCTGACACTAGGCTCCTCGGAATTCTGCTTCCGTATGATTACCTATAATGTGAGGCAACTGTTTCTCAAATAAGTAAAGACAAATTTTAAAAAATAGCTTTGCTCTTAGAAATTCTCTCATTATCTCCTTTCCAGAAAGACAAGTAATCTCCTGAATAACTGACTGTCTCAAACCTTAAGATCATGTAGTTTGGCTGATTTTAAAAAATATTAATTTGGTGATACAGAGATTTAATTATAGTATTTTGAGAGTGTGATGACCATTAATGTTTAACAGAAAGTATCTGAAAAAGAACAATTGATAAAAAATGCATAAAAATGAGTTTTCCTATAGTAAACTCATTACATTCAATAGGATAGAGTTTGCGTTTAGATTTTAACTAATTTCCTGATTCCTGTAGGGTAACAGCAGCCTGAATAAGAATCTCTTCATACTCTTTCCCAAACCTGGAGCTCAACACAGACAGGAAATGAAACAGTCCTCACGGTGGCCTTGTTACCCCTAAGTGGGGAACAATTGCTAAATTCAGTTGCAGGTTTTATTTTGCTGCCTCTCAGTCATTAATCATCATTACTGAGATGGGAACATGGAAGGGGCTTCAGGCCCCAGTTTCCTCCCAACATGCTGCTGTCTGAGCATCCAACACGGGACCTTCAGGCTCCTGGGAGTCCTGCTCGGGCTCTGAGGCTGAGGGGAGGGCTAGGGACCTACCCAGGAGACCACGGAGACCCTCACCCACCAAACCTGCGGGCACCTCCTTTCACCCGATCCCAGGAGACCATGGAGACCCTCACCCACCAAACCTGTGGTCACCTCCCTTCACCTGATCCCAGGAGATCATGGAGACCCTCACCCACCAAACCTATGGGCACCCCCCTTCACCTGATCCCAGGAGATCATGGAGACCCTCACCCATCAAACTTGCGGGCACCTCCCTTCACCCAATCCCAGGAGATCATGGAGACCCTCACCCACCAAACCTGTGGTCACCTCCCTTCACCCGATCCCAGGAGACCATGGAGACCCTCACCCACCAAACCTGTGGGCACCCCCCTTCACCTGATCCCAGGAGATCATGGAGACCCTCACCCACCAAACCTGCGGGCACCTCCCTTCACGTGGTCTCTCCCTAGTACTAATTATAACTTAACTCCCGCACAGCATTTACTACTTACACTTGCTTCAGACATGCCATCTCCTGTAATCTTTAAGGAAAATTTTGACCTGGTTATTATCATAAAAAAGAGAAAGCTGTGAAACCGAAATACACAGTCTGGAGACTTATGTAAAGGCAGCTAACATTGGTGAACCCAGAATTCGTGACTTCCAGCTTTAGGCAACCCTCCCCCAGGGTGTCTGCCTCAGGGGGCCCCTCCAGAGGAAGAGGGGTCCCCGGCATCAAGTCCAAACCAGAGGGGTTCAGGGGGTGGGGGAGGAAGGACTGGGAATTTGGAATTAGCAGAGCAAACCATTACACACTGGATGGACAGGCAACACGGTCCTACAGTGTAGCTCAGGGAACTGTGCTCAACATCCTGTGACAAACCATCCCAGAGAAGAATGTGAGGAAGAATGTGTGCATATATATACATATGGGCTTCCCTTGTAGCTCAGTTGTTAAAGAATCTGCCTGCAGTGCAGGAGACCAGGGTTCAATCCCTGGGTCGGGAAGATCCCCTGGAGGAGGAAATGGCAACCCACTCCAGTATTCTTGTCAGGAGACTCCCATGGACAGAGGAGCCTGGCAGGTTAGAGCCCATGGGGTTGCAAGAGTCAGACACGACTTATCGCCTAAACCACCACCATATATACACACATATATATATATATATATATTTACAAATCACTTTACCGTGCAGCAGAAATTAACACAATATTGTAAATCAGCTACTGAAAAATCTGTGTTATGGCCAGTAACAGGTTATAAATCTAAAACAATGATCCCCAAACTATCAATAAAAAATTCAATCTGAAAAGAAAACAAAAACCAGAGGAGTTTGACACATCAGAGCTTAAGGCCAAGACCAGTCCTGGGGAAGAGGCGGCTCGTGGTCTCAAGCAGCCACAGACGCTACGAGAGAGGGGGCGCTCCCCATGGGCAAGTGGGTCTCGGGTGAGCCCACAGAGGCCCAAGGGACAGGGAGGCAGCCCGTCGGGGGACAGTGGAGCCTGGGGTGGGCGGCCCAGGGCTGTTCAGACAGCCACCCTTCCCCACCAGGGGCTGCCTCGTCACAGACCTTCACCCTCCTGACCCCGGGGGCTCGCAGGCAGAGGCAGGTGGAGGTCAGCCCCAGCCCTGCCCCAAAGAAGGGGAGAGGTGGGTGCAGGCCGGGCCCCCGGGGGTGACGTCCACTCTGGGCCCCGCTCCTAACCCAGCAAAGAGGCAGGTCACCGCCGTTTCCAACCTGCAGACCGGCTCAGAGTGACCGCCAGGGCTCGCGTCCACCTGGGGCTCAGGAAACGACAGCGATGGAGAGCCTGAAGCGACGAGGGCTGAGCGGCCTGCCTCCCCGGCTCTCGGGTCCCGAGGGCGGGAACCACGGCTCCATCAGCTCCCGCCTGTGGCCTCCACGCAGCCTGAGGCAGGACGCGCACAGTGGCTGAGGGCACCCTGAGCCCCGAGAAGCCGGTGACCGCGCGGGCCGGCAGCCACGTGGGCTGCTCATTTCCTGCCAGCGGCACTTACCTCTTTTGGAGAAGCTGCTTTTATTCTGCTCAGAGGGAGGAAAAGGAACGTTCCAGGACCCTGGAAGCAAGAGGCACCACGTTCCAATTCTCTAAAATAATTTAACATGTGATAATATAAGCATTTTGTTTTCAAAAATATTCCCTGGTGCTTATGCCTGCAATTCCCTGCCAACGTCCTCAAGGTTCCTGCTTATTCATTTCCCCCTCAGGGATGTGACTGGAATATAAATTATAGTTTAGACGATCTGTGAATATGAAAGGTAATTTTCTGTTCCTTGTCGCCTGGCACCGCTGAGACACAGCCTTGGGGCTTTCACGTGGAGTCCAAGGGGGCCCCCAGGACCACTTGCCTCCGTTGCTGGGGCCGCAGGTCTGAGAAGCGCGGGGATCCTCCCACTTCCGGCCGCAGGCTCCGGGGCAGAGAGGCTCCTCCTCACCTCGGGGACAGCAGTCCGTGTCTCTTCCAAGTGTCCCCTCCTCAGCCCTTGTCCTGCCAGGGTTGGGAAGCTTGGCCCCTCTGAGATCCTGCCCCCTCGGTTCCTGGTTTCTCCCTGGGGCGGGACTGCGGGGTGGGGGGGATGGGGAGAGTGGGGAGAGTGGGGGCGGGGGAGTGGGGGAGGTGGGGGGAGTTGGTGGGGGGTCCCAGGGTTTGTCCGCCAGGTCCTGCTCGCGCTGCTGAGACCAGGCTCACCCTCTGATCTGGTTAGCGGCCTCCAGGACCCTCAGGGATCCTGTCCCTGCTGGAATCCCGCAGGGTCCGCGGCCCGGACCTCCAGGAGGGTGAGCGCCTTCGGGGTCACACCTGGCATCCGCACTAGCCGCCCACCCCTCCATCACCGGCAGGGCGGAGAGGCCCGGGTCTGGGGGTCTCAGCAGGGCCTTGGCCAACGCTCCCAAGGAGGCTTCACACCCCGTGGTGAGCGCGCGGCCGCCGGGCGGGGGCGCTGCTCCGAGGCCAGGGAGCATCGGGGTTTTCACGCTCTCAGCCCACACCCACCTCAGGCCCGTGCAGTGTCCGCAGCGTCCGGAGCATCGGCCGATCTTCGCATCCCAGTCCTGCCCCGGGTGCTCTAGGTGAGGGCAGGATGGGGACCTCACAAGGCTCTGCAGCGAGGAGCTGACCCAGGGCGGCGGGCGCTCGCCGCACGGCCTGCCTCCCAAGTCACTGGAGGACCCCTCGGGACGGGGTGAGGGCCGGGAGGACCCTCGGGACGGGGTGAGGGCGGGGAGGACCCCTCGGGACGGGGTGAGGGCCGGGAGGACCCCTCGGGACGGAATCATGGTGGGGAGGACCCTTCAGGACGGGTGAGGGCGGGCGGGGGTGACTGGGGGCAGCCCTCCCGCAGGACCACGGCCGCTGGGAGATGAGGGGACATGGACATGGGGCACCGTGCAGGAATCGGGTCCCCACGGCCGCCTCCCCAGCGGATCGGGATTGCTCTGGGGGAGCCAGTGTTTTTAGCCTCATGTGTCTTAGACCTAATGGATTTTTAAAATTAGTCAACATAATGGATATTACTGGATTCTGAGTCTATTATGTAAAATTCCATGGCTGATTATTTGGGCTACAGTTGGCGTGATTTACAATTTACACTCAGAAGGCTAAGCCTCTGTGATAATTAAGACTGAGGAGTCCAGCTATGCCTTATTTTCGTCTTTTTGTTTTCTTTTTTTCAATCAGACCTCGGGGTCTGATAAACAGTGAATTTGGAGGCCCACATTCCTATCGAGAATGTTCACTTGCCTCTAAGGCCTGGAGCGTTCCTGCCCTCTCCATGATTGATTTCTGATCGTCACAGCGCTGTGAGGGGGAGCCAGGCCGCAATCTGTACCTCACAGGGGCTGGTGTTTAGGTAGAATAGTGACTCCGTGTCCAGGGCTCAGGTGACTGGCCAGCTCAGCTCCCAGAGAGTTTGATGAAAAGCTGTGGGTGTTTGGAAAGCAGGCGGTGGGGACCGTGGGAGTCAGACCACGGATGAGAAAGGCCCCGCTGATGGGTGGGGTCCCTGAAGCTGAAGGAGGCCTGGGAGGGAGGCTGGCATGAGCACCACTTACCGAGCGTGGGTATCGGTGCGTGATGGGCACTGTTACGTCACCTCCTTATCAGGCACGTCTTCCCCACATCCCCGCCAGGGTCCCCGTCTGACTGCTTCCCCTCCCTCGGGGGAGGGGTCGCAGCTTAACCGCTCAGCAAGAAGAAGCCCCTGGGCTTGGAGGGCTCGCAGCACTTCAAGCATCAGGAAAGGCTCTGTTTTTGTTATGTGGAGGCTTCAATTTGATTTCAAGGGAGATTTTCAGTGATGTGATGTTTTAGCTTGGCTTGGGAGGATAAAAAAGGACATTTCAAAGGCCAAAAAAAAAAAAAATGGGGAAAAATTTTAAGGATGAGTGAAGGAAGGAAAAGGAAAGTGCATGTTTCTAAACACACCTTCCTTCCATGTCCCCAGCCAGGGGCTTCCATGCAAACAGGCAGCCAGCCCCCGTCTCGCTCGACGCCCACCACTCCACCCCGTCCTGTCCCTCAAGCCCCACACGCGTCCTCCTGGGGCCTCTGCCCCTGCTGGTCATTCCTCCTGGTTCCCAGCGTCCCCCCGGGTCCTCACCCAGCATCAAGAGGAGGTCACGGCAGAAACAAGGCCTCGGCCCGTAAGATGTCACCTTCTCACCAGAATTTCTCCAGCTCCAGCCTGGATCTGAGGCTTCCAGAAGTAGCACATTGGCAGACCTGTGGATGTCGAAGTAAATATTAGGATGATAACCAAACAAACTTATTCCCGTTGCTTTAGGTAAGTGATTTGGTAATTTGAGACCTAAAACTAAGGTCTAATATTGTTACATGAGCCTCGGCACCTGGGAACCAGGAGGCATCCCGTGACCTGAGCCCCCTCCCTGCTCTGCTCCGGGGTGAGACCCCGGATTAACCCCTCATCCTGAGATCAGCCATGGGGCCTGCACATCTCTGGGTTGGAGCTTGGGCTCCCGCCCGTCCTGGGATCACTCAGACGAGCCCCCACGTCCTCCTGCAGCAAAGCCTCCCCTGAGCCTGTCCCCAGGGCACCCCACATGGCCCCGCACAGCTGGGAGCGCCCGAGACCACACCCTGCTGCCCATCTCAGCTGCCTGGGGCTGGCTGTGTGCTCAGCACCCCCAAAATGCCGGGATGGGACCCCCACCACGGGGTGGAGAGGAGACAGGACAGACCCTCCATGACCCATAAGAGGACGTGAGTGGTCAGTGCCCGGCCCGAACCCGCGAAGCCTCCCCACCCACCCAGGGGGAGGAGAGACCACACGCCTCCCCACCGTCTCCTTCTCAGTTCAGGGCTCAGCTCTCAGAGCGGGTCTAAACGCCAAGCTCACAGGCTGGGGCGTGGCGCCCGGCCGACCTCTCTTCCCACGGTTTAGGTGAAAGTATGAAGGGCATTCCGTGGGTGTGACTGTCACCGGAGCTGCAATCCCAGAGCAAGGGGCCATCGGTTGACTCATCAATGTTCCTGGCCTAACACAGGGCCTGGTGTTTTACAAAGTCATGGTGAATCCTTGTTTCATAAATAAACATTTGCAAGATTGGAATGAATGAGGAAGAAGCCAGGCGGGTGACAGGGCTGGGCTGCAGGGGTCCTTCCTACCCCGCGGTGCGTGCGGTCAGGGGCGAGCTGGTCCTGCTCACTAGTCTCCTGACCCTCCTGCTCAGCAGAGGAAGAAGGCAGGCCCAATATACAGGACACAGACCTGCCCAGACAGCACCAGGAGCCGGAGAGGAGAGGACACACTGCCTGCCTGGGTCTGAGTTTTTCTCACTTCTGTTTAAAAAATCATCCAAAAAGAATAAGAACCCTGGACACATTTTCAGCTGAATGGATCTGTGTAGGATGGCCTGGATCATAGCCCTGACCTCACAGATGCTGTTTCTGCACTACAGGATAGAGAAATGTAAAACTGATTTTCTTTAATGTAGAAAGAAACCATTTTTTCCCCTCAGATGAGTTTCATTAAACATGAAAAAAAGACAAGCATGTGCATTCAGCATGGCCCTGATGGCTGCCGCAGGTAGCACCCCAGTGCCCATGGAACAGGAGCAGGGCATCTCTGGGGGAGACACGGGAGGATGCTGCAGCGGTGAACCTGGGGTCTCTCACCTGCGAGTGGTGGACTGAGCGGGCTTCCTCGTAGGGACAGGAGAAGGCGGGTGAGGCAGCCCTGAGGCTGACCACTGCGGCCACTGTGGCCTGGCCCCACAAGCCACATCGGAGGATGCAGTGATGCCTGCCCGTCACCATGGCAACAGAAAGACCTGACCACAGTGGGTAAAGGATGGGGAAATTCAGGTGAGATTTGAAAACTTAAAAGGAACCAAATTGGATATCTAGAAGTGAAAAATCAAGTATTAGACATTAAAAATTCCTTGGAAGGAATTAGAAGAAGATTGAGCAGGAGAAGAAAGAATTTGTAAAAACTGAGACCTACCTATACTCACTACCCAAGCAGAAACAGAAAAAGTGAGAAAAGGGTCAAAGCTCAATCCCCTGTGAAAATGAGTGCAAACAACTCAAACATGTAGGTAACTTTACGGTGCAGAAAAAATATCAGTGAAAATATTCAGTTCAGTTCAGTCACTCAGTTGTGTCTGGCTCTTCGTGACCCCATGGACTGCAGCACGCCAGGCCTCCCTGTCCATCACCAACTCCTGGAGCTTGCTCAAACCCATGTCCATCAGTCGGTGATGCCACCCAAGCATCTCATCCTTTGTCATCCCCTTCTCCTCCCCCCTTCAACCTTTCCCAGAATCGGTATTTTCAAATGAGCTCTTCACATCAGGTGGCCAAAGTATTGGAGTTTCAGCTTCAGCATCAGTCTTTCCAATGAATACTCAGGACTGATTTCCTTTAGGGTGGGCTGGTTGAATCTCCTTGCAGTCCAAGGGGCTCTCAAGAGTCTTCTCCAACACCACAGTTCAAAAGCATCAATTCTTCTGCGCTCAGCTTTCTTTATAGTCCGACTCTCACATCTGTACACGACTACTGGAAAAACCATAGCTTTGACCAGACAGACCTATGTTGGCAAACTAATGTCTCTGCTTTTTAATATGCTGTCTAGGTTGGTCATAGCTTTTCTTCCAAGGAGCAAGTGCCTTTTAATTTCATGGCTGCATTCACCATCTGCAGTGATTTTGAAGCCCCCCAGAAATAAAGTCTCTCACTGTTTCCATTGTTTCCCCATCTATTTGCCATGAAGTGATGGGACCAGATGCCATGATCTTAGTTTTCTGAAAGTTGAGTTTTAAGCCAACTTTTTCACTTTCCTCTTTCACTTTCATCAAGAGGTTCTTTAGTTCCTCTTCACTTTTTGCCATAAGGGTGATGTCATCTGCATATCTGAGGTTATTGATATTTCTCCTGGCAATCTTGATTCCAGCTTGTGCTTCATCCAGACCAGCGTTTCTCATGATGTACTCTGCATGTAAGTTAAATGAGCAGGGTGACAAAATATAGCCTTGATGTACTCCTTTCCCAATTTGGAACCAGTCTGTTGTTTCATGTCCAATTATAACTGTTGCTTCCTGACCTGCATACAGACTTCTCAGGAGGCAGGTCAGGTGAGCTGGTATTTCCATCTCTTGAAGAATTTTCCACAGTTTATTGTGATCCACACAGTCAAAGGTTTTGGCATAGTCAATAAAGCAGAAATAGATGTTTTTCTGGAACTTTCTTGCTTTTTTGATGATTCAGAGGATGTTGGCAATTTGATCTCTGCTTCTTCTGCCTCTAAATCCATTTTGAACATTTGGAATTTCGGTTTACGTACTGTTGAAGCCTGGCTTGGAGAATTTTGAGCATTATTTTACTAGAGTGTGAGATGAGTGCAATTGTGTGGTATTTTGAACATTCTTTGGCATTGCCTTTCTTTGGGATTGGAATGAAAACTGACCTTTTCCAGTCCTGTGGCCACTGCGGAGTTTTCCAAATTTGCTGGCATATTGAGTGCAACACTTTCACAGCATCATCTTTCAGGATTTGAAATAGCTCAACTGAAATTCCATCACCTCCAATAGCTTTGTTTGTAGTGATGCTTCCTAAGGCCCATTTGACTTCGCATTCCTGGATGTCTGGCTCTAGGTGAGTGATTACACCATCGTGGTTATTTGGGTCATGAAGATCTTTTTTGTATAGTTCTTCTGTGTATTCTTGCCACCTCTTTTTAATATCTTCTGCTTCTGTTAGGTCTATACCATTTCCGTCCTTTGTTGGGCTCATCTTTGCATGAAATGTTCCCTTGGTATCTCTAATTTTCTTGAAGAGATCTCTAGTCTTTCCCATTCTATTGTTTTCCTCTATTTCTTTGCATTGATCGCTGAGAAAGGCTTTCTTATCTCTCCTTGCTATTCTTTGGAACTCTGCATTCAAATGGATATATCTTTCCTTTCTCATTTGCCTAGGAATGGATAGAAAATACATCTGAAGCAGTATTGACAGAAAATAACCCAAATTATCTGAAATAGCAATCTGCAAATCCAGAAGGCACAGCAAACCCTGAACAGGAGAATCATAAGGAAAGCCACCTGAGGCCCCTGGAGCAAGTTGCTGAAACCCAAAGATAAAAAAGCAGCCAGATGCAGAAAGAGATTTATTCCATGTCGGGAGCAATGATAAAACTCACAGAGGGTACTTTGTCACAAAAATAATGATTGGCGGCAGAAGAAAATGTCACTGAATAAAAAGTCTGTCAAATTAGGAATGCATCTAGCAAAACCATCTTTCAAACATTAAGGATAAATAAAGACATTTTAAGATGAATTAAAGCTGAATGAATGTGTTCCCAGCTGATCTGCACCCTGAGAAATGATGAAGGAAGTTCTTCAGGCTGAAGGGAGATATTATCAGAAAGAAACGTGGGGTCCAGAAGTAATAACGAACACTGGAAAGAGTACCTATGAAGATGAATAGAAGCGGTGTTTCCCTTTCTTCTGTTACATTCTTCAAAAGCTGACTATTTAAAACAACAACAAAACACGAAATATGGTGAGGTTGCCACACGAAATTTAAGTGGAAGGGAATAGCAGACAAGAGAGACTGGGTTTAATGTCATGAAGGTCTTTATATGACAGAGATGGATGAGACTATGTCAGAGTAAACCATAAAAGGATAAAGATAAAAATGGTGATTTTGAGGGAAACCACTGAAAGATAAATAATGGAGACAAAGTCAATAAAGGAACAGACTGGATAATGAAAATTCACCCGTTCAAGCCAAAATATAACAGCAAAAGAAGAAAATGGGAATGAAAAAGGATCAGTTGAGAAAGACTCGTAAGATAGTAAACTGAAACCCAACCCATGGGGCTCCTGAAAGAGCTCAACGCCCAGGCTGTGAGCCAGCTGGGCCCAAAGCCAGGCCGCGTGCATCGCCAGGTGGCGGGTCACCTCTCACCGTTTGGGGACTCGGCGTGTTTCCAGCTCCTCTGGGAGCGGTCACACTGCCGTGAGAGCTCCATGTTTCTCCTGAGGTCCTGCTGCTTCCCTAAGGCACACTTCTGGGCCCACCTCCATATCCACACGTTCAGACATGTAACGCTGAAACGTTTCCTCCACCTTGTGGATAAGCAGTCAGCTCCCAGTTGGTTCACGTCTGTGGCTCAACCCTAGAAACAGTCTTTGAAGAAATTGATAACGTATTTTCAAGCTTGAAATATATTGTTGACTTTTCCCTTCTTACAGTTTATGTGTTGAAGACACCAAGACGTTGGTCTTCCAGAAGTCCCACCAGCTGGTGTGATGACTGCATTCTGATGTGTAACTTTTTAAGTGTTTTCATCGGTTCCCAGTATTTTCTATAAAATGATACTTAGATCAAGATGCTTCACCAACTTCACGGTGTTGGTCCACGTTTTTGGTGAGACTGTTTACCTGGGGCACTGTGCTCCATGACCAAGAATCATCTAGTGTCTGGGCACCTCTTTCTCCCTCTCTCCCTCGGTAACTGGCGTCAACACTCACCACCCAGGCTCATTGACATATTAAGGGTAGCAAAGTCATGATATTTTCACATTACCATTCTTTTCTTATTAGCTGAAATATTTCTACCCAGAGAAACCTCCCTTTATCAACTATTTGGTTACTCTGAGGTGCGTTTTTTATATGAAAGGCAGGATACATGCTTTATTCTTCCTCTTTCTTTCCATTTTCAAAATTATGAGTTGTATGTCTAGTATTTCCCAAAAGTGATCACAGATTCCTTTGATTTTACTTGTTGAGAATCATCAATAATTCATGGAATTTTATATAATAATAGGTGCTTCCATCCCTAACAGTTATCATTTCTGATGCTAAAACTGTCCTGTTCTTTCCCAGGAGAAGCCTGTTATGTTGTATCCTGAGCGTTTTCATTATACAGAAAGGTGCACGTCCCCAGGCTCAGAGAACATTTGCAAACTGCAGTGGCACTTGGACCAGCCCGAGAGAGCGGCTCTAGCATCCCAGAATCCCCTCCCTGACTGGCTGACTAATTTATAAGAATTAGTAAAGAGCAAAATAAGGTGCTTTCCTTTCACCACACTTCTCTTCACAGCTCAGCTCTTTGGACACATGAATAACACCAGCAGTGGCGTGAATAACAAACCCATTAGCAACAGGAGGGAAACGGGTCCTGGATAGGTCCTGGTGGGAATTTCTAACTTCAAGCAAAGTGATCATGAAAAGTCTAAACTTTTAGAATAACATATCGTTGTTCTCCTAATAAAAATTATATTGAATCCTTATCTCACAACTCAACCATAATGAACTGTTTTTAGATTAAAGATTTAAATGTGAAAACTACAAGCACATAAGTGCCAGAAGAAAAACTTGGAGACAAGTTTTTATGACATCAGCATGGGAAATGCTCCTACGCATGACCCAAAGTGGGATAAGGTTTAGAATTTACAATCTGAGCAACTTAGATGCTGCATGTCTCCAAGGAAATGAACAAACCAGAAGATACACAATTCAATAATAAAACCACTGTATAGCGCAGAGAGCCCTGTTCAGTACCGTGTGACAACCCAAACGGGGCGAGAATAGACACACACACGCATGACTTAGTGTGCTACACACCAGCTGTTAACAGGATGTTGCTAAGCAACCGTACTCCAATATAAAATAAAACGTGAAAAAATAATGATAATAATATTAAAAGCTGAAAAATGGCCCAAATTACATAGAATCATTTCACTTACTAATAAATGAATGGAGATGTCCTGAGGATGTTTAACTTTGTTATAAAACAAGGCTAAAATCATAATCACTTTTTCTTCTTAGTTTGTGAGCTATTGATTAGGTAGAATTTGGGAAAATACGTCTGATACAGTCTTGGTGGAACCATGAGCAGGGTTAGCTTTTATGAAAGGCGGCTGAGAAGCACACACACTGAATGTAAAATGCTCACGGTCCTTTGGCCTGAGGAGTCAGGAACACCCGCCTGGCATAGAAGGGGGTTGGGCCGGCCAAGGGTGGGCAGGCAGCCGTGTCCCCAGCACCTGCAGAGCCGGTCCGGCCCAGGAGGAACCCCGGGCAGGCCCCTCTGTCCTGGGACGGGTGGCGTGCGAGTCCCACGCATCACACAGAAGGTCTCGTCAGTTCTGTCTGCAAAGTCAGGCCTGGCTTCAACCCAGCACCCGGCTGCCCCTCCCTCGGGGCCGCCGCGGACACACCAGCCGCCTGCCCGGCTGGCGGGGAACGGCCCTCTGCTGCTGCAGGATGGAGCAGACTGTCCCTCCTCTCCTCCTGCCCTGACACCGGGTGGGGCGTCTCTGAACCTTTGTCAGAGGACCTGCAGAACCACGAGGAATCCCCGGCGATGACACCCCATCTAGAAAGGAGTCCTCCATGGTCACCTGGGTGCTTCTGGGGGGGAATCTGCTCCTAACTACGGCGTCTGCCTCTTTTCTGTTAACGCAGAAAGGACATGTTGCTTGCCTTTCATCTTCTTCTATTAGAAGCTGGTGTCAGACTATGCAGAAAATAAAGTAACTGAACCTGGAACTTTTTATAACAGAGGCTGTGAAACACAGAATTCCCCCAAGTAAGACACTTCACACTGTTGCCAGGCCTGGGCTCCGCTCCTGATTCCCAGGCTGGGAGCGGCGAGGTTTCTTTTGATAGAAATCCTGCCGAGCAGTCAGTCGTCGGGGGGAGCTCACTCTTTCTGTCTAAAGGGCTGACTTCTCTGAGCAATAGGCTAGGAGCAAACTTTCGATCCTGTGAGCCCGTGAGGACACAGTCCCCCGTGGAGATTCAGCAGCTCCACCCTTACCCCGGAGCCGGGGCGGCCAGCGCCCTCCCTTCCTGCCCATGTCCCTCCCCACCCTTCTGGGGTCGTGGGGCCCGGGTGAGGGTCCTGTGTGGGAAGCTGAGGCCCTTACCCCCGGGGCCTGGGGCGGATTCCTGGGCCCTGCTTGCCCCTCCCCGCCTCTTCTGCCCCCCACCCGAGGTCTCCACCTGCTGCAGGAGTAGCCGGGATCAGCCTCACCTGCACTCGCTTGTTCTCATGAAAATCAAACCTTGAGCCGAGTAACCAACCAGAGAATAACCGACGGGAATAACCTGCATCCCACAGGCCTTGTGAAAACGCTCTAGCACTCAGAAACTCTTGGGTATTTCCTCTTTCAAAGTTCAAATCCTTGTATTCGTAAAAGAAGAATTCTAGAAAATGGACTGTCTTGAAAGAAAGCCGTTCAGACAGCTAATTCCAATAAATATATCTGTGTTATTTGAAACGTCAGAAGTGTTCTTTGTCAAGGTATTTAAAATAGAAGAGCCAGTAAAGCTGAGTTTTTCTGAACATGCTGCCTCCTATAAACACCCCCCCTCCCGGCAGGAGGGCTCCAGGCGACTCCAAACTCCCTCTGGGATCCTGATGCATCTTCAGCATCTGTCCTGCCTGGGAAGCTGGTACTGTGCGCTGTGGATGTGAGAAATAGATTTTTTACCCGTCAGAACCGATATTGTGATGTTTAAATCTTTGTTTAGAATGTGGGAAATGTGTACTTCACAACATTATATAATGCACCATCAACAAAGGCCACATAGAAGTAAATTACATCAAAGAAACAGTTTATTGGGAATAGAGAAAAAGATTAAGAAGTGAGAAGTTCGCTGCTTGAATTGCTTGATTTGAGTGGGAGCATGGCACTGTCATTTTTCTAAGTTTTAGAAATGTACACCGTTAAAAATTTTATAACAGAAGTAATAGCGCTGTAACTCCAGGCTTTGCTATTTGCTCAAAGACCATGGGTTCTTCTGCTCTGAAGTTTTCCCACAAGGAACATCCCTCAGCTGTGAGGCCAAAAAGACACCGCTGGATAAACGTTATTTGGCTGGAAAACATGTGTCAGTCCCTTCCCTCAAACATCTTTCTGGAAGTGGGGTATATACAAGATAAATCAGTTCAGTTCAGTTCATTTCAGTCATTCAGTCATGTCTGACTCTTTGCAACCCCATGGACTGCAGCACGCCAGGCCTCCCTGTACATCACCAACTCCCGGAGCTTGCTCAAACTCATGTCCATCGCATTGGTGATGCCATCCAACCATCTCAACCTCTTTCATCCCCTTCTCTCACCTTCAATCTTTCCCAGCATCAGGGTCTTTTCAAATGAGTCAGCTCTTCATATCAGGTGGTCAAAGTATTGGAGTTTCAACTTCAGCATCAGTCCTTCTAATGAATATTCAGGACTGATTTCCTTTAGGGTGGACTGGTTGGATCTCCTTGCCAAGATAAATAAATATATACATACACATATATGAAATAGTATATGAGACATAGGGAAGGAGGTATATATATGATATAGGGTGTATATATAGGCTACAGATGTATATCGGATATAGTGTTTATATATAATATATATGTATATACATATGCTATCCATATAGGATATGGGATGTCTATATAGGATATAGGATACAGGACATGGGGAAGAGAGAGCGTATGGGTTCTGGAAGCCTGTGGCGTGGTGGGGAAAGGCTCCCTCCACGGAGACAGGAGCCCCACAGCAGACAAGGGGGCTCCAGCCTGGATGCCAGTGCTGACTGCTCCCATGTTAGTGGGATTCTCGGCAGCTACTTAAACTGTGTCTTTACAGGTTTCCCTGGAAATAAATGCAATTAAATCCATGCCATAGGACTGACCGACTCAATGGATGTGAGTTTGAGGAAACTCTGGGAGTTGGGGATGGACAGAGGCCTGGTGTGCTGCAGTCCGTGGGGTGGCAAAGAGTCGATGTGACTGAGCAACTGAGCTGACTGACTGACTGGCTGATAGGACTGCAGTGACAACGAAAATGACGAATAGCCCAGAACACTGTGCGTGAGTTTACTGCTGTATCTGCAGGCAGGGGTGCACAGGAGACCAAGCCGGAGGAGTCAGGACACAGACACCTGCATCAGTGACGCGAGCTCGGCCTAGGAAGTCCGGGACTGACCCTGTAACACAGGCCAAGTGATGAAAGAAACCCACAGATGATGCAAACGCTTAGAAAATACGGGCCTGTCTACTGAAAACTTACTTTAAATTCCCACTGCATTCTTTTTTCAGTTTCTTTGTACAGAAATGATTAGGCAATAAGAGTCAGACATTAGTGTAGACTAAGCCATCAATTTGGAGAAAGAAATGGCAACCCACTCCAGTATTCTTGCCTGGAGAATTCCAGGGACAGAGGAGTCTGGTGGGCAGTAGTCCCTGGGTCACAGAGTGGGACACGCGCAGGTGCGCGCGCGCACACACACACACACACACGTCACCACTTAATCATGTAGGAGGTGAGCCCCGCTGGTGCAGGGGCGCCGCAGACGTGGAGGGGCCGTCGGGCAGCTTTCCCATTCGGCGTCTCACCGGCATTTCTGACCCAGCTTACGCATGCTTCACGCGACGCGCCGATAAACGGTGAGAATACTCGGCACCCGGCTGTGAACCTGGGCTGCACAACATCCACCACCTCACGTTCTGATTCCATCGTCTAGACAGATGGAAGCACTTTTGCACAAGTATTTTCCACCAATTGTAGTTAGTGCCCCCTAATGTCTCTGGCATTTTGAATGAAGACATTACAAATCGGCTCATATCTGACCAAAATGATTTTAAGTGCATTAATTTTTCTAATTAAAAAACATATCATTGTTGTGTTTAACTTGACTGTGTCAAAATATTTAGAATATTTTCACTTAAAATGTGTACCTGTGGGTTAGTGTTGAACAGGAGAAAAACGTAATCAGTAAAATAGATATAATATATTTCAAAATTAAAAGTGAGAGAACCAGTGTTTAGATCTGGAAGTGTTTCATGAATTGGGTCCAGCCTTCCCAGGATTACAGATTGCAGTGTGGGGTGAATGCATTCAGATTCCTCTGTGGGTTGTACCTGTACAGTTGGTGAGAAAATAGAACTAAGATGTGGATTTGGGGGGGGTTGGTGTGGATGCAGACGCAGGGCAGGGGCCTGCGAGAAGCAGCTTTGATGTATTTCTGCTCATTTCAGAGGGCGCTGGCGTAGCCTGTGTGTTTTTCATTGTAACGTTCTGTCCAATACAGGGTCTGTCTGGAGCTGTCGATGAGGAACTAAGAAGCCAGGCCTGTATTAACAGCCACCACGGTGCGTGAGCCAAGCGGGAACTGCAGGGTCCTCAGCTCAGGGGTCAGCCTCTTCCTGCAAAGTCATCACAGACGGGAACCTGCCGGGCATCAGGGCAAAGTCCTCTCCACCACTGAGGGGAGACCTGGGAAACGTTTGTGCACAATACACTTGCAATGAGCAATTGTGTTAGAACCCAGTACTTACTGGGACGCTAAACTGATCATTTATGTCGCTTTTCTGGTACTTGCAATAAAAAATATAAAAATTGGTCTTATCTAAGGGATCTGTTTGAATTGAATTTAAACTACGTATGTTAAAATATATGTATTTTAGCGTTACAGGACTGGACTTGATTTAAGATGTATCTTCTCTGTGAAATGTTTAGTTGAATTTTTGTTTCTTCATCCCATCTGACAGATTTAGCCTTTGAATTGGGACATTTTAAACTATTCAAGTTCACGAAGTGAGGAAGTGTGTCTCATTCTATCCACTCTTTGATTTTGTGTTCTGTGCTTCTTTTTCTTGTATCTGCTTCTGTTCCTAAGTAGACTGTATTCAGTTTGTATTTATCCTCCTCGTGATTCAAATCCTGCTTATTTTTTGTTAAATTACATTCCTTTTATGACTGTTGACACAAATTGTACTTAAACGGCTTACATGATATTTCCCTTGCTATCAAAGCAAAGAAAAAGGTGGGATCATGTATTTCTTTTGTGTGTAAAAACGAAGCGTTTCATACCACTTTTCTTCCTCTCCCATGATCCATCTCCCAGCTTTTGCTGATAAAATCTGAGGTTTGAATGCTGGTATTTGTTATGAAATAATTTTAGATGACATGTCTTCTATACCATGAAATATTTGTGACATTTTCTGTCAGCCTTAGAATTGTATTTAGTCTAATATATTAGATTTAATTCAATTTTTATCTTATAGCTCCCTGCCTTTCATTTTTATAACTTGAATATTCTATTAATGTGTTATAAAATCTTCAACTCCTGTGTTGCAGAGTGTATGTTAAGGCATTTTTCTTAGAACTATCATGTTGACATAGCATAATTTTGAAAACTTTCTAAAGCTGAGAGTCTCTCTATTATATTTAGACAGGAATGATGCCCAAACTTGTGAGTAAGTCTCTCAAGCCTCCTATTCAGCAGTCACTTGAGGCTATCGATAGGACTGCAGGGCTGGGCTCCACGGCAAGGAGTCGGCAGGCTTGAGGAGCTGGGTGTGGAAGGGACGTGTTTGGAAAACACCGCAGGCGGTTTTCCGGAGATGGTCTCCTCCTCGGGAGGTGGGGCTCCGGCCGGTGGTCCGAACGTCAGGGAGATTCTGACCCAGAGCCTTCAAAGACCATCCAGATGCAGTCTGTAGGGGAAGCCCGCATCCTCCGTGCAGAGAAGCCTGACTCCTGAGGCTGCCTTTCACTGATCAGAATCAGAGACGCGGCTGTCACTGGCCGAGCCTGAGGAGGAAGCGCGATTCCTTCCGCGTGAGGTGTCTTAGGGGAAAGCAGGTCCTCCACCTGCGGGCTCCGCAGGGTCCTGACCGCAGAAGCCGCTCGTTGAATCGCGACGGTTGGGATTCAGGTTGGGATTCACGTTCTCATTGTGGAGTGAAGGACAGACAGACCAGCTGCCCTCAAAGAGCAGGAAGAAGCAGGGAAACAGTGGGGTCCGAGAGGCAGCCGGTCACCCTGGGGAGGAAGGGCGGAGGAGCCTCTGGCGTTTCTCCATCCGGTTGTGCTAAGATCTCTCATTAACCAATCACTCTCCGCCTCTAACAACTCCCCCCAACATGCTGTGAAGCGAGGACCTATCCCCTGGCGTTGGTGTCAGCACAGAATCCACTGGTGACCTCGCTGACCCTCACCTCTCGCTCTTCGTGTTAAACCTGAGTATCTGAAAGGCATGTCCATAGCAGGGCATCTCTCCTAAGAAACTAGAAATACTGGCCACCAGCTTACTCATTCTATTTCAATTCAAATATACTTTTACTTACATAGTCACTCACTAAAACATAATGGCTCTCAGTATGTATTCAGAAATAGTTGTTCGGTGAATGAACAAAACAGTTTTTGTTTTTTGTTTTTTTTTTTACTAAGCAGGCTGTTTTCTTGTAAAATATCTTTCTTCTATTTTACAGTATACTGCCGTCCAGACCACCTTCTCTGCCCCCGTTAATGTCATGGTGTGTAATGGTGTGTGATGCTAACCTCTGTACATTTCCTTTTAATTCATCATGGATTTGGGGAGAGGTCCTGGGCATCTATCTTCTCCTTCTGCCCCTCAGGCTCCCACTTCAAAGAGTGATCAAAATCTCCTGCAGATTTCACTTTGTTGTTCAGTCACTAAGTCATGTCCGACTCTTTGTGACCCCATGGACTGCAGCATGCCAGGCTTCCCTGTCCTTCACTGTCTCCTGGAGTTTGCTCTAACTCATGTCCATTGAGTCAGTGATGCCATCCAACCATCTCATCCTCTGTCATCGCCTTCTCTTCCTGCCTTCAGTCTTTCCCAGGATCAGGGTCTTTTCCAGTAAGTCAGCTCTTCCCATCAGGGGGCCAAAGTATTGGAGCTTCAGCTTTAGCAACAGTCCTTCCAATGAATATTCAGGGTGGATTTCCTTTATGATTGACTAGTTTGATCTTGCAGTCCAAGGGACTCTCAAGGGTCTTCTCCAATACCACAGTTCAAAAGCCATCAATTTTTCAGTGCTCAGCCTTCTTTATGGTCCACCTCTTGCATCTAAATATGACTACTAGAGAATCCAGAGCTTTGACTGTACAGACCTCTGCCTGGCAGAGTGACGTCTTTGCTCTTTAATACGCTGTCTGAATGTGCCACCGCTTTCCTTCCAAGGAGCACGTGTGTTATAACTTCACTACCCAATCTTTTTCTTCTTATAAATACAATACACAACACAGTGAATTTTAGGCCATACTATTTCTAAAGCTTTAATTCTCTTTTTCAAAATATTTGCTACCACATAGGGTCAAAAAGTAAACATGTCTGATGAGACCTCAGGGCCACGGACTAGAGGCTGAGATGCTGCCTGGTCCAAGGCCCGTCTGAATCAAGCCGGTGGCCCCTGGGTGTTCCGGTGAAGCCTGGAGGGCCACAGTCTCCCCTCTTTCTCTGAATTTCTCTCCTGTCTTCTCAGCTCCTATCTCTTCTCCTTTTCTTTGCCCACTCAGGTGCTCTGCTGTGGGTCAGGGGTGGGCTCCAGGGGTCACTCAGATTGGCCCCCTGGTCCATACCCAGCCCTCCCCCTCCACAGCCTGAGCTCAGACCACCTCCTGCCAGAACTTTCCACAGCAGCTCTCCTCCCAGGCGTTCTTCAGTTTCCATGCAAAACCCACCCTGGTTTTTAGTCCAACTCCACAACTGCCCTAGAAATATAAATTAATACTGACTTACCATTAAATTAGTTATTTAAATAGCAGACCCATGATTTTCATGGACAATTTTGATTTTCCTATAAGGCTATTAAATCGTCCATCAAATTAATTGAATTGAAAGACAGGCACTGTGTAACTAGTAGCTAAGAGGCAAGTCAATAAGATGAGTGAGGACACTGGACAGCAGGTATTTCTGAGCCCGGCGCTCGCTTGCAGGGTCAGGCCCAGGCCAGCCCCGCGGTGTCCGGGTCTCAAGAGTGACCGTCTCGCTAGCAGAGCTGGGCCGAGGGGCGCGGGAGGGCGTCAGATGGCTTGTCCGAGGAGGCGGGGCGGCCGGGTCTCTGAGCAGAGAAGCCCCCAGGCCGCAGCTTCTTGTGCCGAAGGGTCTGCGGCTCCCAGCACGCAGCCTGGACTCAGCGCGCCGCGCGCTCGAGGGGACCCCGCGGCGGCCCTTCGCGGGAGCGGAGTCCGCATAGCCCGCGTAGCCCCGGACGCTGGACTTGAAGTCGAGGGGCCCAAGGGAGGGGGACGGGTGGGAGCCGGAGGGGCGGCAGGTGGAGCAGGAACCCGGAGCCCAGGTCAGCCGCACGCGGCCGCACTCCCCCCACCCGCCCCCGACCTCACTCCAGGCGGGATGAACCAGCGGAGGCTTCGCGGGTTGGGGCTGGGCGCTGACCGCTCACATCCGCTCGCTGGTCGTGGAGGGTCTGTCCTGTCTCCTCTCCACCCGGGGGGTGGGGGGTCCCATCCCGGCGTTTCGGGGACAGTTACCACACAGCCAGCCCCAGGCAGCTGAGATGGGCAGCAGGGCGTGGTCTCGGGCGCTCCGAGCCCCGGGAGTGACCCGCAGCCGCGCCAAGCCATGTGGGATGCCCTGGGCACAGGCCGAGGGGAGGCTTTGCTGCCCCGGCACTGCAGGAGGAGGTGGGGGCTTGTCTGAGTGATCCCTGGACGGGCAGGGAGCCCGAGCTGCTACCCAGCGATGTGCAGACCCCACCCTGATCCCAGGATGAGGGGTTAATCTGGGGCCTCACCCAGGAGCAGAGCTGGGAGGGGGGCTCAGGTCACGGGATGCCTCCTGGTTTCCCAGGTGATAGGCTTACATCCCAAGGCTGCATGCTCAGCCGCTTCAGTCCTCTCCAGCTCTGTGTGAGCCCGGGGACTGCAGCTCATCAGGCTCTTCTGTCCACGGGATTCTCCAGGCGAGAACGCTGGAGTGGTTTGCCATGCCTCCCTGCAGGGATCTTCCTGATGATATGGATGGAGCCAACACCTCCTGTCTCCTGCATTGGCAGGCGGGTGCTTCACCGCTAGCGCCACCTAGGAAGCCCTAGTCACAGTGCCTGGTGCAGTGAGGCTGGCGGACACGCCCCCAGGAGCAGGGAAGAATTAGCCCAAGGTGAGATAAGAGAAGAGCAGGGAGGGCATCTCCTCCAGAGGAAGGTGTGACGGGAACTGGTGGCGGGGACTGAGTGACCAGCAGAAGGGCGCCCAGAGGCCTCACTGCGAGCAGGGACCCACAAGCTCTCTCCATCCCCAGAGGACGGAGTCGGGAGGGGAACCCCACAGCTTCCCGGGAACAGGAGCCGCGGCCATCAGAGCGGCCTCCGTGGTAGAGAATCCAAATGCTGCTTTTCTGAGGAAATATATTCTAAGATCTGGATAATTGCTTTAGAAATGATCTTTAGAACACAAGATAATTAAATAACTAACTGCCCATAGATATGTAGAGCATATAAGACAATGCCAGAATGTGTTTTAAAGGATTCCAAATAATCTATGTAGATACTCCGCCCTCAAGAGAGCGAGCAAAGCCCCGCCTTAGCCGTGGGCCGTGCTCAGAAGCATAACACACACACACACCGTGTGGAGGGGTGCTGGTGGTGTAACTGCAGTGAAGAGGCCCCACAGACCCTGAGCCAGGCGGCCAACATCCACAGCCACGAGGCAGGTTGGCCAGACAGACCCTGGGTGTGCTGTGAGGAAGACAGTGCTTTTCCTCTGGGGTTTTCCTCCCAATAGCCCATCACCAAGTCTCATCATGAGAAAATATCAGAGCCAACCCAAGGACAATGTATAAAATTCCTGGGAATTACTTCAAAACCATCAAGGTTACTGAAACAAGGAAAGACTGAGCAACAATCACGCCCAAGAGGATCCCAAGGAGATGTGAGAAGCAATCCATGGGGTCCTGGATGGGGTCCTGGGACTGAAAAAGGACTTAGGTAAAATGGGAAATTTGAGAAAGTATGGACTTTAGTTCATCATAATTACCAATGCTGTTCATCCATAGTGACGCGCACTACACCACTATAAGATGCTAATAATAGGAAAAACAGGGTTGAGGTGTATAAAAACTCACCCAACTATCTTTGCAACATTTCTGTAAATCTGAAACTATCCTAAAAGTTTTGAAAGTTTATTTTCAAAAGCACTTTATGATCTAGAGGGAGGGGACATATGTACACCTATGGCTGATTCATGTTGATGTTTGACAGAAAACAACAAAATTCTATAAAGCAATTATCCTTCAATTAAAAAATAAATAACTTTTTTTTAAAGTTCACAGAAAGGTGCCTTGTTAGCACAGTAGGTAGCGCGTCAGTCTCATAAAGTTCACAGAATAATTCAAATACTCAAGTAACCTTGAGAAATGTTTAACTTTGTGGGTAAAAAAATTCAAATTAAAACAGAGAAACATTAAAAAATTAAAATAAAAACTTTGCAGATATACTCTATTACCCATGATAAATTGATATGGAGTTTGTAATACTTTACTTTTGCCTTTGCTGTAAAATCACAGATGAATTAGTATAAGCTTTCTTAAAGTTTATCTTTTTAATATACTGGTTAAATTTCATTTTCCTATTACTTTTCCTGTCTCCAGAAGCTGACAAGGGAAAAAGATGAATTAAAACTTTTGTAGATCTGCAGTTTTTCATAAATCACCAAGCAATAAAAGCATCAGCAAAAAATTAAAGATAGTAATTTAGTCTAACGTTATTACTAATGCATGAGAAACACATTTAAGCAATTTAAATTAATCGGACAAGTATTACAGCAATAAAACTGTTCCTTTTTTTCTAAGTCAAATATATACATTTTATAAAAGAACTACAGCTTTTAGAATCCATGACAGACAGCTGTTAAAATCACTATGGAATTGCACCCAGTTTAGCTATCATTTCTGTCCCACCAGGAACAACTCCCTCCGTGCCTTCTCAGCCTGGCCATGGACTTGTCTAATGGCCCAGGCTCTGGTTTTCTACAATATTTTTGCTCTTATAGTTTATTGATGGGTTAAAATTTATTCCATTTCTTGAATTAAAGTCATTTCTCTCTCCTTTGTAAGCTAATCCATCAACAAAGACAGGAAATTTTTCCAGAAGGTAGAAATTTCCAAGTGGAATACATGCGTGTTTATCCTCACAAATACTACTGCTCACGGTACTTCATTTCCGGACGTGCCTTCAGCTCCTGCGTGTTTAGAAGGAGCACCATGTGCGTCAACAGTCTGACGGAGACAAGCAAGAACAGACCTCCCTTTGCAGCTGACGTCCAGGGAGCAAACTGCCTCCCGGCTCCCCGTCCAGCCCCACCCCATCCCCCGTTGCAGGACTGGTCCTTCCAGCTGAACAGAGACCCACCACGGCCTCATTTCAGCTTAGTCACCTCCTTGAAGGCCCATCTCCAGATGCAGTCACATCCTGGAGTCAGGAGGTCAATATACACATTTGGTTGTTATTATTGTTGTTGTTTAGTTGCCAAGTTGTGTCCGACTCTTTGTGATCCCAAGGAGTGCAGATTGCCAGATTCCTCTATCCACTGGATTCCCCAGGCAAGAATACTGGAGTGAGTTGGCATTTCCTTCTCCAGAGGATCTTCCTGGCCCAGGGATCCAACCCGCCTCTCTTGTGGCCGCTGCAAAGCAGGCAGATTCTTTACCGCTGAGCCTCTGGGGAAGCCCCTGGGCACACTTGGAAGGGACACAATTCAGTCCTTGACGCTCTGGTTCCCAAATTAAGGCCAAGAACGCACTTTTTAAAACAATCCCTGCATATTTGTGTTTATTGCTTCAAGCAGACAGATGTTGCTGCTAAGAAACAATTCCCACTAAATATTTAAAACTAAAACCAAAATGTTATATGCTTCTGAACAGCTATTTTACAAGCAAAGTATAATTTCTGGTTCCTTCTAGAGATCAGATCTGTTTGCATGATGGGTTCATTCCTCCAGTGAATGGGGCTTATTTAGAATAAAATGTCAGATGGGGTTGAAGAGAGAAAAGCAGCAGGATGGCAGGTATTCTGTCCCTAAATCAGATAAAAAACAGAAATACTGCACACAGTCAGCTAAAAGTAATCTTTTATTTTACTTTTTGACATATACACGTGAATTTATATTAAACGAAAGTTTAGCATAAAGACAAGTAGACTCAGAAGAGTATCACTTCTCAAAATGCTGATGCTCTTACACTCCCTTCTAACAAAACGCATGTTTCCCTTTCAGAAATAAACAAGCATCTGTGCAGGTTTCAGGCTCATCATCGAGGTCTGCCGGCCAGGTGGGAAGGCGTCTTGGTTGTTCAGAGACCACTCTGCCCACAGAGACTGTATGGATCCTAAGGTGCCCACAGCCTGTTGCCACTTCAGTACTTGCCCATGAATCAGATATGAGTTTTTAAGAAGATATCTTTCTCATTCCACTTTAAGTTGAATTCTGATACATTTAGGAGGGAAAAAAAAAATCTCAGTTTCATCAAAGTTTCAAAGTCCAGTGCTCAGAGCAAACGCTCAGGCAAGGTGACTTCTGTAGTCCACACACCCGTCTCTGCTGGGTGGTGTCTCTGAGCCCTCAGCTTCAACCCAAGTAGAGGCAGTTTGCACCCCCTTACCTCACCCCTCTCTGCACACCCCTCTCTCTGCACACCCTTATGCACACCCCTCTCTGCACACCCCCTCTCTGCACACCCTCCTCTCTGCACACCCCTCTCTCTGCACACCCCTCTCTCTGCACACCCTCCTCTCTGCACACCCCTCTCTCTGCACACCCCCCTCTCTGCACACCCCTCTCTCTGCACACCCCCTCTCTGCACACCCCTCTCTCTGCACACCCTTATGCACACCCCTCTCTGCACACCCCCTCTCTGCACACCCTCCTCTCTGCACACCCCTCTCTCTGCACACCCCTCTCTCTGCACACCCTCCTCTCTGCACACCCCTCTCTCTGCACACCCCCCTCTCTGCACATCCCCTCTCTGCACACCCCCCTCTCTGCACACCCCCCCTCTCTGCACACCCCTCTCTCTGCACACCCCTCTCTCTGCACACCCCCCTCTCTGCACACCCCCTCTCTGCACACCCCCCCTCTGCACACCCCTTTCTCTGCACACCCCTCTCTCTGCACACTCCCCTTTCTGCACACTCCCCTCTCTGCACACCCCTCTCTCTGCACACTCCTTTCTCTGCACACCCCCCTCTCTGCACACCCCCCTCTCTGCACACCCCTCTCTCTGCACACCCCCCTCTCTGCACACCCACAGGCAGGTCCTATGACCACTCCACCCTGTCAGCCCGGCTCAGCCCTTCACCGCGTCCCACGTCCTGTCCTGCAGCCTCCGAGTCACACTGCCTTTCACTGCGCCTCTCCTCCTCTTCCTGCTGCAATTTTCAGTGCAGCCTTCTGTCCAGGCGCTGCAGCTGTGCTCCATGGAGCTCTATTGAATGAGGTTTTATACATAAAAAGAATATACGTATGAATCAGAAACTGGTAGCATTTTAAAAGCTGCCAAATTTCGCCCTAACCAGGAAGAACGCTGCTTGAAATGTCAACACAGAAGAGAAAGGCACTGATGAAATGATTTTGCTCCCCTAGAAGGTACCCTCAGTATTTCTTCTGTAGAATTTGTCATGAAATCACCAGATCCTTCTGGAGTGAATTAGGCTCCATCTGTCTGCATGCCCTTTACCTTGCGGGTCCACAGGTGAGGGACCCTCTGAGGTTCGGTGCAGAGAAAAGAGGACGCGCCGGATGGGAGGCCCCTTTGTGCCTGGAAGGGAGGCTTGCCCGTTCTGACCCGGACCCTCAGCTCACCAGCCGAGGCTGCTCTGAATGGCAGGTGGTCTGCAGCTGGAGGAACAAGGTGACCCCGCCTAGAGGCTCAGGCAGACGGCACCGCCTCTGTGGGCTGATTCGGGGGGCAAGTGAGGAACAGGAGGGAACAGAACGGGCCTGACCTCCTGGGCAGAGTCATGACTGCGACCACGTGCTGATTCCTGAACCTGAGTCTGTGTCACCTCACACGGAAAAGGGGACTTTCAGGTGCCATTAAGGTTATGGGCGTGGAGGCAGGAGGTTATTGGAGGTTACTGGTGGGCAGGTCTCTAAACGCAGTCAGCTGTGGTCACAGGGAAGTAAGCACAGAAGAAGGGTCAGAAGTGTGGGTGTTGCTGACTCTGAAGATGAGGCCGGGCCTCCATCCAAGGACACGATCGCCTCTGGGACCCAGGAAAGGCAGGAACAGACTCAGGGCCTCCAAGAGAGACCAGCCCTGCACACACCTCGGCTTTAACCAGGGAGACCAAGTCTGCCTTCTGACCTCCAGGACTGTAAGATGATGAATTCATGTTGTTTTAAACCACTAAGTTTGCGCTTATCAGTTATGGCGGCAAAATGCAAACTAACACAACGCGAAAAAGAACAAAGAACACACACCGTCTGAAAGAAGCAAGCGCCTTGCCTGATTCTCGCCAGCGCAGAAACAGAGGCTAAATTTCATCGTGAATTCAGATTTTAGAGAAGTCATAAGTATCAATTTTGTATGAACTACCTCAATTTTTAAATACTGGAAGAAAGCTTCAAGAAGGACCAACATGGTGAGAATCAAAAAAATACATTTGCAGGCAGAGGGTTGATTATCACAACCAGGAAATTTCTGCTTCGTGGTCTTGTGGAAACAACCCCCACTTTGTGTAACTCCTTGAGTTTTTTTCTCTCTCAGAAAGGTCACTTATTTTTATCCAAGTGCCTGCAAAATCTCTGTGAAGGACTTGTCTTTGTAAGTTGGCACAGTCGTTGTTGTGGATTAAAAGTTCTCTGCTGGAAAAAGTTTTAATACCTTTGAAATCAAAACACTAGGTCAAACCTGTAAGAATCGCTAGGAGCTGTCTTCACTCACCAGAGTGTAAGATGATGTAAGCAGCTTACAGAGGGTGACAGAGCCTCAGGGATTCCTGTAAACTGGGGATGTCAGGGACCCAGATGCCACTCACCCAGGAGAAAAACTTGTCTCCTGGATTGTAAGGAAGCATCATTAGAAGGTGCTTAGCTAATGAATTTTAGTAAACATATTTGTTGAAGTTTATTTTTGCAAGTAATTGTCATATCTAGTCAATGACACATTGCTTATACTTTCTGCAGACTATGTAAAGGTTGCTTCATGTGCAAACATATTCTTTTCCTGAATTTACCATAATTTCACTAAGAGTAGGAACTGTATCTCCTATCTTTTCGGTTTCTCCTGAAGCGAAGAGGGTGGTGCTCCGCCTGTGACGTGCTAAATTACCTGCTCGCTGCACACTCACGACGCCTTCATTCAAACCTGCTCAGATATGTTCTTGACTTTTCGTTATCAACAGTCAATCAGTTCTCTCTAGTGTAGCCGTGAGGGGTCTAAACTACACCCTTGGAAGAAACTAGGATTCACTGTGAATCGAGCCCTCAGCTATGCCACAGCTTTCCCCATCGTTTGGGGAGAGGCGTGTAGCTGATTTCTGGTTAATTCCTCTCTGAAGACCAACCTTTGCCTCTTCAGGTCCCTCCCTCCTCCCTGCCCCTTTACTCCTGGGTCAAGGGCACAGAGTGTTCCCTGTGACAAAGACTGGACCCCCCAGATGCGCAGAGCAGGGGTTCAGGACAACACTCATGCCCACAGGGGCAGCCCAGGGCTCCCTCCATCTCTCTCTGCCTCTCCATCTCACTCCCAGTCTCTCTGTCTCTCTCTCTCCCTGAGACAGGCTCTGCTTTTGCACGACTTCATCTGAACGCTGAGAGCAGCAGGTTACAAATTCCGCGGCCAAAGGTGGATCATGTAGAGGCCGCATCACTTAATGACATCTCGGTTTGAGGCTTCTCATTAAGCAACTTCTGTTCTGGCCGAAGTTCTGTTTCGGGAAGTGAAGGAAGAAAGGGCACTTGACTTCCACCTAAACCAGAGCTGCGGCCACACAGAGCGACACAAGCTGACTTCCTCCTTTATGTGGGGAGTCTTTCATCTGCTGCTCAGAACTACGGCCAGCCGTTCACTGGTGTTCTTGAAAGACATTAAAGAAAATATTTAATCAAAGAAAAAATGATCATAAATATGTCTCTAGACCAGATTTTAAAGATATCATTTCATAACCAGTTAAATGGCTCACAAACATTTCTTTATACATGAATAGTAAATTACTTTTCCAAATTACGTTCTAAAATACAGTTCTTTTTTCTTCAAATGCAAAATATTTTGGAGGGAAGTGGTCCCAGTTGCTAACAGCACTTAATTGGTCTTGTGCAGTTTTAACATGGAAGTGAAAAGCACATTTTAAATTGATTTGAGTACTTGTTTTCTACTAAGCTATTAACCAGATTAAACGCCTTCGAGTATTTCTCTTTTTGCAATCTGTGATTTATTTTGGATGTGTACTTGCAATATTTCAAGGAAAGTAAAGTTCCCAGCCTTCTGGGCAGTGACCACTGGCCCACAGCCCCGTTTGCCCAGAAGAGACTCGTGGCAGGAAGGGGACGGGTAGACACGACCCCACACCCTGCTCAGGCCAAGGGCCACACGGCGACACACGAGCTGAAGGCCAGGCTAGGCCCAGCAGGGAGACGGCCTCTTGATGCCGAGCAGTGTCCGCCATCCAGACGCTTCTCTGCCCATCCCATCTGGGAGCTGCAATTACTTTTTTTTTTTTTTAACTTATTCCGAAATGTCTTTATTTTCTTTCATTATCAGAAAACAGATTATACCAATAAGTATTGTGTATTTGTGTA
The DNA here is from genome assembly GCF_910594005.1 of Cervus elaphus. NCBI lineage: Eukaryota > Metazoa > Chordata > Mammalia > Artiodactyla > Cervidae > Cervus > Cervus elaphus. Next base: position 673,000 of record NC_057830.1, read on the forward strand.
TCCTGGTACATTACAATTCTCGAAGAAGATCATTCTAAATGGCATTTCTTTTTTCGTCTTCTTGGCTCCACACTCCTGGAGGCCAGTTTTCCCCTCTCGGCCCTGGCTAGTCAGGGTGCTGAGGAAGGGTGCTGGGACCCCAGCCCCCCAAAGCCCAGGCTTTCTGCAGGCCTGGAGCTCAGGCTGCCACCCTTGGAAAGCCGGGCCGCACCACTGCCCAGGGGCATCTGGGGTCTACCCACTCTCAGATCGATCCTCTGCCTCTTCTTGCCTTCCTGAGACAACCAGCCAGGCCAGGACACAACAGCCTTGCCCACCCTTGGCAGATAGCGGGGGTGTGGGGAGCAAAGACCAGGGGCCCTGGGAGCCTCCTCCTCCCAGACCCGAGTCCTGGGGGCGTCCCTTGAGTCTTGACCCTCTGGCCACCTGGCTTACTCACCTGGATGGTAACAAGTGAGACAGAAGACTCCAAAAGGAAATGGTGACAGAACCAGGGTGAGTTGGAGAAGCCCTGCTCTCACCTCATTCTCTGCTCACAGACCGTCTCACCTTGCTAATGTGACTTGGATCAGACAGTTCAGGCAACCCTTGGAAGCCAGGCTCACAGCTGAAATTTCACTTGACTTGGCAGCTGCAAGCCTTGAAGAGCTGTGTCCTATCTTTGTAAGTCCTACTCTATCTGGTTATTTATAAGACAAGATACTTTCATTTTAATAATAATTGCTTTACGGATTAATTATGACAATGATTATATGAATATTTAATACAATTTTATGGTGTTTACCAACAGTAACTTGCAAATTAGCTGCCACGTATTAATGGGCCAATGTTAATAATTTACATTCATAAATGCAGCTTGACTCTCGTTAGCAACACTGGCTGGAAAATATATGAGCACTGGGAGTTCATCTAAGTAATTCTTTATTTCTACAAAAACTACAAACAGCTTACATGTACAAAAATTACTAAGGTCTTTATCCTTGTCGTGTTGATCTTGGAATTTGGGCAGTTTGTTAAGAAAGCGTGGTTTCCACATCTAGTCTGCCTTGCACAGGATCCTTGGTTCGTCTGGCCCAGGACTCAGCTCATCAGACACAGACGCCAGTGTGATTAGACACCCCTGCACTGAGGCTTGAGTGGCTTAATTTCAGTGCTGACTTTCCATTAACACTTCAGCCTTGTGAGAATTTTCAAGGTGGATAAAGTTTACTGGTTTGAGCTCCATCTTGGTGGTACTTCTCCTATGTGGAGGTGGACATGCTCATAAATTACAGAACCAGATACAGCTTAGAACAGAAAGGGTCTGCCCACCTTGCTAGCACTCACTCGGGGACTGCCATCCGGGGCCCTCATCCCAACACCACTCCTGTGTTTTTCTAATTTTTATTTTATTAACATTTTGGAGCAGAGTCGATTTACTGCGCTATGCTAACTCCAGGTGAGCAGCAGAGAGATGTGGTCACATATAAAAAAGGTACTCATGACCCGGATAACCACGGCGGCGTGACCACTCACCTGGAGCCAGACATCCTGGAATGTGGAGTCAAGTGGGCCTTAGGAAGCATCACTATGAACAAAGCTAGTGGAGGTGATGGAATTCCAGTTGAGCTATTTCAAATCCTGGAAGATGATGCTGTGAAAGTGCTGCACTCAATATGCCAGCAAATATGGAAAACTCAGCAGTGGCCACAGGACTGGAAACGGTCAGTTTTCATTCTAATCCCTAAGAAAGGCAATCCAAAAGAATGCTCAAACTACCATACAGTTGCACTCATCTCACATGCTAGTAAAATAATGCTCAAAATTCTCCAAGCCAGGCTTCAGCAATACGTGAACTGTGAACTTCCAGATGTTCAAGCTGGTTTTAGAAAAGGCAGAGGAACCAGAGATCAAATTGCCAACATCTGCTGGATCATCGAAAAAGCAAGAGAGTTCCAGAAAAACATCTATTACTGCTTTATTAACTATGCCAAAGTCTTCGACTGTGTGGATAACAATAAACTGTGGAAAATTCTGAAGGAGATGGGAATACCAGACCACCTGACCTGCCTCTTGAGAAACCTGTATGCAGGTCAGGAAGCAACAGTTAGAACTGGACATGGAACAACAGACTGGTTCCAAAAAGGAAAAGGAGTATGTCAAGGCTGTATATTGTCGCCCTGCCATTTAACTTATATGCAGATTACATCATGAGAAACGCTGGTCTGGATGAAGCACAAGCTGGAATCAAGATTGCCGGGAGAAATATCAATAACCTCAGATATGCAGATGACACCACCCTTATGGCAGAAAGTGAAGAGGAACTAAAAAGCCTCTTGATGAAAGTGAAAGAGGAGAGTGAAAAAGTTGGCTTAAAACTCAACATTCAGAAAACTAAGATCATGGCATCTGGTCCCATCCACTTCATGGGAAATAGATGGGGAGACAGTGCAAACAGTGTCAGACTTTAATTTTTTGGGCTCCAAAATCACTGCAGATGGTGATTTCAGCCATGAAATTAAAAGACGCTTACTCCTTGGAAGGAAAGTTATGACCAACCTAGACAGCATATTAAAAAGCAGAGACATTACTTTGCCAACAAAGGTCCATCTAGTCAAGGCTATGGTTTTTCCAGTGGTCATGTATTGATGTGAGAGTTGGACTGTGAAGAAAGCTGAGCGCCGAAAAATTGATGCTTTTGAACTATGGTGTTCAAAAGAAGACTCTTGAGAGTCCCTTGGACTGCAAGGAGATCCAATCAGTCCACCCTAAAGGAGCTCAGTCCTGGGTGTTCATTGGAAGGACTGATGCTGAAGCTGAAACTCCAATTCTTTGGCCACCTCATGAGAAGAGTTGACTCATTGGGAAAGACCCTGATGCTGGGAGGGATTGGGGGCAGGAGGAGAAGGGGACGACAGAGGATGAGATGGTGGATGGCATCACTGACTCAGTGGACATGAGTTTGAGTAAACTCCGGGAGTTGGTGATGGACAGGGAGGCCTGGCGTGCTGCGATTCATGGGGTCACAAAGAGTCGGACACGACTGAGTGACTGAACTGAATTGAACTGAACTGACTGATGTGTATATATATAGTCTACACGTGAAAAAGCTGGCTTAAAACTCAACATTCAAATAAACTAAGATTATAGCATCCAGTTCCATCATTTCATGGTAAATAGATGGGGAAATAATGGAAACAGTGAGAGACTTTATTTTTTGGGGCTCCAAAATCACTGCAGATGGTAACTGCAGTTTTGAAATTAAAAGACGCTTGCTCCTTGGAAGAAAAGCTATGACCAACCTAGACAGCATATTACAAAAGCAGAGACATTACTTTACCAACAAAGGTCTGTCTAGTCAAGGCTATGGTTTTTCCAGTGGTCATGTATGGATGTGAGAGGTGGACTATAAAGAAAGCTGAGTGCTGAAGAAGTGATGCTTTTGAACTGTGGTGTTGGAGAAGACTCTTGAGAGTCCCTGGGACTGCGAGGAGCTCAAGCCAGTCAATCCTAAAGGAAATCAGTCCTGAATATTCATTGAAAGAACTGATGCTGAAGCTGAAGCTCCAGTACTTCGGCCACCTGATGTGAAGAGCCAACTCATTAGACAAGGCCCTGATGCTGGGAAAGACTGAAGGCAGGAGGAGAAGGGGACAGCAGAGGACAAGATGGTTGGATGACATCACCAACTCAATGGACGTGAATTTGAGCAAACTCTGGGAGATAGTGAAGGACAGGGAGGCCTGGCATGCTGCAGACCATGGGGTCACAGAGTCGGACACGAATGAGAGACTGAACGACAAATCGCACATGAGTCTGCTCCTTTTCAGGTCCTCTTTCCATCTAGGTCATCGAGAGCATTGAATAGAGTTTCCTTGCTGCTTATCTACTACAATGCATATGAATAGCAGGGGCTTTCCTGGTGGCTCAGATGGTAAAGAATTTGCCGGTAATGCCGGAGACCTGGTTTTGATCTCTGGGTCAGGAAGAACCCTTGGGGAAGGAAATGGAAATCCACTCCACTCTTCTTGTCTGGGAAATCCCATGACAGAGGAGCCTGGTGGGCTGCAGTCCATGAGTCTCAGAGAGTCGGACACGACTGAGTGACTAACCCTTTCACCAGTTTCTCTCAGCGGGTACAAGTCCATTCCAATCTCCTGATCTATTTCTCCCCCACACTTATCCCCTGTGGTAACCACAAGTTTGCTTTCTATGTGAGTCTATTTCTGTTTTGTAAATAAGTTCGTTTGTGTCATTTTGAAATATTCTGTACATAAGCAATATCATATGATATTTGTGTTTCTCTGGTTTATTACACTGAGTGTGATAATCTCTAGGTCCACCCATCTTTCTTCAATGGCATCATTTCATTCTCTTTGTTTGACTGAGTAGTATTCCGTTGTATATATGTACCACATACTCTTTATCCATTTTTCTGTTGATGGACACTTAGGTTGCTTTCATGTCTTGGCTACTGTAAACAGCACTGCAATGAACATGTAAAAGAATTATATTAAAACATTCTCTAACACCATATACAAAAGTGAACTCAAAATGGATTGAAAAGTGAAAGTGAAAGTCGCTCAGTTGTGTCCGCCTCTTTGCAACCCATGGACTATACAGACCATGGGATTCTCCAGGCCAGAATACTGGAGTGGGCAGCCTTTCCCTTCTCCAGGAGATCTTCCCAACCCAGGGATTGAACCCAGGTCTCCCGCAGTGCAGACGGATTCTTTACCAGCTGAGCCACAAGGGAAGCCCAAGAACACTGGAGTGGGTAGCCTATCCCATCTCCAGTGGATCTTCCCGACCCAGGAAGCTTTGTCATAAAGACTATATTAGGGGAAAATATAGGCAGAATATTTCTCTCTGACAGAAATAGCAGCAGTATCCTTTTCAGTCTGTCTCCTGGAGTAATTGGAAATAAAAACCAAAAGAAACAAATAGGACCTAACTAAACTCAAAAGCATTTTCACAGCAAAGGAAACCATGAGTGAAACAAAAAGATGACCTGCAGAGTGGGAGAAAATGTTTCCAAACGATGCAACTGACACAGGATTAACCTCCAGAATTGACAAACAGCTCATGAAACTCGAAACCAAAAAGCACCACTTCTGTGTCTGCAAAGCCCGTCTGCCCTGGGCCGGGGGAGCTGGGCTGGGTCACCGCTTGAACTTCTGCCAGGTGTCCTAAAGCCACGGTGGAAAGTGACAAAGGGGCAGAACCGTAGGAATGGCTGTCAGGCCCAGGCTCCTGTGTCCCCGCTGCCAATCGCCTGCAGGGTCTGCTGGCGGCACGGCTTCCATTCCTGTCCTCACCCCCGACCCCAACCCCCAACGCCACGTCCTGGGAGGGTGAGGCCTCCTGGTGCAGGGGCCCTGCTTCCCAGGGAGACAAAAACGGCCGCACTGGGTCAGCCCTGTGAAGCCAGGTCTCCTGAGACTGTCCCGCATGTTACCTCCCCTGAGCAGCTATGGGACTTGGTCCCGCTACGGAGGCCCCCAGAGGTCACCTTGACGCAGCGACAACATCACATGTTCAGCTCTTGGGGTCTCCAAACCAACACTCCCTCCCCTGGACTCACGCCTCTGCATCCAGATTTCAGACCAGTCTGACAGTAAGAAGCACGTGCAGTGGGCAACATTCACATCTTTTTCTGAAGAAAAGTGGGGACGAAACAAGATAATACAGATCAAGTACCTGCCCCACGCCATGTGCTCAAGAAATTTTACTGTCTGAGGTCAGTTTGGAGATTCTCTGCAAACAGAATCCCAGTCTCGACTTCACTGTCCAGCCCACCAGGTGGCCCTATTGGAGGTCCCAGGGTCAGCAGAGGAACCGGGCTGGGACTTCTCCGGGGACACGTTTCTAAAGAAAAGTCAGTGAAGGGTTGACCTGAACCCTCCCTTGACCCTGGCCTGGGAGAGTGATGACTTCAGGCTCCACCAGACTTGGTCACTGCATCTCCATCCCAACATTGACGGAACTTGCAGTTTAAAAATGCGAGATGTGTTTTTGCATAATTCCTGTTCTGTGCAAATAGCCACATTTCTTTCATTTCTCTGTATTTTCTTACTCTTTACTGTTTTCATTTTATTTTGAAAGATGAAATACATTCATGCTCTGTCAAGAAAGCCCCAAGGAATTTAGAAACCTTTTAATGTGAAGGAGAAAGGCAATACATAATAAATAAATAAAAACTTGGGGAACTTTAAAATTCTACTTTTATGATGAGAGAAGCTAAGAGCAGTCATACAGTAAAGTTTGCATCTCTGTTCACAAGTTATGCCCGTGTTTTTCTCCATGTACGTAATGCAAATAATCCAGCAAAGTAAAATCTCACAGGAAGACTTGTTAACTTCCACTGAAAATCTACCAGCTGTAACGCATTTTAAATGAAACCTCTGGAATTCACTACTCAAGCAGCCTCCCTTCTCATCACTAGCTCATCACCAACCATTAGACAAGTTTAACCCCAGCCCCGAAGGTCAAAGGTTGACTGTGCTTCGGTTCAGTGAGGACCGCCATCGGTGACGAAGCCCTTACAGGAGCTCAAACACCCGAGTGAGCTACAGCTCACAGGACCGATTCACATGTGCTCTCTGTTTTCAGATTCCATTTCGGAAATCAATTTGTGAGGCTGGGTTCGTGCACAGATGTGAGCTCTCAGCTGCAGGCTGGGGTCCTCCTCCTCCCTCCTGGGATGCCAGCCACGCAGGGCAGTAGACCCAGGCCAGCCGAAGAGACACCACAGGCCATGGCTCCGGGAGCCCCGCTGTCTGCGGAGATTCCAGTTGGATACAAGGAAATGGAATTGCTTCCCATAGATGGCGCGGATGTCGCCTCCAAAGAGGCACTTTCTGGATTTCCTTTTATAAAGTGAGCAGGGAAGCTCCAGGACCTTCCGTGAGGATGCTCGTTTGCAGCCTAGTTCCTGCTCTCCCTGGAGAGGGGATCATCCTGTGGGTTCTGCTGAGCCCCGTTCACTCAGGGTGAGGGCACACATGGCCCCTGTTAGGAATTGCTGGTGACAACCGCTGGGCTGCAGCGATCTCAGCATGAACTCAGGCGATGCCTTCACCCCACAGACTCCGAGGCTGGGCCGTGGTGGCCTCGGGGAGGCAGCAGTGCCCGGGAGCTGCCAGTGCCCCCTGCTCACTGCAGCCCCGACAGAGACCTGCGGGGCCTGGGTCTCGGGCATCCTTCAGGGGGGTTTGCTGGAGCCACTTTGCCTTTCCTTGAACATAAATGCCTTTATTGGGCTTCCCTGGTGGCTCAGTGGCAAAGAATCCACCTGCCCACACAGGTTCAATCCCTGGGCAGGGAAGATCCCATGTGCTGCGAAGCAACTGAACCCGCGCTCCACAGCTGCTGAGCCTGGGCTCTGCGCTCCGCTGCAAGAGACGCCCTGCAATGCGAAGCCCCCACCCCCGACTGGAGAAGCACCCATGCACAAAAGGAAGACCCAGCACAACCAGAAACAAACAAGATTGTCTTTAAAAATACCTTTACCTCTACAGGATCCTCAAGGTTTGTATTAAATATTCCCAACTTTCCTACCACAAAGTCTGTCTGTCAATAGGGAAGCTTCACCACTCAGTTCTGTCACCCCCCCGCAACACACACTCAGCCTCAAAGCCCCCCCCTCACAGCCCCCTGCCCCCCTGGTTCTCCTGAGTCAGAGGCCAAAGCACAGGGGTCACTGGAGGACAAGCCAGGACCTGGAGCCGAGTCCCGTGGGGCGGTCAGACTCCGAGGAAGGACGGTCAGTGGCAGCGAACATTCCAACACGATGACAGACACCAGACCAGGGACTTGGGCCCGGGACGGTCCTGTGCTTGCCTCCCCGTGAGCCCCGCCCTGCACCCGGGGCCTCGCAGCTGAGTCTGAGCCCTCCGTGGCCGCTGAGCTGAGCCTGGCCGATACTCTAGGCTGCGTGACCTGAGGACACAAAGGGCAGAATGTGCCCATTCCCCGTTTATTTGCAGCAGTGGTTCAGTCCTCTGAGCTGCACAGCAACAGGCCAGAGACCGCAGGCAGTGCCCTGGTCGGGGGCAGGCGGGCGGGCGGCCAGCTGGTGGCCAGAGTCCCGAGCTCCGGGGGCACCAGGAAAGCAACCAGTGCTCTCACCTGGGGAGGACGGCAAAGGCTGGCTCTGGAAACGCTCAAGTGAAACTGAGAACTAGAAAACGTCTTTCAGGTCACTATTAGGAGTTCAGCAGATCAATGCAGTAAGACAGGTGACGTCCGCTTCCCACACGGCATCCTTGTGACTGATGAAAAACCCTCGCTCGTCTTTAAGACTAGGATGGCGTGAGGGCTTCCCTTACATCCAAACAACCGACGTCTCCTTTATTTCGAGAGCAAAGGACATCACGGCACACGCATCCTGAGCTGAAGGCACCGTGAAACCAAGGTCATTTCCGAGGATGTGAAGTCGGAAATGTGTCAAGTCCTTTAAAAGGAAAGCTTGTCCTTTATATGGTAATTAGCTGAGTTCAAAGAACAGCTCCGCTGTCTGAAGGGAAGGAAATGTTTGAGAAGACTTATCTGAGACGCTTGGGGCTTGAAAGGCAGCCCCCTGCTTGTGGGGGACTCAGAAGCGTAGCCTTCTGGAGGCTGTCTCCACTCACGGACTGGAAAGAGCAGCCCACAAAATAAAGTGAAATTGGCTTATGTTTCCTCAGTAATCATGTCTGACAGGATAATTTTTCAGTAGCAAATGGAAATGGTAAACATTTAGGCGATACAAACAATTCTGAAGTCTCTGCTCGCAAAGTCACCTGCTTCCTTGGAGTTCAATATGTGAAGAGCTTCAGCGTGTAATTTAGCATCTATGAGTGAAGTCAGTTCTTTATAGACATCAGCTCACAATATCTTTATTAATTATGGATGGGGATGTTACATTGATGCTTTGTGTTCAACTTCTTGCAGGTCTGTCTCTACTGTAAGAGAATGTTCCTGCGGATGAACAGGGACACCCTACAGCTTCTCCAAAAGCGCACACGAGCGCCCATGCCTGTCCGGCAGGAAACTCAGCACTTGCTCTGCTTCCACAGCCGTCTTCACCCTGCATGTTTTTGGAATAGCCGGTGTTCTGTTTTCACAACATGATTTTTAGGTTCTAACTAAAATGTGTTGGTCAATCCAGGAGCTTCTGTGCCCAGGTCAGCTCACACTTAACATTTTATGTAAGATTAGAAAGAGGAGGAAAATCTCTAATAGTCAGCCATCCCCTGGGGCAGGGACTCCAATAAAAATCACAGGGTCAGGACTGGTCTGTTTCTTAGAGTGAGGGCTCTGTGTTGCCAAATGGTAGCAGAACAATTGAAACACGTCCAGTGCATAGAGGTATCGTTCAAACACGTCCTACAGTATTGTAGTCAGAATACTCTGAAGAGCAGCTTCTAACAGATTCAAACAGAACTTTAAATATTGTAGTCTGATATGGCAAAATACTTTTTAAATGTACTTTAGCTACATAATAACTATAATATTTCTGTTTTATATATAATTTTCTGTTGAACTTTGTTTGCCTAAAAATACCTTTTTTTGAAACTCAACCTTCATGCTCAAAATCTTCATATAAAACTTTTAAAGTGATAATGATACATGTTTCTTATCAAAATCTGAAGTGGAAATCTGAGCCAAAACTTTTTTTTACATTATTTTTCTGGTGAAACTATATTTAGATACAGATCTGCTATGTATCATAAAATAAATATGTCCATGATTCATAGTAGAAATAATTTTGCAATTCAGAGTTTTCCATCTTGAGAAAATTCAAAGTCAGAATGAAAGAACATTTACTTTCATATATCTCTATTCACAATGACAACCTAGATGTTTCACTTAGAATTTAATACATATATTGTACACGAGTTAATAATCGTGAAGTTTTCTTCTTGACACTTAAATGCATTTCATGATTTAATAAAAGAAGAACATGTGGCTCTAGGACTCTGGTTTTGCTTTTGCTGCTACATCTTAACCCAACGATGAAAATGGAGGGATTCTACCACCTTCTAAAATCCAGTGTTGTCTGATTTGAGTCACCCACTGCCTGCAAGAAATTCTGTTCATCATCATGAGAAACTTATGTCTGATGAGGATAAAGGACACCAGATCACTACCCAGTGATAGATTATGTGCTGTTTTAAGAAGTTTCTTTCCTACAAGTAAAATTACCAGAATTTTAAGGCTGAAAGCAAATAATGAGTTTTGTCGTAGTTGAGGCAGATACAGCAAAATACCACAGACCAGGCTTGTAAAACAACAGACAATGATGTCTCTCCATTCTGGAGGCTGACATTTGAGGTCAGGATCCAGGGGAGTGGGGCAAGGGGAGCAGGGTCTTCCCTCCGTGTCCTCACCTGGCAGGGGGCAGGGGTCTTCTCTCTGTGTCCTCACCTGGCGGGGGGCAGCTCTCTGGGATCTGCTTCACCAGGGACCTCATCCCATTAGGAAGACCCCACCCTCATCACCTCCAGCACCATCACACTGGGAGTTAAGATGCCAACATGTGAATCTGGAGAGACACAGACACCCAGAGCGCAGCATGTTGTTATGAGAACTTTGACAGTAGAAACACAAGCAAAAACAAAGGAAAGCACGCTAAGGATCCCACAAATCTGGGGGAAGGTGGCCGTGTTAAATTCCATTTAAAATTTAGCCGAGAAACCATTTCCCATCCCTCTCTTTCCCTGTTCATCCTTTTATTTGCTCAATTAAACAAGACTTTTCTAAAAATATATTTCATAAGAAGAAACTAAAACATTGGGTTTTTTCCTCCTAATTTAAAAAATAATAGACATTGACTTCTGTTACCAGTTACAATGAAGTACTGGGCCAAGCTTAACTTTTGGACATAAACAACTGGAAAACTGGGCAGAATATATGAAACAGCTGTTTTTAGATGTTGTTACACGTGTGTTGATTCTACTTTGTCGCTCTTCCATTTTACCATTTTCACTCTGTTCCCTCTGTATTTATCTAATTTTTAATGTAATGTTTTGGTTAATTTCTTGTCCTTCTTCAATGCTACAGTTTTTCGTTGATTTGATTATTCCTGTCTTTGTCCGTTTCTGTGTAGCTGAATAGAAGCTGTTCTTGCTCACCACAGAGGCTCGTCGAGGACATTCACTCTAACGTCTAGCACTGTGCTGGGTTTTCTTCTGCCTCCTGGTCATGTTTTCAGCGATGCATCTTCAGAAGCTCTCATCTCTGATCCTCATTTTGCATTTTCTTCTAATGAGAGCCTTCCCCACCTCCCGCTGCGCCTCTGGCATGTTCCCTCGGTCGAGCGGCTGTTAGCGGTGGCCGATCAGACTGCCGTCACGGGAAGGACTGTTTTGTGCCTCTGTCTTCAGCTTCCTCTTTGATCTTGTGAGGTCTGGGCTCTCCTGTGCACTCATCCTGCCTCTGCGGGACGCCTCTCCTTCCCCAGAAGCATAGCCACCCCCAGCCTGCTCCTGGACCCCAGGAGCTCAGGCCCCCCGAACCCCCAGGTACTAGACTCCAGATCCTCAGGTCCCTCCTGATCCCTCAGGTACTAGACCCCAGGAGCTCAGGTCCCCCTGAACCCCCAGGTACTAGACCCCAGGAGCTCAGGCCCCCCGAACCCTCAGGTACTATTCCCCAGGTCCTCAGGACCCCCTGAACCCCAGGTGGTGGACCCCAGTCGCCAGCCCCCCCTGATCCCTCAGGTACTGGACTCTAGGAGCTCAGGACCCCCTGAACCCTCAGGTACTGGAGACCCCAGTCCTCAGGCCCCCCTGAACCGTGGCCGAGGTCCCTCGCTCCTGCCGTGTCCACTCTCTGCTGCTCGGGACAAGGTCCTCGTGGCCTCACTCCCGGGCTCCCAGACAAAGGGTTGCCCACAGTGGAGACACAGTAGGTATCTACTTATTTTAACCGATTGTCCATTCATTGTTCAGTTAGAAAGAAAAAGTGTACTTATTTTTGTCTTTCTAAAGAGGAATTTTATAAAGTGAGATATACATTTATAGCCATTCCCAATACGTTTTACTCAGCTAAACTTTATCCATATTTTTATAATTATCTTTATCTAGGAATAGGCCATGTTGGCAAAGCAAAGAAATGTGACTGTGAATGAATAATATCTCTTTCCTGCAGAATCTAAATGAGCAGACCCTATTCTGATAATCCTTGACAAACATTTTAAATCAATTTGGACAGCTTGAGCCCTTAGAGACCTAGGGTTTCTTACGTACATACACTTAGACAAAAAAATGGGCGCCTTCAGGAGCTCATGAAACCAGGCCTAAGACGGTCACAGAGTTGCGCATGCAGGCTTTGTGGGATTCTGTGCGGACTTCACGGCTGACTCACGTGCCGCCAGCAGCCGGATGCCGCCTCCTCAGCCGCCTGAGTCCCCTTCATCTGCCGCTGCGGTTCTCACGAGCTGACTCCCTTCTCTTTCACCCCACTCAATCATGCCTTAAATATTTATGGCAATATTTACTGTATTATATCTGCTTCTACCCTGTTCAGAGAATATTTCCTTTCATCAGCATATTAAAAATTAGCATTTCATTCAAGTGATGAATCTCTAAGTAATGTTTAAGAAGGTGAAATAATTTCCAGGTTCACATCAGAAGTCACCAAAACACGAAGGTGTATTTCCCAAATTGCTCTTCTCTTAAATTGCATCTAAAGCAAAGAGAAATCTAATTCAAGGAAAAAGGGCATTGGATTTGCTGCACATCTGGATCTACTACAGAACCACAAACTCGTCCAGGTCGTAAACAAAGGGACCGAAAAAATCAGCTTACCCAAGTGGGCAAATGAGGTGAGCGTCTGTCCAAAGATGCCGTGAGCACCAAAGAGACCACCCAGATTCGGAAACTTCCTCTCTTGAGCTCATGGGACGGGATGGGAGCCTGGGGCCTAGTCCTTGTGCAGAGGTCTTGGGCCTGGAGCGGAGTCAGCGGCTGAGTGGGAGGTCGCTCGGCTCCCTCAGAGAAGATGGAAAAGGGTTTCTCTTCGTGGGGAGAAGAGGGCGCTGCTGCCCGCTGGAGGGGTGAGACCAGTTAGACCCCAAACCCGCCCCTTCCTCCCCGGGTTCACTGACCGGCGCTGCCCCAGCACCTCCCGCCGCGCGGTCCTGGAGCACGGACCCGCGGTTATTCTTCTAAGTTGGCACTACCAAGGGGCTCTCTTTTAATCTAACTTGCAGCGATTAATTTTGGAAGAAATAGAATGATTTGGTATAAATATGCCTTTTACTACTTGACAATGAAAATGCAAGTGAATATCTTAATAACTGTTTTGTTAGTACATACATAAAAGGTTAGAATTCCCCCAGTCACAAGGCTGTGTCATCAGATTGTAAAATACAAGCGGGATCTCAGGAGTTGGAGGTTTAAAATCCTGAAATTTCTGGTGTCCAAGCTCAGTGTCTGCTTCTCATACTCTAATAGCCGTGCAAGGCAGGAATGCATAATTTTTGACAATTGTAGAATCAATTTTCCCTGAAACTTCTCAGAAGATTACTTTATTCTGTCAATTCTTCATGAAAAATCAATATGACTTACTTCTCCATTCACTTCTAGCTGTGCACAATGTGTATTTCAAAACAGATGCGTGAACCTCTTTTGTCCAATGAAAGCAATCGTATTTCATGAGAAATATGCAATAAAACCTGTGACTGTCCTTTTGGCCATGATTTCTACTCTCAGAAAAATATAGTGAATTCAATATGGCTCTTGAAAGCATTTTAAAAGCTCTTTCTCTCTGGGAAAAAGCTCTCATAAATATGAATAGCCTCTTTTCCCTTAGCGTGGCATGACATCTATCTTTGTAAATTAGAGAGGTGGAAAAGCTGGCAGCAGGTTCCTCAGGTGAGACTGCAGGGTCTCGCAGATGCCCTTCACCGAGTCTGAGCAGGGAGACTGGGCATCAGACTCCCTCCCCACCCAGAGCATCAGGAAGACCCCACTTCTCCGCCTGCTCACCCACTTCCCCATCCAAACAGCAACCAGCAAGGGTCCTCCATGGCCTTCAGCTGAGACTTTTTAGGCTACTTATGCAGAATGAAGATAAAATGGTCATGCTTTTTTCCAGCTATATAAGAAAATATCTTCTGATGTTTAAAACTACCTTTGTAGGAGTGGGATTGTCTGGAGCCATGGATACTTTTCCTGCAAATGGACTTGAAATATTTAATGACTCTCGGACCAGAGAGGGCTACATGCTCACAGTGTACCTACCAGAGGTGTCAGGAGGGTAAAGTCTGACTGTTGACCCCAAAGAGTCAGGATTCTTATAGGGAAGCAAGACGTCCACATGCAGAGAATCACAGGACGAGATGAGTAGAGAGGGTGAGGTCTGCTCTGCTGGACCGGCAGGGCCAGCCATGTTTTTCACTGAAGACTTCACTGTCCACACAGCACTGTGAATCCTCTCGAGATGACCCAGAGCATCCGATAGAGATGGGCGGATAGATTGATAGTCACATAGGTAGTAGGTAGACAGTAGATAGATTATAGATAGATAGAAAATGGGTTTCCCAGGTGGCTCAGTGGTAAAGAATCTGCCTGCCAGTGCAGGAGACACGAGAGATGCCGGTTTGATCCCTGAGTCGGGAAGATCACCTAGAGAAGGAAATGGCAACCCACTCCAGTATTCCTGTCTAGAGAATCTCATGAAAAGAGGACCCTGGCAGGCTATAGTCCACGGGGTTGCAGAATTGGACACAACTGAGAAGGAAAGTTATGACCAATCTAGACAGCATATTAAAGAGCAAAGGCATTACTTTGCCAACAAAGGTCCGTCTAGTCAAGGCTATGGTTTTTCCAGTGGTCATGTATGGATGTGAAAGTTGGACTGTGAAGAAAGCTGAGTGCTGAAGAATTGATGCTTTTGAACTGTGGTGTTGGAGAAGACTCTTGAAAGTCCGTTGGACTGCAAGGAGATCCAACCAGTCCATCCTAAAGGAGATCAGTCCTGGGTGTTCATTGGAAGGACTGATGCTGAAGCTGAAACTCCAATACTTTGGCCACCTGATGTGAAGAGTTGACTCATTGGAAAAGACCCTGATGCTGGGAGGGATTGGGGGCAGGAGGAGAAGGGGACAACAGAGGATGAGATGGCTGGATGGCATCACCAACTCGATGGACATGGGTTTGAGTAAACTCCGGTGATGGACAGGGAGGCCTGGCGTGCTGAGATTCATGGGGTCGCAAAGAGTCGGACATGACTGAGTGACTAAACTGATTGAACTGAGTGACTAAATGAAACTGGTGTTCATACACACCCCACACACACACTCACATACACATACACACATGTATGCATTCACAGATACAAACACACACAGACACTCACACACATGCACACATACACACTCTCACGTCCTCCATGCCTAACACCCTGCTGCAAGTTGCAGACGCAACACTAAACACCAAAGTCATGGTTCTTTTGATGGTGTTTTCAGCCCAGAGGGGTGGAGGCACACCTGTGAAGGGCCAGAAGCCCAAGGACAAGCAGAGCTGCTCTGGGTCCTGGAGGAACGGCTGAGCCCACTCTGGAGGCTCTGGAAGTTTCTAGGGGAAGTAAAGTCTCAGGACATGAGCCGCTGTGGAGGGGATCGAACCCACGTCTCCTGTGTCGGCAGGCGGGTTCTGTACCACTATCACCACCAGGGAAGCCCGTGTATGAGCGTAAGTGTGTGTGAGTGTGTGTGGGGTGTGCCCGTAGGGTGTGTAAGAGCATATGTCATGCTGGTAATTTCGAAAATTCATCTGGTAGTGAAACGCCCAGGGGTCTTGGACTGAGAAGGCCCAGGAAGCAAGGCGTCACCACCTGAGAAAGCTGATGAGGATCATGGCAACGTGCAAAGCAAATGTTTTCCCAGGGTCACAGTGGCTGTGTCCTTGGGGAAAAAACACTGTGAACAGAAACAAATGAAAAACAAACAATCCCTTCATGATAAATGAAACTTTGCCGTTTTAGCTCTGTCCTGAGCAGTGCAGAAGCCACACCAGAGGAGACATTGCAAAGATCCTGCCTCCTGTCCCCCAACCGGTGCCTGCATTTGATATTTTGTACATAAGCTCCTTGAGAGCTATATTTTCAGTTCACAATTTACTTAAGATGTGGCAGCAAATAAGTCTCAGTTCTGAGAAGGATGAAAGTATACAATGAGGCTTAAACAAATCTGTTTCAAAATGTAGTCATCCCTCTACAGACAGCTTCCAGAAGGGAGTAATTTTCTGACTTACCTGTAGCTGCAAAAATAAAATCACCTCACTTGAATTTTGGAGTTTTCTTTGTTCACCCATCCCTTCAGCAGACGTCTGTGAGCACCTACTATGTGCAGAGCATTTATGGAGTACCACCCAGGATAGAAGGGCAGGCTCTTTTCCTTCAGGTTTTGTGTAGAGTAGATGTATGTATCAGTTCAGTTCAGTTGCCCAGTCGTGTCCGACTCTTTGTGACCCCATGAACCGCACAGGCCTCCCTGTCTATCACCAACTCCCAGAGTCAACCGAAACCCATGCCCATTGAGTCGGTGATGCCATCCAACCACTTCATCCTCTGTCGTCCCCTTCTCCTCCTGCTTTCACTCTTTCCCAGCAGCAGGGTCTTTTCAAATGAGTCAACTCTTCACATCAGGTGGCCAAAGGATTGGAGTTTCAGCTTCAGCAACAGTTCTTCCGATAAACACCCAGGACTGATCTCCTTTAGGAATGACTGATTGGATCTCCTTGCAGTCCAAGGGACTCTCAAGGGTATTCTACACCACCACAGTTCAAAAGCATCAATTCTTCGGCACTCAGCTTTCTTCATAGTCCAACACTCACATCCATACATGACTACTGGAAAAAGCATAGCCTTGACTAGACAGACCTTTGTTGACAAAGTAACGTCTCCGCTTTTTAACATGCTGTCTAGGTTGGTCATAACTTTCCTTCCAAGGAGTAAGCGTCTTTTAATTTCATGGCTGCAGTCACCATTGCAGTGATTTTGGAGCCCAGAAAAATAAAGTCAGCCATTGTTTCCACTGTCTCCCCATCTATTTCACATGAAGTGATCGGACCGGATGCCACGATCTTAGTTTTCTGAATGTTAAGCTTTAAGCCAACTTTTTCACTCTCCTCTTTCACTTTCATCAAGAGGCTCTTTAGTTCTTCTTCACTCTTTTCCATAATGGTGGTGTCATATGCATATCTGAGGTTATTGATCTTTCTCCTGGCAATCTTGATTCAAGCTTGTGCTTCATCCAGTCCAGCATTTCTCATGATGTACTCTGCATATAAGTTAAATAAGCACAGTGACAATATACAGCCTTGACGTACTCCTTTTCCTATTTGGAACCAGTCTGATGTTCCGTGTCCAGTTCTGTATATAAGTAACTATCAAACTAGAGATAAGACGATAAATTCTGAGAAAATGAGATCCACTAAAAAGAAAATTTCTTTCTGGAAGAAATGCTCTGAACAAGAAATTTAAAGTACAACCACCTCCTGGATGTGCAGATACTGGGTGAATTTCACTGAAGACTGTTACTTGGAATGAGCAAATGTGCAAAGGAGCGTGCATCAGGATTCTCTCTGTAACACTCTCCAAAACTGCACAGGGCCATGTGCATCTAAAGCCTCGGTGTTAGTCAGACTCCTCCTGAGAAACAGAGCCACTTGGAATTTCAGACACACACAGGATACGCATGACATATAGAGAACTGGCCCGTGTGATGCTGGAGGCTGGTGTCTCTGGACGGGCAGGGTAAGCCATGAGCGTGAGACTGAGAACGGATGGGTGTTTCTGCAGGAAAAGCCTGTGCCCCAGAGTGAGGGTCCTCAGGCAGAGGGAGCCCTCATTCAGGAGAGCATCTGTTCATCCGAGGCCGCTGCCCGATGAGATGATGAGATGAGGCCCACCACGCGGGGGAGGACTGTCTGCATTCCTGCATTACCTGCAGTGAGTATCATCAAAAGGCAGCCTCACAGATGCCGCCAGGACCACACCGGGTCAAGCATCTGCTCACTGCAGGACCCCATCAGGCGGACGTGTAAGAGACACTCTCACAGTATTCAACAATGTAAAGCAAGATAAATATCTGCTGCTGCACCCTGAGGGGATTTTTATACAGCAATAAACATGGCATCAACTTATAATCACATATGCACGTGTTTAAATGTATTTTAGTTGGGAAAGCATAATATAGAGTAGAGGTCCAGGTGTGATAACACACCTGTAGATAGTAACATATTTTTAATGTAAACCACACCCACAGGAGGAATAATTCCTGAGAACATTTACACCAATGGTCAGAGTAGTAGCGGAATTTTGAGTAACTTTTCTCTGGATTTCAAAATATCTGGATTAGCTCACTTCTTTTCATATACCTTGGGATACATATAAGAAAAAAAAGGCGGTGATTTTGCAAAGAAACACCACATCCTCTATGAACTCCGAGGACATGGAGTTTCCAGAATAACTCATTTGGCATCAAGATTTGATGCAAACGGAGGACAGGTGATGTTCCAGGGAGGGTTGGAACACGGAGCCATGAGTGACCCTCATAGACGCTGGAACAGGTGCGGAGCCCAATGGTGGTCCAGACCACAAGAGGATTAACTGTGTCCTGGAGGAATATTTAAACCATTTTCCGTGCTTCACTCTGTATGCAACCCTAGTAACTAGTCCTGTGCTGAAGACTCATTTTTGAGGAAATATATTTCAAACACCTATTGAGCATCCAAATGTTTTGAAAAGTTATCCTAGTGTGAGTTTGCAAGGGCACAGAATCTTCTCCAGGCACCAAAATGTTGCAAATAATATATTGTTCATGCCTACAGAGCTGATCGCACCTCCATCTGGTAAAAATAAATCACCCTAATATAATAAAACAGCCCCGTGGCCTGAGCGTACGCGCCCTAAGGGGAAGGATATAGCAAGCTCATCCTGCTTCCTCTGACCCAAGCCACTTAAAAGAGCTCTCAGCACAGCCATCACGTTAATAATATGTCATAAATTAATACTCTTTATTTTTAGTATTGCTGCTTAAGTTCTTGTTTTCTAAACATTTTATTTACTTCTATTTAAATTCTCACAGTTCAGATGTAACAACTTGCCTTCTGAAGGTATGAAAGACTAGCCCATGTGTTGACTATTTAATAAGTATTCACCCTGATTTTACTTCTGTACTAGATGTATGCTAGTTAAAAAGCTGTAAAGATGAATTCATGGGTTAAAATACGCCCAAAGGCCTAGTTTCCTGAGAAAACGCACATAAATCCACAACTGCAGCACAGACCAGATCTGCGGCTCAGTTCTCAGGCTGCTCCAGAGCTGCATCCGGGGGTCCGGGAAACAGCACTGCGACTGTGGTTCCTTCTAACCCGAGGTCTGGCTCTGTCCTCCCGGAGCGGGCGTGTCCGTGAGGCAGCCTTGCCCGGGGCCTGTGAGAACAGACAAACCCCCCACGCCTCCAGCGTGGCCGGGTCTCTACCATCTACCAGTCACCTGATCCTGGTAAAGCATCAGACAGAAAAGAAGCAAATTCATGGCACTGTTTCAGGTGGGGCTTCAGGAGGTAAAACGCACGTTAAGTTTATAACGAGCTGTTTTCTGTGCAAGCTCCGGTCTCCCATCTCTGAGGGCTCCTCTTCTCAGCAGTCTGCGCGTCTTCTTGCTTTCGCCTTTCCACCTACGTCTGAAAGCTGTTGGAGACATAGCGAGATCAGATATACAAAATGGTTGTGTGCATGTGCCTCTTCTTAAGTTTAACACTCTCCAATAGTACAGATTTTGTATTTGTACTTCTTCTTTGACATTTCCATTAAGTCAGAGTGAAAAACTCATGTGAATTCTTCTATTTAAATGTTGATAGTCTTTAAGTAAAGTCATGAAAAGCATTTGTAGTGAAATCATATCTAGTAAGGAGATCAAACTTCTGTTTCCATGAGGTTAAGTGAATGGAGAATTGTGAACATTTCACCTGTTTCAGGGCAGTTGGCTAAAAGCTGTGGAACCCCTTTGGTGCTGGGAGTTGCTCCTGACAGTTTAGCTCTATGTGTTTATAGCAGCAAAGTATCAGCAAATCAATCTTGTTGAAACAGTCCTCATGCTTCCCTGGAAAGGAAACAGTGAGAAACTGGTTGTAACAGCTGCTGCCAAAAGCTCAGGAATTTGATGCAAAATGTTTGGTGTTGGAAAACGAAAATGAAAACCTAAAGCCTGTGCTTGTTCAATGGAAAATGTTCAAAATGCTTGTCATGATGCAGAGCGGCCAAGAGGAGCTACCCCACGTCCAAGGTCAGAAGCGGCGGCTGCGCTTTGCTGGAGCAGCCGTGAACAGATACCCCACGTCCAAGGTAAGAGAAACCCAAGTAAGACGGTAGGTGTTGTGAGAGGGCATCAGAGGACAGACAGGCTGAAACCACAATCAAAGAAAACTAGCCAATCTGATCACAGGACCACAGCCTTGTCTAACTCAGTGAAACTAAGCCATGCCGTGTGGGGCCACCCAAGACGGACGGGTCATGGTGTAGAGGTCTGACAGAATGTGGTCCACTGGAGAAGGGAATGGCAAACCACTTCAGTATTCTTGCCTTGAGAACCCCATGAACAGTATGAAAAGGCAAAAATATAGGATACTGAAAGATGAACTCCACAGGTCAGTAGGTGCCCAATATGCTACTGGAGATCAGTGGAGAAATAACTCCAGAAAGAATGAAGAGATGGAGCCAAAGCAAAAACAACACCCAGTTGTGGATGTGACTGGTGATAGAAGTGAAGTCAGATGCTATAAAGAGCAATATTGCATAGGAACCTGGAATGTTAGGTCCACAAATCAAGGCAAATTGGAAGTGGTCAAACAGGAGTTGGCAAGAGTGAACATTGACATTCTAGGAATCAGCAAACTAAGATGGACCGGAATGGGTGAATTTAACTCAGATGACCATTATATCTTCTACTTCTAAGGGCAGGAATCCCTTAGAAGAAATGGAGTAGCCATCATATTCAACAAAAGAGTCCAAAATGCAGTACTTGGATGCAATCTCAAAAACGACAGAATGATCTCTCTTCGTTTCCAAAGCAAACCATTCAATATCACGTTAATTCAAGTCTATGCCCCAACCAGTAATGCTGAAGAAGCTGAAGTTGAACAGTTCTATGAAGACCTACAAGACCTTTTAGAACTAACAACCAAAAAAGATATCCTTTTCATTATAGGGGACTGGAATGCAAAAGTAGGAAGTCAAGAATCATCTGGAGTAACAAGCAAATTTGGCTTTGGAGCACAGGATGAAGCAGGGCAAAGGCTAATAGAGTTTTGCCAAGAGAAGGCACTGGTCATAGCAAACACCCTCTTCCAACAACACAAGAGAAGACTCTACACATGGACACCACCAGGTGGTCAATACCAACATCAGATTGATTATATTCTTTGCAGCCAAAGATGGAGAAGCTCTATACAGTCAGCAAAAATAAGACCGGGAGCTGACTGTGGCTCAGATCATGAACTCCTCATTGCCAAGTTCAGACTTAAACTGAAGAAAGTAGGGAAAACACTAGACCATTCATGTAGGACCTAAATCAAATCCCTTAAGATTACAAAGTGGAAGTGAGAAATAGATTTAAGGGACTAGATCTGATAGAGTGCCTGATGAACTATGGACAGAGGTTCATGACATTGTACAGGAGATAGGGATCAAGATCATCCCCATGGAAAAGAAATGCAAAAAAGCAAAATGGCTGCTGAGGAGGCCTTACAAATAGCTGTGAAAAGAAGAGAAGTGAAAAGCAAAGGAGAAAAGGAAAGATATTCCCATTTGAATGCAGAGTTCCAAAGAATAGCCAGGAGAGATAAGAAAGACTTCCTCAGTGATCAGTGCAAAGAAATAGAGGAAAACAACAGAATGGGAAAGACTAGAGATCTCTTCAAGAAAGAGATACCAAGGGAACATTCCATGCAAAAATGGGCACAATAAAGGACAGAAATGGTATGGACCTAACAGAAACAGAAGATGTTAAGAAGAGGTGGCAAGAATATACTGAAGAAGTGTACAAAAAATATCTTCATGACCCAAATAATCATGATGGTGTGATCACTCACCTAGACCCAGACATCCTGGAATGTGAAGTCAAGTGGGCCTTAGGAAGCATCACTACAAAGCTAGTGGAGGTGATGGAATTTCAGTTGAGCTATTTCAAATCCTGAAAGATGATGCTGTGAAAGTGTTGCACTCAATATGCCAGCAAATGTGGAAAACTCCGCAGTGGCCACAGGACTGGAAAAGTCAGTTTTCATTCCAATCCCAAAGAAAGGAAATGCCAAAGAAAGCTCAAACTACTGCACAATTGCACTCATCTCACATGCTAGCAAAGTAATGCTCAGAATTCTCCAAGCCAGGCTTCAGCAATACGTGAACCGTGAACTTCCAGATGTTCAAGCTGGTTTTAGAAAAGGCAGAGGAACCAGAGATCAAACTGCCAACATCTGCTGAATCCTCAAAAAAGCAAGAGAGTTCCAGAAAAACATCTACTTTTGCTTTATTGACTATGTCAAAGCCTTGAACTGTGTGGATCACAATAAACTGTGAAAAATTCTTCAAGAGATGGGAATACCAGACCACCTGACCTGCCACTTCAGAAACCTGTATGCAGGTCAGGAAGCAACAGTTAGAACTGGACATGGAACAACAGACTTGTTCCAAGTAGGAAAAGGAGTACGTCAAGGCTGTATATTGTCACCCTGCTCATTTAACTTATATGCAGAGTACATCATGAGAAACGCTGGGCTAGAAGAAGCACAAGCTTGAATCAAGATTGCCAGGAGAAATATCAATAACCTCAGATATGCAGATGACACCACCCTAATGGCAGAAAGTGAAGAACTAAAGAGCATCTTGATGAAAGTGAAAGAGGAGAGTGAAAAAGTTGGCTTAAAACTCAACATTCAGAAAACTAAGATCATGGCATCTGGTCCCATCACTTCATGGGAAATAGATGGGGAGACAGTGGAAACAGTGTCAGACTTTAATTTTGGGGGCTCCAAAATCACTGCAGATGGTGACTGCAGCCATGTAATTAGAAGATGCTTGCTCCTTTGAAGAAAGGCCATGACCAACCTAGACAGCATATTAAAAAGCAGAGACATTACTTTGCCAAAAAATGTCTGTCTAATCAAGGCTATGATTTTTCCAGTAGTCATGTATGGATGTGAAAGTTGGACTATAAAGAAAGCTGAGTGCCAAAGAATTGATGCTTTTGAACTATGGTGGTGGAGAAGACTCTGAGAGTCCCTTGGACTATGAGGAGATCCAAGCAGTCAATTCTAAAGGAAATCAATCCTGAATGTTTATTGGAAGTACTGATGCTAAAGCTCAAACTCCAATCCTTTGGCCACCTGATGTGAAGAACTGACTCACTGGAAAAGACCCTTATGCTGGGAAAGACTGAAGGCATGAGGAGAAGGGGACGACAGAGGATGCGATGGTTGGATGGCATCAATGACTCAATGGACATGAGTTTCAGCCAGCTCTGGGAGCTGGTGATGGTCAGGGAAGCCTGGCGCGCTGCAGTCCATGGAGTCGCAAAGAGCTGCACACAACTTGAACGACTGAACTGAACTGAACTGAAAGATCCCCAAATTAACAAAATCTTGTGTCTGTGGGGTGCTGTTCTGTATGTAAGCTTATCAAGTCTTTCAGAACAAGCTGCCTTTGTGAGCTCCAACCATAATGCAGTAGGCGTTTTGCACAGAGGGAGTAAGAATCACTTTCATTAAAGTAGTAGGAGCCCCAATACATAGTCTGAGCATTCCTATCAGCAAAATTCATTTGTTAAATCTCACACCAAATGGATATTTTTCTGTGTCTGGTGGTATGCCAGAGGCTAATTTTTGCTAAAGCAAATAACAGTTTCTTCTATTGAGTCTTCACATTATAGTTCACTGAAGTGCAAATTAGAAGTATTATAACGCACAGTGTAGCACAGAGCCCACTGAAAGCTGTGGGCTTGGGCAACACTGCCGGTGGAGTCTTTGTTCTGTTCCAGCACTTTCTGAAGGGAGGGCGTGTGTGCTCGCGTGGAGACATTGTGGCCGTCCTCCAGGTCGGGTTAGGACTCCACCGTCTCTGATGGGGGCTCTTAAGTCTGCGATATGACTGATCATCATAGTGATTGAAGAAATTTGTAATAACTGTAGTAAGTTTACTGAGTCCTGTTTATATTTCAGATAATACCAGACATGTTACAAATTAGTGATTGCAACAGCTCTCCAAAGTAGAAGTTATGACTTCGTCTTTGAAATCGACATTCACGGAATGAGGGCCTCACTTCCTTAGTCTGGCCCAGGGACAGGGCGCAGGGCTCCGGCTGAGGTCACTCACTGCTCCAGCCCCAGGGCCCGCTCCGCTCACCGGCTCTGGGATACACAGGCCTCCCCCTCCTCATCTGTAAAACGGGATGAGACTGGCATTGAGCTCAGGAAGATGCCGAGGGCCTGTGCACAGAGGACGCTTGGGTTCCGGGCCGCTGCACAAGAAAGCTCAGGGAAACCTTGGTCACGGTCACCATCAGTTCTGACTGATGTGTCGGTCACTGTCACCATCAGTTCTGACTCAGGCCCAGGCATCGACAACCCTGTCCTCCCCCGCCCCGCAAGCACGCGTCTCACCAAACCCTGATGCGACGCACCTCGACATTTTCAAAGAGCAGTGCGTTTGGCCTCCATTTTCTCAGTTCAAATCATTGGCCACTTTAGGGAAGGAGTGAAGCGTCCACATTCTGAAGCCTGTTCACAAAAACGGTAAATACTTCCCCACATTCAAAATTTATGTCCTCCTTCTTTGGAAATAAATTTGCAGAGAGCTTCCCATTGTTCTTTATGTGTTGCACTGACTCATTTTGTAATCAGAGTTCCCTCATGTGAAATGCTGAAGTGTAGTAATTTGAAAGTGGCAGTAACAGGCACAAAGATCGCTGGGCAAGCAAAATGATTGTTTAGGAGACAGATATGAAGGCTGAGTTTGGATGTTTTTAATGTGAAAAAAAACTGGGAAGGATGAACAACAAGAATAAATTTTGTACAGGACTTACTGTCTAATCAGTAAATTCTGAGTAATTCACAAAGATGCTCTTCAGGCATCCACAAGGAGAAAAGGTGAAAGAGGATTTCATCACCATGTTGCTATGGCAGCAAAGCATTGTAGACAAATTATAGAAGTATCCTTTATTTATTTGGCAAATAGATAAGTAAAACAGTGGAATTTTATGGAGTACTTGAGATAATGCATTGTTTATATGCCATATTAAAATGCTTCTAAAAGCACAGTAAGTCAGTAGATGTTATAATTTCTATAGCACACACACATACACACCACTCTATATTTCCAAGGAAATACATATATAAATAAATATGCATATAAGATAGGGGGTGGGCATGGTGATCAGAGAAGAGGAATTATTGCAAGAGAGTACCTCAACAAAGCCATGATGATTGTTTAAGAGGGGCTGCTGTTCCCAGCTCAGTCCTGTCAGGCTAATATCCTAAGCAATAAAAACAGTGCCGGACTACAGCAGGCTGATTGATTGCACATTTTTTATCCCTTTAGAAGCCTCGCTGAACAGAACTGTAATCTACATTTTCCTAATGTTGATTAGAACAATTGCAATTGTAGAAATAAAATAATAGAAAAGAGCGGCGTGCATGCATAAAGGAAGATTAGTCAGTCAGTTGGACATGGAGAAATGGAAACCTCCGGGCAGTGTGCACTGCGGGTGTGGAGGTAAACGGTGCCGTCACCGTGGAAGACAGTATGGAGGGTCGTCGGAAGCTAAACAGGCCCGGCAATCCCACTTGTGGGTGTTGACACGAAAGAAAATGAAAACTCTGATTCTAAGAGGTATCCAGACTCCAGTGTTCCTTACAGTAGCAACCCGAATGCCCATCGACAGAGGAGCCGGCAGAGAATATGTACGTATCTGCCAGAACATCAGTGGTGGACTTCACTCGGCCATAAAGAAGAAGGAAACCTCGCCTTTGCAGCAACACTGATGGACATGTAGGCTGTTTCGCCAAGGGAAATAAGTCAGACAGAGAAGGCAGACATGCTGTGTCTTCACTTTTCTGTGGACTTGCCAGAAGGGACAAGGGAGAGACGGGGGGATGAGTGAAGAAGTGGAGAGGATTGAGAGGGACAGAGTTCCAGTTATAAAATAGGTCACGGCGATGTATACACAGCACAGGGAATACAGTAAATAATGTAAGAACGCTGTCAGTGACATATGGTGACTGGACCTATTGTGGTGATCAATTCATGATGTAAATAAATGTCAAATCTCTTTGCTGTATATCTGAAGCTAATATAATATTGTACATTAACTATATTTCAATAAAATATGAAAAAAGATGCTGAAAATTTAAATTGGAGAGCAAAACAGCTGGTATATATGACACATTCTATGACAGCAAATTTTTTGAAATATTATATTATTTTCATTCAAAGGACTTCTGAAATAAAAATAAGTCTACTCTCACGGTCATTTTCAAAAAGAGAGGGAACTGAATCTTTTAAACCTCGAAATCTCCTGTTGAAAAATGTGTGTCATCCGGGGTGGATACTGAGGGGTTTCAGTCAGGACCACTGGGCGTGACTGCCTCTCGGCCCCAGGGACGGGGGACGGGGGACAGCAGACCTGGGCAAGCCGTCTGCCTCCCTCTTCCTGTCACCTCCCTTTGTCATGGCTTTGCTAGCGTGTGAGATGAGTGCAACTGTGTGCTAGTTTGAACATTCTTTGGCATTTCCTTTCTTTGGGATTGGAATGAAAACTGACTTTTCCAGTCCCGTGGCCACTGCGGAGTTTTCCAAATTTGCTGGCATATTGAGTGCAGCACTTTCACAGCATCATCTTTTAGGATTTGAAGAAGTTCAACTGGGATTCCATCACCTCCACTAGCTTTGTTTATAGTGATGCTTCCTGAGGCCCACTTGACTTCACATTCCAGGATATCTTGCTAGGTGAGTGATCACACCATCCTGATTATCTGGGCCATGAGGATCTTTTTTGTGGCCACTGGGGAGGGGAGCAGACTGCGTTTCCCACATCCCGCACTCACTGCCAAATGACACCAAGTCCCCGAGTTTCTGCTTAGGTCTCCTGCACTGTGTTCTGTGCACCAGAGCATGTGGTCCGTGTTATAGCCATAGTTCTCCCATGCAGCGCAAGCCTCACACGTGACACAAGCCCAGTGAATATCCTTGAATAAATAATGAAGGAGATAAACGAATGCTCACCTTATTAGGTTAAGAAACAGAAGAATCTCTTATCCTTTGTTGTAGCTGGATGTTTTACTAAAGCACTTTCTTATAACAGAAAATCTGTAGCATGCAAGCAATTTTCTGCAGGAAGAAGTAAATATATCAGAAATTCAAACTTTGAAAAATTCATATGCTTTGTACATTTCTAATGTACTTTTTAAGAAAAAAGAAAGTATTAAATGAGAATTTCGCCTCGTACTTATTTTTATCACAGCACAAGTTGAGGAGAATAATACCATGTTGCTCAAATTTCTATTCATCTTACTTAAGTCTATGAAAATCAAAGTATATTTGTGTTCAGAAACTAATTCTCTTCTCAGGGTCTCCATACACTTATGTAACTGAAAATAAGGTTTGGTACCTTATGAGTCAAAATTCAATGTATTCATGGTTTATTTCTATTTGGAGACTATTCTAAAAATTCAGGTACATATTTGGATATTCTAGTACCTACTGGATATATTTAAATATCATCTCCAAATATTCTTACTCGGGTAAGGATATGGTGACATAACCAGTTTACAGTTCAATCATTCATTCTCCAAAATATTTGACATGTGTGTTCATAACCCGACTTGGGAAGGACATGTTTATTACCTGGGCATTAAATGTCTGTAATCCATCAAGTAAGAGAGGCAGTGACCTTATTATGTCAGCCATCCGCTAGATGCCGAGCAAGATGGTGCTCTTGCACAAATCACATCCCCAGTGTCTACTCAGGCATCAAGACATCATTCAAGAATCAACTGTTGTTCAGTGAGTGAATGATTGAGAAGGATACTGAGTATTAAAAGTGGTAAAAGATACAGGTATTTACATACATTTATAGGCCCTCACTGATCACCCACCTGAAACCCATTCTTGATTTAAAAGCCCTCTACTGTCCGGCAGCCACACAGGCCTAGTCAGTTTCCGAATCCTCTGAGCATAGCCGATTCTCAAGGGGCCCCAACAGCCGTGCTCCTCTGGGAGATCCCTGCAGGGACCACCCCCCCCACTGCTGTGTGATCTTCTCTCCCTTGTCTTCCTGCTTTCTTTCTGCCTTCCTTCTTTCCTTCCATCCTTTTCTCTCTCTTTCCTTCTGTCTTTCTTTTTCTGCCCTCTACCCTCTTCCCCTTCCTCCCTCCCTTCCTGTTCTTCGGCAGCATATTTGTGTTGATTATATCACACCATCCTATTTAATATGAAAAGTCATCTTTCCAAAAAATTCTCAAAAACAGTACTCACTTCAACTTCTTAGCACACAAATATCAACAAATTCCAAAACAGTATGGATTCAGCAGCATGAAGCCTGGGAAAACATGATACCCACCCTACTCTGTAGTTTTTGTGAGTTTAGATATAACTCATATTAACATCAGGTTCAAAAAATAGAAATATGGTAATGATCATAAGTGAGACTCTTTTTCTTAAATGATTAATAGATTTTTCTTTTACTCTAGTAAAAGAATTTCTAGTTTAGACAACACCAAGAAATTATGGCACATGCAAACACGTTTCTTGTGTAGCAAATACGGTTTTAAAAACACACCCTAGTTTCCTGCTATAGGCAAATGGAGAAAGCAGTATAGGCGTACCTCAAGAAATAAACAGAACTATTACTATTCCCAGCAATCCTCCTGGGCATATAACCAAAGGAAATAAAAACAGGATAGTGAAGATATCTGCACTCCCTTGTCTACTGCAACATTATTCTCAATCGCCAAGACATGGAAGCAACCCAAAGGTCCAGCTGTGGATGAATGGGTAAAGAAGCTGTGGAGTGTGTGTGTGCCTTTGTGAATGCATGTACTGGGGCATATATCAGATATATGATATATACATATATGTTATGTATACACATAGGCATGTATATTATATGTACAGATAATGAATATTATTCATCCATCAGAAAGGATGGACCTTGCCATTTGCAACCACATGGGTGAACTTTGTGGGCATTGTCTTAAGTGAAATAGTCAGCAGAATACATACTGTATGCGTTCCAAGTGGCTTCAGTCGTGTCTGACTCTGTGGCCCAATGGACTATAGCCCGCCAGGCTCCTCAGTCCATAGGGATTCTCCAGGCAAGAACACTGGAGTGGGCTGCCATTTCCTTCTCCACACATACTGTGTGGTCTCACTTAAATACTGAACCTAAAAAAGCCAAACTCAGAGTAGATTGGTGGGTACAAAGGTGCTGCAAGGAAAAGCCAATTCTGACTCCAAGCTGGAACTGTTTCTTTGACTTGCTTCCTGCTGCTTTTGTTATTATAATCATACATAATCGCCTGCCTCAGAGAACCCTGTCCCTCTGCCTGACTGTTAAAGTGCCTTTGTTCAGAACCCTGTCCACCTGTGGATAGCAGGAAGAAAGAAATTAACTCATCTCCTCTCTGAGGCTTGCCATTCTAGGAGATATTTGCAAGATTAATGGCCTTTTTACTTTGTTTCCTCACCTCCCCACTCTGATCTAAAAAAGAACCTGGCATCCAGACCCCAGTAAGAGAGTTATTTTGAGATTTTCATCAGCCATCCTTTCCTCCACACCTCATCTCCAACTCATTGGCTTGTCCTGCGGGGAGCAGAGCGAGATTGGACTCTGGACTCCGTAGGTAACAAGGTGCTTGGGTGCCGGGGTCCAGCCCCGGCAGGATCCAGGGGAACCCTCAGGATGAACGGCGTCGGCGAGAGAGAGACACGTAGGACCGGCCTTGATAGAGCCAAGTCTGCTAGGGAGAGAGAGAGAGAGAGAGAAAGAAAGAGACCAGACCAGGAATATGCAGCAGAGTCTGGCAGTTGCTTTATTTTTCACCATAGCCTTTATACCCTAAGTTGGTACATTTCTAAGGGGCAGATAAGCATACAGACTTAGTTTAACATTATATCAGCTTGTCCTTCACGAAACCAGGTGTGCTCTATATATTTTTGTTTATGAGAGTCTTTTCCCATAGATTTTTTGTACATTATCTTCTGGCCTTGAGGTTAGCAGAAAACAGAAAAGTGGCAGTCTCATGGTACAGCAGGTTGTAACATAATAGAAATACAATCCTGTTAACATAAAAGACAGTCTTTTTGCAGAAATTCTCAGCTAAATTTATCTAAAAAGTTTAACACACAAAGACTCTGTGGCTCTGGAGAGGCAGCCCCTGTTTAGCACTCTTGGTTAAAATTAACAATTATCTTATTGTTTTTACACTAGGGCTAAACTCTTACTTTACTATATCTTTAACTATATTAACAATAGTGTCCACTGCATAACCTCAGCACATTAACATCAATCAAACATTGATCTAATAACCACTTTTAAAACAATATTTCTTGTATTCTCTAATAGGGCTTCCTCACCCCCCAAAGGGCTCTGTGCCTATTAGGGCCTTTTTAATGGTTAATCTCTATGTATAATATCTTTTGGCTTTCAGGCCTGTTGGCAATTTATGGCTTGCACCTGGTGCAACTTTAAGCAACTTCAGTAGCCGACCCTGTCTTTTTTGTGGTTAATCTATTTTCTTTCTATTAGGTGTCATCTCCAAGGGAACTAGATAGGATTACATTTTTTACAGAACAGAAATGCAAAGGATTTCAAAAACAGCAGATATGGCACAAAACAGGCTCTTAGTCTAAAAGTTAATTACCTGCAAGAAGTCGCTAGCTAATCTCTATCTAAACTATTTTCTATTAGGCACATTTGTGGCTATAATATTTGTGGAGCTTTTTTCACCCCGCGAATGGGCCTATGCTTAATAGTTTCTTTTGTTAGCGTACTATGTTTAGGATGTTTAGAACAATCATGAGCATTTTGTGCAATGAGAGCACACATTTATCAAACAAGCCAGAATGCCAGCAAAAGGGTTTGAACTGAAGCATTTCCTTCATCCCTGGGCCCTTCATAGGGTACCAGCGTCCAGGAGATTTATTAATTAGGGTTTTAAGTTGGTCCTCACTCAGTGAAAGAGGAGCAGGAGAGCTCTCGACAGGCAACACAAGAATCCGCAGCAGGGCAAACAAGAACAACAGCAGAAAAGGGGGGAGAATATAGGGTAGGGTAGAGGCCGAGGCCAACCTGGAGGGTCCCTTATTCTAGACGGCCTTGCCTGTCAGGTATTTTCCTCGTGACCTCGTCATGGATGGGGTCTCGGACTGCCTTGCCTGCCCGGTATTTTCTTCATGACCTCGTCACGGGTGGGACCTCCCATAACGGCTCCCGACACTTGGGAGTTGGAGGGTTGCAAAGATGTTGATCAGAGGGTACAAACTGTTCAGTTACAAGATGAATAAATTCTGGGGACCTAATGTACAGCATGGAGACTCGTTACCAAGACTGTATTATATACTTGAAAGTTACTAAGAGAGCAGATTATGAACATTCTTACTACTACCATAAAGAAATGGTATTTATGTTGACCTTAGCTAGCCTAGGATGGTAATCACCTTGCATTGTAAGTGTAGCAGATAAACACTTTGTACACCTTAAGTTTGCACAATGTTATCCATCCTCTGGCAAAAGGAGAAGGGGCCTGCAGAGGATGAGATTGTTAGATAACATCACCCACTCAAAGGACATGAATTGCAGTCACTTCCAGAAGATAGTGGAGGACAGAGGAGACTGGCTTGCTGGAGTCCAGTGCGGTCACAAGGAGTTGGGCAGGACTTAGCGACTGAACAACAACAATCAACCACTTCCCAGTAAAGCTGGGAAAGGTGGCAGTCAGACTGAGCAGTCTCTCTGGTTGCCCGATCTCCACTGGTCCACCCTGCCTGGGGCTTTCTCCCTGCAGAGACAGGTCACATGGTCCCCGTCTGGACTTTATGCTCTCCCGCCTGCAAGGACTAAGGGCGGCTTCCCCAGGTGAAAGCCTGCGCGCACCTGTGCCGAGTAAGTGTAGGGACACGCAGACAGGGTTTGCAAAGCGTGGAAGGTACCTGCTTGCCGCTTTTAGAAGGCTGGTCGCTTAGGGTGTGTGTGTTTCCTGAGATTATCCCAAACTGTCATTTGCGTTTGAATGAGGATGACTTGAGTCTGCGCAAGCCAGTACTGCCCTGAGGAGCAAGGGGACCGCCGACCAGCCGGTGCCTGCTTGAGTCCTCACTGCCCGGCAGTGCGAGGCGGGGACCACCCAGCCCAGTGCCGGGGGCGCCTGGGGCCCCAGGTCCGCGCTGCCTCCGGGAGGACCCGAGTCGATCGTGCGGTTCGGGGCGCGGCGCCGGGTGAGGCTCCCGCGCTCTTTCCTTTTCTGGACAGTCGCCGGGGCCAGACATCGGCTCCGGATGCTGGGAAGACCCCAGGGGAGGGATGCCAGGGACGCGGAAGGCTTCGGGCTACTACCACCCGAGGGCGGGGAAGTCCTGGAGTGGGGGGAGGGGAGGCCCCCGGTCAGATTCTTCGGGGAGCAGGGGTGGGAAGGGGGCGCAGGCCGGGAGGAGCGCTCGACCCCGGGGCGGGGGTCCGCAGCCGCCAGACACCACCACCACCTCCTCCCCCGGGCGTGCCCCCGGCCCCGACCCCGAGCCTCCGCCGCCGCGCGCCCCTCCTCCCCGGGGCGGGCCCGGGGCGGCGCTCGGGGGCGGAGCTCGGCACCCCCCAACCCGCTGCCCGCCGAGCCGGAGCCCAGCCTGAGCGCTGCGCGCGCCGACAGGGGCTGGGGACTCTGCGCCCCGGACCGTGGGAGGCTGGCGCGGGGCCCCGGAGCGCGGGCCCGCCGAGTGGGCGGCGATGAGTGCCGAGGGACCCCCGCCCCCGGCTGCCCGCCGCGGGCGCCCAGGCCGCTTGCAGGTGAGTGCGCGCCCCTCCTTCCCTGCGCCCGCTGACCTCTGCGCCCCTCTCCCCCTCCACGCCCCTTCCTTCCCCGCGCCCCCTTCTCTGGGCACTCTTTCCCTCTGCGCCTCCTTCCCTGCGCCCCCTTCTCACCTGGCGCCCCCTCGTCTTCCGGTACCTCCGTCCCTCCTGCGTCCCCGTCCCCAAGTCCCTGGCCGGTGACCCTCCGCCCTCCCCACCCCAGCACCCCAGATGAAAACTCGTGGGGTCGGCCTGCTCCCGAGTTGAGGGCTGGAAGGCGCGGCGACTCGGCCCCAGTGAAGCAGGTTTTCCGGGACTGGGGGCTCTGGGCTCGCCCCTCCTGTTACTGCGAGCGGCTTCTGGGCTTGGGGGTTCAGGGGCGCGGAGACGAGCCCCTGAACCCACGCGGCGGGCGCCTCCCCGAGCCCAGCTCGGTCTCGGGGGGGCCAGTGTCCGGGGCTGCCCCTACCCCGGCCGGGATCCCCGCTGCTCTGGGGGCAGCCCAGCCCTGGGTGCTGGATTCGTGACACCGGTTCGGGGTGCGTGTGTGCGTGACTTCTCTTCTCAGCCCTGCCTCAAACGGCCCCCGGCTCCTCTTACTTTTAAATCTCGGCACTATTGCGGGGAAGCAGCAGTGTGGCCCAAACAGAAGCGAAAAGTTCTGGAAGAGCCTTGGAGTCGCACCAGCCTCGCAGAGCGTCCGGGAGCCGTCTGAGGACAGGGGCCCAGGAGAACCCCCGGCCCCAGCGGGACCGCCTCCTGTAGGGTCCCTCCCCACAGGCGCCCCAAGCCCCGGAGAGGCGGGAGACACCCGCGTGGACTCAGCTGCCTTCGTAGGGTAACTGAGCAGTGTTTGAAGCGATTGTGGTTTGAAGGCTTTTATAAATCCTTGTGTGTCAGAATGTTTCTGTACTTTGGCAGTATTAATAACTGTGTGGTTTTCTTTAAATTAATGGCAGTATTAATGACTGTGGTTTTCTTTAAATATGCGTAGAAATAGTTGCCTCATCCATCAAGTTATCCCACTCTGGAATGTTACTGCAACATCTTGCAGTTACTTTCCAGGTAAATTTAAGTTCCCTGTTG
The DNA here is from genome assembly GCF_910594005.1 of Cervus elaphus. Lineage (NCBI taxonomy): Eukaryota > Metazoa > Chordata > Mammalia > Artiodactyla > Cervidae > Cervus > Cervus elaphus. The sequence goes on from NC_057830.1 coordinate 707,116, forward strand.
ATTGTTTTAAGTACTCTGTCACAGAGGAGATTTGCAGCTGTTGCAGATGGAAATTAAATGGGGAAGAGGTGCTGGAAGTAAACTGCATCCTTCAGAAGGGGAGGCTGGGGGTTCTGTCCCCCCTGGGGTGACAGCCATGCCCTCGGTCAGAAGCTGAGGGGCTTTCCCAGGGTCCCTGTGATTACAGCTCAGGAACCAAGTGGATTTGTCCTATAATTCATCTCATAGACGAGTTGTTGCCAGCAACTTCAGCTTTGAAAAAAATAAGTTAACGGTGGATCCTCAAATAAAGAGTTCTGGAGTGCTAAGTGCTGGGTCCTTAGGCACTAAATCTGGGGCTCAGACCAGGGTGGCACCCTGTTTGCCAAGCTGTGATGCTGTGATGACTGCTTCCTTTGTAGTCAGAGTCTCGAGGACGTGATGGCCCGCACCTCGTGCTGCCCAGGGTTCCCTAGGCACCCAGGCTGCGGGCTGGGAGAGGAACATGGAGCTGCAAGACAGGGGTGAGCTCTCTGGTGTCGAGGGTCCCCAGGCATGCTGGGTGCTGTGCGCTCCGGCCCACGCCAGGCTCAGGGCTCATTTATTTATTAATAAAACGAGTCTGTTATGTGTTCTCCCCCTACAAGTGTCTTTTCCAACAGGAACGTTCAGAGCGCACAGTCATGCATGGAGCCTGCCTTGGCCCTAAATGTCTTTGCGCTGTTGGCCTCTAACGGACGTTGGTTTTCACGTGAATCCCTGGCGTCTGGACAGCCGTGCGGATTTGCTGTGTTTCTTATCAGTAACCATCCATGATGTCACTGAATGTGCATAGTTACTCATCATTTCAGTTAAGGAGAACTTAGTGCTTCTAATTAGACAATGATGACATTTAAGAAAGTTGTTTTCAACCCATTATAATTCTAGCTGTAAACATTTTGTTTTTTTAAATCAGCAAAACAACATGTTCTTTCTGACTGCTGGTTTGAATCATGAGAACTTGGCCTTGCTTGAGTGTCTCTTGCTCAGGATTGGAGCGTCTGTGTCTGTCCCCTGGTGCACACTTTCCCCGAGTTGAGCGTTTGTTTACCTGCCTCCCCCACTCCCCTGAGTGGGTAAACCCCGCGGGAGAGATCCACCTGTGCATCTGCTTTCACGTTCAGACACTGTGGTTCGTTCGTGCTGAACACACATTTTCGGTTTTTAATGCACGCCACTGCTCCAGTGGAGGCTTCTGTTCAGGGACTGGGAGAGCCAGCCTGGTGTGGATCTCACGGTGAGTGTGCTGACTGGAAGTTGAGAGCCTGTCAGGTCATGTGAAGTGTGTGTCGGGTAACGTCACCACTTCCTCATCAGTTAGAGAGGTGGATCACCTGGGACCCCCGTGTAATGGGAATCCCCCCGGGTAACCCGGTAACCTGGGGGAAGGCTGTTCGTGTGCTTCATGCTTGTCACGTGTTTCTCATCCTAGCTGACTCATCTTTGAGATAGGGGTGAAACTTCTGATGGTGTCTGTGACGTCATAAGCAAGATGGACATCTTTAAAAATGGGGAATTACCTGATTTTTCCAGGAGGTATGTAAACATTTTAACGAGATCCAAGTTTAAAATGTATGCTTATTTATTGAAACTATCAGATGTAAAAATATGGCATATTTCACCAAGCAAAGTGTGAGGAGCAGCGACCTTTTATATCTGCATGTCTGTATGGCTGCATAAGCATAAATATGGCTTTTAAGGTTTCAGCAGTAGCCCCCACGTCCCATGATGTCCCAGGAGACGTGCTGGAGGCAAGGCTGAAGGCAGAGCTGCACAGACTGAATTCCAGGGAAGGGTGGCAGGTGGAGACGCTGAGCTGCTTTATCCTCTGGAGGGAGGGAGGGGAGCCTGGGTCAGTGGGCTCAGAGCCAGTTCCCTGTCTGTGCCTGGGCACCCTGGCTGCAGAATCAGGATGGCCGTGCGTGTCCTGGAGGCTCGCGTGTCACCACAGCAAGCACATGGCATCAGGTGTGTGAGGTCATCTCTGCACCCAGGGCCCTGTATTGTCCGCACAGAGCAGACACTCCCCGTGAGCTTGTGGACGTGGGCAGTGGGTGGCCCCGGCAGGATGGGAACTGGGGACCATGTGTCCCCTGCACCTCCACCAGCACCCGAAGAACCTACGGTTTGGGTTCTTTCAGGCATGGGTTGGAAAAGAATTTCCAGACATGAGACAGAATGAGAGGGAAATAAAGTTTATTTGAGTGGGAGACACTGTTAGAACAGCGGGCCAGCTGGAGGGAGAACCGATCTTGAACAGGGGTCCTTAGTCCACTTTTATACCCAGGGTACAAGGAGTGGGATGGGGTCTTTCGGGTCACTTGCTGATTGGACGAGGCACCTGTACTGGGTGGGGGAAGGGCAGGGCAAATACCCTCTCCCTGAGGGGCAGGAGGGGAGGCGGGTTATACTGTTCCTCTAATAGTTACGGCATGGGGAGGGAAGGGCCATAAGCGTCTGGTTTTTCCGTTTCTGCATTCCAAGACCCTCCTTGGTTTTATCTGCTCTTTGGCCCCTGGGTCACCACAGGTTCTAAGAGTCCTTTGAGATCTGATTCCAGCACCCTCAGAAACTCGCCAGTTAGAAGCTACATGTATTTTTTGAGGTGAACCAAGGCAGGTTAAAGAAATACTTTTGGAGGAAAAATGTAAGAGGATTTCATGGAAAAACGCATCTGCACTTAGACTGGCTTGTGCTTTTCCTTATTTCCCACTGGTTACTGTTGTCACTCAGATTGCGGTCTTGGCGAGGGCTGGGTTTGTTCTCACTGAACACTCGAGGTCACCTTCCCCCAGGCCAGGCCGAGGTCCCCTCGATTCTGTGCCGAGCACCAGCCTCTGCACCCTGGAGCCCTGCCTTCCCCGCCTCTCTCGCCTTTCCTCTTTAACGCTGTTGAAAAGTGTGGTGAAGACTACGATGTTGTGTTCTTCAGTTAAAATCGTTGGTGAAGCCGTCTCTGCTTTCTACGGAGGCTGTAGTTCTACATCCTATAAACATTACTAATTAGCTATGTTTTGATTAAGCAGAGAAGTGGGAAATTTTAAAACTGCTCCTCTTAGCTGCTTAGCGGACCTGTTAGCAGTTGCTGGAAACAGAAAAGGCCAGTTACGTGGGGGGACGCAGGGGGCCTGCGGGGAGCCCGGCCCCCGCTGACCCGCTTCTCCTGAGGGGGTCTCCGGAGCCGCCTCTGCTTCACACCTGGCTCTAGTCTTCGTGTCACTCAGTCCTTACTTGAGTGAATAAGTCTGCTTGTCATTGGACATCAACCCTATTTTTGATAGGCACCAAAATCCCTTGTATCGTGGTGCTGACTTATAATTGCAGTTATATAAATGGTAAGGTTCAGTGTCAAGTCTCATGGTGTTTATTAGCATTCCTACCACTTTATTTCTCATGCTGACTTTAGCTGAAGGCAGACACCCCTCCCCTGTGCAGTGAGTGGTAATTACATTTAAGCGTTGACGAAAAGAGAAGTAACTGTAATTATTTATACTTTATTGGAGGTAGTTTAAATGACAAATCATTGTAAGAATCAAATTCCATTTCTAGAATGAACGTGAATGCTCTTAATAGGAGTGTAATTTTCTATTTTATGAATTATTATCTGTAAGAATATAACCACATGAATGCACCCAACTTCTACATTGGGACATTTTTGTTCATTGAATTAGTGTTTAGGGGAACAGTCTATATTTTAAAAGTGTGACATAACTGTCAGTTATTCCTGTCAGAAATTACCACATTTGGTATTGAAAATAAACAGTACATTTGTCAATGTTCACACACATTTTGGTGACTCAGCCTTCAGAAACTAAGTGCCGTGGCCCTCGGGTGTTCTGACCAGGAGCCCAGCTTCCCTCCCGAGGAGCTGAGAGGTGGGCTGTGAGCCCCGCAGAGCTGGGCCTCTGCTCTGGCTCTGCAGAGGCATGGGGCGTGGGGACCTGCTGCTGTGGGTGCTTTTCTTGTTTCCAGGGAGCCTCACCCTCTGGTTAAACGGCCCTTGACGCCCAGTAATGCCCATCGTGGGGCCCCTGGGAGCCCCACCCGGCTGGTCAGTTAACACTTCTGGGACCCACCTCATAACCTCCTCCTGAAGCTGGGTTCTCTCTGTTTATACATCAGAAACAGCAGCAGCATCCCCCCAGCGCACATCTTCACTGGACGCTCTGGTGTCCTGCGGGCTGCCCTGGGGCCTTAGTGCCAGCTGTCCTCTCCCTGACATCAACCTCAGCAGGCTCAGTCCCCGCCTCCTTTCTGAACATCCGTCCGGATGGGTGTCCGGCCCGCCTCCGCTAGCCCTGCTAATTCCTGCTGTCCGTCAGCCCGCTTCCCTGCAGGTATCTATGCCTGTGTGTTTCATGAGCCTCATCCCACTCTCGGGTGTTCACGTGGACCAGGCGCCATCAGTGATTGCCTTTGGAAAGGGCAGGGTGGCGGCTTTGCCAGGGAGGCTGCTTGTCAATGAGTGGGAGAGTCCCCTTTCTTCCAGAAAGAGACTCAGGACTGGATGAGTCAGTGAGACCCTGGTACACAATGGCCGATACACATGCACTAGCTGAATCGAAGGATTCATCCCAGCTGATGGTATGTAATGCTGTGACTAAGAAAGCCAGTTCCGTTTCTGGCTCTTGTTCTGAGAATTTGTAATTATGATTAGCTATTTTGGGTATGAATAAAATCGTGCCTTTATATTTTTATAATAGCTGTATCTTAAGATCAGTGGTATAAACCGGCATCACTATTAATGGTAAAATGTAGCATATTCTCTTCCCATCTCTGTCCGGCTGGACATTATCCTTACTGGTTGCTCTTCAGATAATCACACTTTACCGAATGACTCCGTCAATTGACCTTTCCAGCTACAATTATGTGGAGTTTTTGTTATGCTCTGAGAGGTGTGGAATGCCCCCTCACGGTCACCTGGGCCGGGCGGACCCCGTGAGGCTGCGGGGCGCAGGGGACGCGCTGGCCCGGTGCAGGGGGTGCCGGTCCGGTGAGCTTGGCCAGGCTGCATCACACGGCCAAGACGCCTCAGCTTCCTCGCTTATGGTGTGAGACCGGCGGGAGGTTTCAGGTAATTGTGTGGGCAGGTGAGGGAGAGACGCAAGCCCGCTCTTAGAGTGACAGGCGCGTGACCCCAGCTCCTCCGCGCGGCTCTCAGCCGGCTCTCAGCCGGCTCCCCGCCCATCAGCCGCCGGCTGCAGCCCGTGACTCCAGGCTCGGGGTCTGGACCCTCTCTGGTGACGCCACGCTGTGCGCAGGCCCCCGCCTCCCTGTGCCTCACCTGTAAGGCCAGGAGGAGAATGGGGAGAATCCTCCTGTTTCTAGAACAACGATATGAATTAATTTTTTGAAGAGGAACGTTTAAAGTATTTTTTCCCTCTTACCTCAGAACTGCATTTCTAAGTTATTTTTTCTAGTATGTTGAAAACTTCAAAGGTAAACATTTTCCAGTTTCTGTTAAAAACTGTAAGATAAATGCTTTAATAAATTTTTAGAACAGCATTTTTTGGAGAGTCTCCTTTATTATTATATTGAATTGCTATTAACAAACAAAATATCTGTGGTGTTTAACTTTTACTTTCTATCTCATTGTAGTGGTAACTGGTGAATACCTAATGCAAGATTTGATGTAAAACATGGCGGATTTTTTGATTCTGCAAAGAAGTGACATTTTAGTGAAGTTGGGCTGATGGAAGCTTTGTGAATTTCCTGTAATTGCTTTAGAGAAAAACTCTGAAGTCACTTGCCAAAGTTGGTGTTTCAGTTCAGTTCAGTTCAGTTCAGTTGCTCAGTCGTGTCTGACTCTTTTCAACCCCATGAACCGCAGCACGCCAGGCCTCCCTGTCCATCACCAACTCCCAGGGGTTTACTCAAACCCATGTCCATTGAGTCGGTGATGCCATCCAACCATCTCATCCTCTGTCATCCCCTTCTCCTCCTGCCCTCAATCTTTCCCAGCATCACGGTCTTTTCAAATGAGTCAGCTCTTTGCATCAGGTGGCCAAAGTATTGGAGTTTCAGCTTCAGCATCAGTCCTTCCAGTGAACACCCAGGACTGAGCTCCTTTAGGATGAACTGGTTGGATCTCCTTGCAGTCTAAGGGACTCTCAAGAGTCTTCTCCAACACCACAGTTCAAAAGCATCAATTCTTTGGTGCTCAGCTTTCTTTATAGTCCAACTCTCACATCCATACATGAACACTGGAAAAACCATAGCCTTGACTAGACAGACCTTTGTTGGCAAAGTAATGTCTCTGCTTTTAAATATGCTGTCTAGGTTGATCATAACTTTCCTTCCAAGAAGCAAGCATCTTTTAATTTCATGGCTGCAATCACCATTTGCAGTGATTTTGGAGCCCAAGAAAATAAAGTCTGACACTGTTTCCACTGTTTCCCCACCTATTTCCCATGAAGTGATGGAACCAGATGCCATGATCTTAGTTTCTGAACGTTGAGCTTCAAGCCAACTTTTTCACTCTCCTCTTTCACTTTCATCAAGAGGCTCTTTAGTTCTTCTTCACTTTCTGCCATAAGGGTGGTGTCATCTGCATATCTGAGGTTATTGATATTTCTCCTGGCAGTCTTGATTCTAGCTTGTGCTTCATCCAACCTAGTGTTTCTCATGATGTACTCTGCATATAAGCAGGGTGACAATATACAGCCTTGAGATACTCCTTTTCCTATTTGGAACCAGTCTGTTGTTCCATATCCAGTTCTAACTTTTGCTTCCTGACCTGCATACAGGTTTCTCAAGAGGCAGGTCATGTGGTCTGGTATGCCCCGCTCTTTCAGAATTTTCTACAGTCCACCCAGTCGAAGGCTTTGGCGTAGTCAATAAAGCAGAAATAGATGTTTTTCTGGAACTCTCTTGCTTTTTTGATGATCCAGCAGATATTGGCAATTTGATCTCTTGTTCCTCTGCCTTTTCTAAAACCAGCTTGAATATGTGGAAGTTCATGGTTCATGTATCGCTGAAGCCTGGCTTGGAGAATTTTGAGCATTACTTTACTAGCATGTGAGATGAGTGCAATTGTGCGATAGTTTGAGCATTCTTTGGCATTGCCTTTCTTTGGGATTGGAATGAAAACTGACCATTTCCAGTCCTGTGGCCACTGCTGAGTTTTCCAAATTTGCTGGCACATTGAGTGCATCCCTTTCACAGCATCATCTTTCAGGATTTGAAATAGCTCAACTGGAATTCCATCACCTCCACTAGCTTTGTTCGTAGTGATGCTTCCTAAGGCCCACTTGACTTCACATTCCAGGATTTCTGGCTCTAGGTTAGTGGTCACATCATCGTGGTATCTGGGTCATGAAAATCTTTTTTATACAGTTCTTTTGTGTATTCTTGCCAACTCTTCTTAATATATTCTGCTTGTCCTTTATTGTGCCCATCTTTGCATGAATAGTTCCCTTGGTATCTCTAATTTTCTTGAAGAAATCTCTAGTCTTTCCCATTCTCTTGTTTTCGTCTATTTCTTTGCCTTGATCACTGAGGAAGGCTTTCTTATCTCTCCTTGCTACTCTTTGGGACTCTGCATTCAAATGGGAATATCTTTCCTTTTCTCCTTTGCCTTTCACTTCTCTTCTTTTCATAGCTGTTTGTGAAGTCTTCTAAGACAACCATTTTGCCTTTTTGCATTTATTTTTCTTGAGGATGGTCTTGATCCCTGCCTCCTGTACAATGTCACAGAAAAATCCATGGTTCTTCAGGCACTCTGTCTATCAGATCTAATTCCTTGAATCTATTTGTCACTTCCACTATATAGTCATAAGGGATTTGGTTTAGGTCATACCTGAATGATCTAGTGGTTTTCTGTACTTTCTTCAATTTAAGTGAATTTGGTAATAAGGAGTTCCTGATCTGAGCCACAGATAGCTCCCAGTCTTGTTTTTGCTGACTATATAGCTTCGGCTGCAAAGAATATAATCAATCTGATTTTGGTATTGACCATCTGGTGATGTCTATGTGTAGAGTCTTATCTTGTGTTGTTGGAAGAGGGTGTTTGCTATGACCAGTGCGTTCTTTTGGCAAAACTCTGTTAGCCTTTCCCCTGCTTCATTCTGTACTCCACGGCCAAATTTGCCTGTTACCCCAGGTATTTATTTCTTTACTTCCTACTTTTGCATTCCAGTCCCCTATGATGAAGAGGACATCTTTTTTGGGTGTTAGTTCTAGAAGGTCTTATAGGCTTCATAGAACCATTCAACTTCAGCTTCTTCAGCATTACTGGTCGGGACATAGACTTGGATCACTGTGCTACAGAATGGTTTGTCTTGGAAATGAACAAAGATCATTCTGTCGTTTTTGAGATTGCATCCAAGTACTGCATTTCAGATTCTTTTGTTGACTATGTTAAATTAAGTAACAGAAAACTTAATACAATGAAGAGGAAAAAGCTGGCAGTTAAAGAGAGGAGGTAAAATTGAAAAGCTTTCCCATCAGGACAAGACACAAAACGCTGGCTAAGACTGCTGAGTCTCGTGCATCCTCGTTTTGGTACAGGTGGAGCCAGCCCAGATCTTTGTGCGTTGATGCTGCTTCCTTCCTTTGTTTTATCAAACTCCACTGTGACCTGTAGGCTCCTTTCCTTGTTGTCAGGGTGGAATTGAAGTACCTTTGGATGTGTAGTCTCCGTGTTCACAGGTGGGCTGGAGGAGGCGTGGGAGGTTGGATTGGACCCTGCACTGCAGGTTCTGGGATAGGGCGGAGACTGGAGTCCTGGGAGAGAGAGCTGGCAGTCCAGCCAGTGGAGTCCCTCTGGGGCCAGCGTGGTGTCACCACGGTTGCCGTGAAAGCCACTTGCTGCCCCGGGGCTGGAGCGGGAAGGGGAGGATTGAGGTGGCAAGGGTGAGGCTGGACCTCAGAAGCAGGTCTTGTGGCTGCATCCAGCCCCCTTCCTCGTCCTTCCCTGTGGGATCCTGGCTCTTTCTATCACCTCCTTCAGTTTAAATGTATTTATTTCACATTTTGGCATTTGTGTGAATAGTGACATAATGTTCCTGCCTCAGTATGGAAAATGTGTAAAACATTGAACAGCATAAGAAAAGTGTGTGACCGGGACACATGTGTGCGGCTAGCATTTCATACACTTCTGGGTTATTGTTTTTTTTTTTTTTTGCCGTGTATCTTATTAGCTAAAACCATCCATTAGGTGCAATTTTTGTCCTGCATTTTAAATTGTCTCATTATAAAAGGATGATTTTCACACTTTTTAGATATATTCATCAATACTGCTGAATCTCTGCTCAATAGTCTATTGTATCAACAGAGAGGCTTTGCAGCTGTTCCCACAAGAAAGGATTTAGTGGTGAAGTCTGCTTGTGTATGGAATTCAGCACAGCCCCTCCTGGTTTCTCTTGCCAGCTTGCTCATCTGTGGCTAAGCTGACTGTGTCCCTTAGGAATCCTTGGTAGCTGTTAAGTTTACTCACAGTTCATAATCCCATGGGGAGAAAATGCCAGATTTCTAAATCTCAAACGGCTTTCCAGTTCTCAAGCTGGTTGTTTTCATTTGTCAGAAATGCATCAATAAGTCATGTTTTTGGGGGGGATTTGTGTGATTCATTTTCTAAATCTAGCATCTCTCCCCTGACTATGGAGGGAAGAAAGCAGTGGGGTGGCACTCTCCAAGGTGCTGAGGGAAAAAAGAAACACTGTCAGTTCAACATTTTATACCCAGAGCAGCTGCTCCTCAGAGCTGAGGATGCCAGAAAGCAGGTCCAGGTGGATGAGAGAAGACTGTCTTCCTGTAACAAGACCTGGGAGCCCCCAGAGATGGAACCCAGTGGGCACAGACCCTCTAGTGCCCTGCTGTTGACGGGCTGTGCTCTCTTGTTTTTTAACTTCAGAAGTCAGACTTTAT